>NW_027397070.1:54024672-54086737 GCF_003265705.2 Callorhinus ursinus
CCAGTGTGTCATTTAAAGTCTTTATTTCCTTGTTGATCTTTTGCTTACATGATCTGTCCATTTCAGTCAGGGGGGTGTTAAAGTCCCCCACTATTATTGTATTGTTGTCAATGTGTTTCTTCGCTTTTGTTATTAATTGCCTTATATAATTGGCTGCTCCCATGTTAGGGGCATAGACATTTACATTCGTTAGGTCTTCTTGTTGGATAGACCCTTGAAGTAGGATATAGTGTCCTTCTTCATCTCTTATTACAGTCTTTGTTTTAAAATCTAATTTGTCTGATATAAGGATTGCCACCCCAGCTTTCTTTTGGTGTCCATTCGCATGGTAAATGGTTTTCCACCCCCTCACTTTCAATCTGGGGGTGTCTTTGGGTCTAAAATGAGTCTCTTGCAGACAGCATATCGATGGGTCTTGTTTTTTAATCCAATCTGATAGCCTGTGTCTTTTGATTGGGGCATTTAGCCCATTTACATTCAGGGTAACTATTGAAAGGTATGAATTTAGTGCCATTGTATTGCCTGTAAGGTGACTCTTACTGTATATTGTCTGTGTTCCTTTCTGATCTATGCTGCTTTTAGGCTCTCTCTTTGCTTAGAGGTCCCCTTTCAATATTTCTTGGAGGGCTGGTTTCATGTTTGCAAATTCCTTTAGTCTTTGTTTGTCCTGGAAGCTTTTTATCTCTCCTTCTATTTTCAATGACAGTCTAGCTGGATATAGTATTCTTGGCTGCATATTTTTCTCGTTTAGTGCTCTGAAGATATCTTGCCAGTCCTTTCTGGCCTGCCAGGTCTCTGTGGATAGGTCTGTTGCCAGTCTAATATTTCTACCATTGTAGGTTACATATCTCTTCTCCCGAGCTGCTTTCAGGATTTTCTCTTTGTGTCTGAGACTCGTAAGTTTTACTATTAGATGTCGGGGTGTTGACCTATTATTATTGATTTTGAGAGGGGTTCTCTGTGCCTCCTGGATTTTGATGCCTGTTTTCTTCCTCACATTAGGGAAGTTCTCTGCTATTATTTGCTCCAGTATACCTTCTGCCCCTCTCTCTGTTTCTTCTTCTTCTGGGATCCCAATTATTCTAATGTTGTTTTGTCTTATGGTATCACTTATCTCTTGAATTCTGCCCTCGTGATCCTGTAGTTGTTTCTCTCTCTTTTTCTCAGTCTCTTTATTTTCCATCATTTCATCTTCTATATCGCTGATTCTCTCTTCTGCCTCATTTATCCTAGCAGTTAGTGCCCCCATTTTTGATTGCACCTCATTAATAGCCTGTTTGATTTCGACTTGGTTAGATTTTAGTTCTTTTATTTCTCCAGAAAGGGTTTCTCTAATAACTTCCATGCTTTTTTCAAGCCCAGCTAGTATCTTTAAAGTCATGATTCTGAACTCTAAGTCCGACATCGTACTAATGTCCGTCTTGAGTAGGTCCCTGGCTGACGGTACTACCTCTTGTTCTTTTTGCTGAGGTGATTTTTTTAAAAAGATTTTATTTATTTATTTGAGAAAGAGAGAATGAGAGATAGAGAGCACAAGAGGGAAGAGGGTCAGAGGGAGAAGCAGACTCCCTGCTAAGCAGGGAGCCTGATGCGGAACTCGATTCCCAGACTCCAGGATCATGACCTCAGCCGAAGGCAGTCGCTTAACCAACTGAGCCACCCAGGCGCCCTTGCTGAGGTGATTTTTTTCATCTTGTCATTTTGTCCAGAGGAGAATAGATGAATGAGAGAACAAAATGCCAACAGGTTAACAACACCCCCAGCAAATATACGCTATACAAATCAGAAAAGACCTGAACCCACGGAAAAGAAAGGGAAAGAAAGAAAAAAAGAAAGAGGAAAAAAAAAAGTAGAAGATAAAAACAAAAACAAAAACAGAATAATACAAAAAAAGCAGAATATGATCAAATATGATCAGGCTAGTGCATAGATCAGTGCCACACACTAGATTTTGGGCATATTTTGGTCTGTTAGAAAAAAGTGCCTCCTAAAATTTTAAAGGAAGAAAGACCTATATGTACAAAATAAGGGTTGATACAATGAAGGGATGGAAGATGACTGTAAAGATGAAAATTATAAAAGATTTTATAAAAGGAATTCATAAGAAGTTGTTTGAAAAAGAAAAAAGAAGATAAAAAAAAGAAAAAAAAAGGGAGAGAATGTGATCAGGCAGGAGACTAGAACAAAGCCATACACTAGTGATTTAGGGTATATTTTGATCTGTTAGAAGAAACTATCTCAAATTTTAAAGAGAGAACAACTTATATATATATATATATATATATGCCAAAAATAAGGGTAACTACTATGAAGGGATAAAATATGACTCTAAAAATGAAAAATAAATGTTTTTTTAGAAAAGGGATTGATAAGATGTTGGTTGAAAAAGAGAAAAAGAAAAATTCAAAAAAAACAGTTAAAAAAATTAACTTTGATGAACTAATGAATCATGGTAAAAAAAAGCCATGAATTCTATGTGCAGTATTCCCCTAGCCGTGGAGTTCTCTGGTTCTCCTTGATCGGTAAACTTGGTCTTGGCTTGCTGGCTGTTCATGCTGATCTTCTGGGGGAGGGGCCTGTTGCCGTGGTTCCCAAAGGTCTTTGCCGGAGGCTGAATTGCCCTGCCCTTGTCAGTCCGGGCTAAGCAAGCTGCTCGGGTTTGTTCTCAGGAGCTTTTGTTCCCTGCAAGCTCTCCGTACAGCCTTGGAGGACCAGGGTGAAAATGGTGGCCTCCCAATCTCCACCCGGAGAAGCTGAGAACTCGGGCCCCACTCCTCAGTGCGCCCCCAGAGAAAAGCAGTCACTCCCATGTCCCTGGTCTCCGGCCGCTCTCCGTGCTCACCCAGCCTGTGACCGAGTGTTTCTATCTTTGGCCCCCGACCCCGGGTGGAGTCTCCAAACCCAGCAGATCCCTGCGGTGCGCTCCCGCGCCGCTCCTCCCCGGGAAGGAAGGGGAGTCTCCCCGGCTCTGCCGCTTGTTGGGTCCCTGCTGGAGGAGCAGTGGCCCAACTGGGCCGCGGATCACAGTTTATGGCAACCCTGAGCTGAGAGCCCGCGCCTCAGCTCCGTCTCTGCAGCCGGCTTCCCCGCTCCGATACCTGGGAGCTCTGCCACACCCAGGCACCCCCGGTCTTTCTGTGACCCCAAGGGTCCTGAGACCACGCTGTCCCGCGAGGGTTCCACCCCCCGCTTAGCCACTGCAGCGACGTCCCTCAGCAGAGCCGACTTCTAAAAGGACCGATTTTGTGCTCCGCGGCTCTAGCACTTGCCAGAAGCGGCCGACGGAGGCCCCTCCCCCGCCGTCTATCCTCCCGAATATCGCCTCGGATTCACTTCTCCGCACGTCCTACCTTCCAGAAAGTGGTCGCTTCTCTGTTCAGAGAGTTGTTGCTACTCTCCTCTTCGATCTCCTGTTGAGTTCGTAGGTGTTCAGAATGGTTTGATCCCTATTCAGCTGAATTCCTGAGACCAGATGAAATTCAGGTCTCCTACTCCTCCGCCATCTTGCTCTGCCCCCCCTTGAGTTATGCAAACTTTATAATTAGCCTTTAGAAGATAATCCAGGTCAAAATTTAGTCCAGTTAACCTCTGGAGCATCTCATTAATCAAAACCTGCTTAAGATGATTTCCTTATTCTAAGCACCATGTGGTGTGAAATACTCAGTGTTTATAAACCCCCACTGTTCACTTTTACAATGTCATGGCAATAGGTTTCTGTTTGTTTCTGTCTTTGTTTTGTTTTATTTGGTTGGTTTTGGGTTTGTGTATCTCTGCTTTATCTTTCAAGATGTTTATGAGGCGAGAATTACTTACCCATTTCATGGTGTGTACCTTTCTGCTTACTAACCCACTGCTTTAGGAAATATGAGATACATACAAAAAGGGAAGTTAGTTTAAATTTAAAATGTGTAAGTCATGGTAGACAAGCAACTCAGAGATTGTATCAATGCTATTACAGTCGCTGACAGATTTGGCAAAAGAGAAAAAGAAAAAAAGAATCAGATCAGGAGAGTTGAAATCTCCTGCCTCCATTCTGCCCTAACATATATTCAGTTAGATATGACTGAAACAGTAATTGCAGAAGTTTCTCAATCTGTCCATCACTTTCCTCAACAGTAGCCACAAGGATAAAAATGACTCATCTATAGGTCATGATAATTTTGAAGGAAAATGTGTTATGGTGCCTTGTGGGTAAAATATGCAAATTATCAAGACAGCAGAGATAATTAAATTTTCTCAAATCAGAATAAAATGACCTTCTTTGATTAACCCCTTTTTCGAGGGAGACACCAACTCACCGCATTCATTGTTATAAGAGCCTGCCTTATAATAAAGTCAAGCTTGACATATGAAGAGATTAGGAAGCCTGAGAATTTATAATAGGAAAAAAAAAAGAATAAATTGAGGCAGAGAAGATGCTAGATTCATGATGTATGCCACTTTTCCTCTATATTATTTCAGTTGTTTTGATAACTCACAAGTGCTGTTAATTAAATCAAGCAGAGAATAGTGTAAAAGTAAGCAAAGTTAGGTCAGAAGAAGTGATAATGCTTATTAACCAGATGGAGACCTGTGATAATATTTACACTTTTAATGAAAATACGTGTGCTTTTTTTTTTTAATTTATGTTTTCACTCTGACCTGACATCTACTAAAATGTTTGGAAATTCAGAAGTACTCCGTGAATATTTGTTGAATCAATGACTAAATAAAAGGATAAAATAAGTCATTATAGCATATTGATTCTGTTTCCCATTCCAGACTCAATGTAAATGCCCAGGCGATATTAGTTACCAACCTAATGCCACCCAACTTGTTATTTTTCTTTAAACTAGATAGATTTGTCCGTAATGTATTGGGCTTGGATGGATTAAAATGAAGATTTGAAATCTTATTTGACCTCATTTGTGTACTAAATATTTTAAAATCAGTCACCTGCCTGTGTTGTCTACTGCGCTGATTCTCTTTAAGTTATAACTGGGAGTGATGTGTTTACACACGTGTGAGTGTGCACTTGCACGCATGCATTCCCTGACAGGACGTCTTTTTACTTGGCAAACCTTTCTGCTCCCGGGCTATCCTACATGCACTGTAATCAGGAGATTAATTTGGCTTTTAATGTCAGCAATATGACTGTAAAATGAGCTTTGGGTGATAAATTAGTGTTCATATTCAGAACCACCAATTAGAAGATCTGTGACTTTGAGACAGTAATTTTATTTCTTTGGGTTTTGTTTTTCTTATAAAAAATAAGGACGTAATCTCTACTTACTCTCAGTACTGTCTGCAGCTATTCTGAAGTGCAAAGAAAATTGAGGCACTAAAGAGGTATAAAATATGTGAAAATTTCTCTAAACGAGTCACTAAGATTTCATTCAGCTTATTTGAAAAACAGTTCTACTGGATCTAAGCAAACATCCAGTCCTATACCCAGGGCTTTGCAAAGGAAGACACAGGGGACGGAACTCTATAGTGGCTCTGTACAAAACGGGGTCTTCCTCTGTCACCCCATTTGGTGATAGCCACAACCTCCCAAAACTCTCTCTCCTCTTAGCCACCTCTTTCCAAAAATATATAGTGTAGGAAACCCTTCCTGATTCAAAACAACAGCAACACCACCAACACCACCACCAACAAAAAATCCAGGAAAAAAACAACAACCCTTAGAATCTGATCATGCAGATTAAATGTCAAGACGACCAAGAAAGGGTCTGCAGAAGGTTCTACTTAACATGGACCTTACAGTGTCTTTTTTGCACACAATTTCTTTTCCTTTCCTACAGATATCGTAACTTGGACACCATGGTCATGGTTGTTCACCTCTATTTGCACTGTGCTCTCCCATATCTACCAATTTATTTTAGCCTCCAATAGCTCACTTTTCTCAGTGCAAATTCAGCTCTTTAGCCAGGAATTACCACTATACTTCATAGAATTCCATTTAGCTGGGAACACCCTGACATGATGCACAGACATCCTCAGAACTAGCCTTTTCCTAGTTTTCAGAACATAATAACCTGCTCAGTTCCTCCTACCTTTATCATTCCTTTTATCCACTGCTAGATCTTTAGTATATTCTTAGTCCCCATTTTTAAAGGTCATGCCTTTCTTTTATGCTAATTTCCTTTTCCTTCTGCAGTTTCAATTGTATTACACTTAGTTACCCTTTCTTATTGAAACTGCATCTTATCTTTATTTTGCTCTCTTTCGAATTCACTCCACTATGCCCACTTTGCCACACTCACATTTATCCTGTTTTCTAGTCCCTCACCACTGAACTGTGCTACATATTCCCAACTGTGTCCAGCCTGAGTCCAACCTGAGGTGTCAAATCTGCCTGATTTGATTTTGAGCTTAAATATATTCTTTTTTTAAAAAGAGGTATTTATCTGTTTTGGAAGGTGGAGGGGCAGAGGGAGAGACTCTTGAAGAAGACTCCCCACTGAGCGTGGAGCCCCATCAGTGTATCTTGGATAGTTGAATCCTTCTTTGTTTAGTTGGGTCATGATAACTTCACAGATTTATCAATCTTGATTCAATAGTGGATCCTAACTAAGAAATTCCATTATTGATTTCTTATGCCAAGTATTTTTCTAAGCACTGGTAGAAAACTGTTTACCATTTTTCTGTCCCACCTAACCTTATTATGTGACTAAATTATAACAGAATGTTGTTGAACGTGATGTATACATTTTCAAACCCTGCCCTCAAAAGTCTCCAGTGCATTTCTTCATATATTCTCTCTCCTCATTTTTGTCGGTGAGATGCAGAAAATAAAGGGTGGGCTTTGAAAACCTGATGGAAGGCAGAGCCACTAGATGCAGAGTCACTGACTGGGTCCCTGGATGTTTAGAGCAGATCCACCAGATTCCCTGACATGCATTGTTCGATAATGTGTTGTGTTAAGCCACTGAGAATTCTGGTTGATTTGTAAAAGCAGGTGGCCTACTCTAAACACTGCACTTTCATATATTAAGTCATTTAACTGACATAGCAAGACTTTGAGGCAGGATTAGATTTAGGGAAGGCTGAGGAATTCCTGGAGGGATGTGAGTATGCTAATGGTAAACAGAAGCAAATGAAGCATTCCCCTTGTAGAAAGACTAATATCTACAGTTGACCCTTGAAGAACATGGGGGTTGGGGCCCTGGCTCCCCATGCAGTCAAACATCCCTGTATAACTTGACTCCCCAAAATCTTGACTTCTAATAGCCTACTATTGACTGAAAGCCTTACCAATAATACCAATAACAAACCAAACTATTTTAAAGACTGAGAAAGAAACGTATCACACACATATATATATATGAAACTGATGTGATATGATATATATATATATAATACATATATAATATCTCAAGGCAATTAGGAAACAGTTAATTGCTAACAGAACAAGCCACCTTCTATCCTTTCCAGCCCCAGTAAAAAACTAAGTTCTCTGAAGGGCACCTGAGGTAGACAGTGGCCCTAGTGTGATAGGCACTCTCTGATATCGTGAGGGGAAGAGGCTACAAATAAAGATTGGTCTCACTCAACTCCTGTGTCCTTCTGAGGACAACAAGAGTAATATTACCATGGCAATGGTCCCTATTCCCTTGTGCACTTAAAATGGTAGGATACTTGATATCCTAGAGAGGTCAGTAAATCATCCCAAATCACAGACATTAGGGAAAAATTAAGTGTACATTTCACTTGAGGAAAATATTAGTTCCTCAGAGTTTTTACTTTGTGGAATTAGGGACAGAGCTTTGAAAAGAAAGTTGCTTAACAAGGTTGCAAAGTTAAAATATTTTTTAGGAGGTTGTTGAAAGTGTTTTATATTTTGTTTTTTTATTTATTCTCAAAATTTCTGCCAGTGGTGTTAACACTGGGAACATCATTGGTAGACTCACTTGTGATTATTACTGACAAAAGCAGTGGCTTTCTCTCAGTGGTTATTGCATCTCCTTAGCAACTAGGAAAAGAACATATATAATGTAAATTAAGGTGGCAGAAACTAAAACTTAGGAAACGAGACTAGCCATAATCAAAATTATTTTTTTTCTAGACTTAGCATCCTTCACATTAATTTAAATGATGTTATTTGTTGGATTGATTTTTTGTTTCTCAGACACCTCTGGAAAAAAAAAAGACTTTTGCATATTGTTTTTATTCAACAAACTTCATCTTATATTTGAGTATATATTACTGAATATATAGTACCAAGCAGCTGTGTAGATCAATAATAAATAATATGAATTACTCTCCAAAGTGTTGATCTGACACTTCAGCTCTCAAAATTGTCTTATATTTTTGAGGTACATGGTCAAGTGTGTATTAGTCAGGATTCTCCAGAGAAATAGAACTAATAAGATGTGTATGCATATATATATATATATATAAAGAGAGAGAGAGAGAGAGAGAGAGAGAGAGAGAGAGAGAGAGAAAGAGAGATTTAGTATAAGGAATTGGTTCACATGACTGTAGAGACTAGCAAGCCCATATCTACCTTGTGGGCAGGTAAGCTCAAGACCCAGGAGACCCAGGGGTGCTGATGAGGTCTGAAGTCAGTTTGCTGGATAATTCACTCTTGCTCAGAGGCAGAACTTTTTGTTCTAGTATGGTCTTGAACTGATTGGATGAGGCATTATGGAGGGCAGTCTCCTTACTCAAAGTTCCCTAATTTAAATGTTAATCTCATCCAAAAAAACCCTTCAAGTTGACACATGAAAGTAACTATCAAAAAGTGCCACAGGATTTTGATCTTAAAAGAGTCAGTGCCAGCCTAATTCGAAACTTCTCTATTCTTTCCCCTTATCTCTAGAGTCTGCCTCAGCATTGGGACCTTAATATCCCTCTCAATATGCCAAGATCTAGTAGGAGTGGCTTACACCCATTTGAAAGAACCCCATCATTTCCACTGACCTGGCCTGGAGGAGACACCCCAATCTCCATACTTGTACCCCAACCTATTTTTATTTCTGTTGCGAAAAGTCCCTCTTATGACTGGCTGGGGAGTCCAGCTCTAACTTCCATCCTTGTTGCCAAGTCCTGTGTTTTGAAACTTGCTGAATGCCTCAGTCTCCTCTTGAGGATTAGGATTTTAGCAGGTTTTCTTCCATAGAATCAATGCCATAGTTTTCAACTTAGCTCAAGTGACAGTGTCCCATCCACCCAATGCTGGGCATGCCATATGAAAACTTTGTAAATGTCCTCAATGCTTTTCTCTATCTACTTGCTGGGGAAAAAAATGTTCTAATCTTTGGTAAGCCATTATAAAATCTTTACCTAAATTTCCTCAGTGAGCTCCTACAACTCCTCTAGACCTAAGAATTATACACAAAACTCAATGGACAGACCCATCAGACCATCTGCCCCAGCCGTTCATTTTCTCACCCGCCCACGCCCAAATCACATATTTCTGTGTTCTTCCCTTCTTTATCCAGCTTACCACCATATCTCCCCAATGTAATTCCCCTTATCTTTATAGTCTAACCCATTCTTGTGTCATTTAGCATCTCTATCCCCCTGTGTGACTTAACCTGACATGTCCACGTCTTATATATGCCCTTGATCGTACATTCCCTGGGGGGAGTATTCTTGCTACGGCTCTGTGAGATTCAGCTCTTCCAGGCGGATCTTAATCCTGTCAGGGTTGTATCCATCTCACCAGTGAAGATGAGAACACTTTCGAAAGTAATCATCAAACTAGTGTGTGAACTCTGAGTAATATACTAAATTAACACTGGGAATGTTGTTCCTTATCGACCTGACTTTAAGAATGTTGTAATTTCACATATTAGTTCATTGAGTCTCTCTAAGCAAGCTTAAATATTTACAGACTCCTAAAACGGCTTCTACTATTAACTACTTAATGTTCTTTTTTTTTGGTCAAAGTTGTGTGTGTGTGTGTGTGTGTGTGTGTGTGTGTGTGTGTGTTTTATTATGTTATGTTAATCACCATGTTCTAAACAAATAAATTGGTGAAAAGTAACCTGGGCTTCACAGGTAATATGTGGAGCAAGGTAGGGCAAAAGAAGGCCCCGTCATTGATTTTAATTGGGTTGGGGGTGGGGGAGAAGCAAGGTTTAGTCCAAAGAGTGGGGCTACTCTATCTTATGCCTCCTCATTTTACCAATCATAAATTGAGAACCATGCATATTGCATGGCTATTTATAGAAGAATCTCCTTTGATAAGGATCTATTTCAGTCAAGATATGATCTAAATAATGTGACTGACATCACGTCATCGGTCATGATATCCTTTTGAAGCAAGAATGCTCAGCTGTGAGAATTTCCTGTCTTGGGACCAAGTGTGGAGATGAAGAGATAGAGACTATAAAGTTCACTATGTCCTTCTTTTCTCCTTTCTTTTTCAAGCTTGCTTTTATGAGGGCCCAATTTAATTAGGCCTTGTAAGTGGAATAAGGAGAATGTGAAGCCCCTTTGTGCCCAGTATTTTTTAGAAAATTTTATTGACATGCAGGAAAGTACCTGAATCATAAATATACAACTCAACAAATTTCCAAAAACTGAATTCATCTGTGAAAACTACATCAACAAATAGAACATTGTAAGAATTCTTAAAGTTCTCTTTCTGACCCCTTCCGATTACTGCCCCCCAAAATAACTAGTATCCTGACTTCTAACAAAACAGATTGATTTTGCCCATTTTTGTACTTCATATATACATTACAAACACACTACATTATATAAATGTATTGTACTTTACATTATTAGTTTACAGATCTTTAGTGCCTTTATTGTTTTGCTCAACCACTAAGTTTATAAGAGCCATTCATACTGTTGCAGGTGTTTGTAGAGTGCTCATTCCCATTGCTGTATGATATTTCCCGGGGTGAGTATATCATTTATTGATCCTTTCTGTTGATGGATATTTGGGTAGCTTTCATTCTGGAGTTATTACAAATAATGTTGCTATAAACATTTTAGTCCATTATTTGGGGGAACATATATAAACATTTCCAAAGGCAGGTTGGGTTTCCCCTGATTTTAATTCTTCTAGATAATTCAAAGGAATTTCAAAACATTAAGAGTAAAACCTATCTTGACTACGTGTCTCCTCTATACTTGCCTCATTCTTCTAGTCCCATTAAGAGCAAATATCCTTGGGAGTTAAACTCTTTCATTTTTTTCTTGAATCCTCTTCCAGCTAAAGCAAAGGCTCAGATTACCACATCAGTGAGAAAGATCTCACAGAGATCTTTCACTAATAATTTCAAGGATATGAGTAATCTCGTGGCACAGGTAAAGCAGAGTGTCTCCTAATGTCCTTCCCAGCAGTGTCAGATGCACTCTTTTGCCTAGGTCCAAAGAACTGATCTCTTATTGAAATGGACAGTTTCTCACACACAGGGAAGATTTAGGTAATGAAATCTCTCCATTCTGTACTCAGATAGTAACATAGTTTATGTGATGTTTTCCAGGAACCTAGGCCTCAAAAATCTATAAATCAATGATATTCTACTAAAATAATTTCATGAATAAGAACTCTCCTCAAATACCATTAGTTTATTTGCTGTGAGGTGCAAATTGGAGTCATCTGGTTCATTCTTTCCTGGAAACATCACCCAGGTAAATGTAGACAAATAGACCACAAGCCAGCTGCTTAATCCCTCTCTTTCCATACTGCAAGAAGGTATTTATCCACATCTATTTATTTGTCAAGACCATCAGTGAAACCTATATTTTTTTAAAAGACTTTATTAGAGAGAGAGAGAGCATGATTGGGAGGGGGGTGGCGAGGGGCAGAGGGAAAGGGAGAAGCAGACTCCCTGCTGAACAGGAAGTCCAGCATGGGGCTCGATCCCAGGACCCCAGGAATCATGACCTGAGCCGAAGGTAGATGTTTAACTGACTGAGCACCCCAGGTGCCCCAAAACCTATATGTTTTTTAATTCAGTGATCAGTTCTAGGTCCTCTCCCTATTTGATCTATCAGCAGCCCTTGGCAAGCTGATGACTTATCTACTTTCCTCGCTTGGCTTCCAGGCAGTATTTCTCTTTCCCTGTATCTCTCTTCTTTTTCCTACCTCAGGCCACTCCTTTTTATTCTTCCTTTACAGGTTCTTCTTATCTTTCAGATCCTTTAAAATTGGAGTGTGGGGCCCCTGGGTGGCTCAGTCAGTTAAGTGTATGACTCTTGATTTTCGCTCAGATCATGATCTGCAGGTCCTGGGATCGAGGCTGTTTGGGCTCTGTGATCAGCTCAGAGTCTGCTTGTCCCTCTCTGTCTGCCCCTACCCCCTGCTCATGCTCTCTCTCTCTATTTATTTGAGATAAATAGATAAATAAAATCTTTAAAAAAATTAAAAAATAAAATGGGAGTGCAACATAGAACATACTCCTTGGAAATCTCTCCTATTCCCTTTTAATTTCACAGTCTCATTACTTTAAATCCCATCTACATGCTGAAGACTCCCAAGTTTATATCTTCCTTTTGTTCCTTCCCCATCCTGCTTTTTGTTCGCCAGCTTTCCTGAGGTATAATTTACAAAGAAAACTGCATATATTTAAAGTATATAACGTGATGGTTCAATGTTACATACACATGGTAAAATTATTTGGTCCTTTCTCTTGATGCCCCTACTCATATCCAGCTGCCTTTCTTGACATCTCTATTTGTACATCAGTGACTGTTAGAAATTGAACGTGTCTAAAACTGAATTTCTATTCTTATTCTCCAATATTCTCCTCCCATTTTCTCCTCCATCTGAAAAAATGACGACTCCGTCCTTCTAGGAACTTGTGCTAAAATCACAGTGCTTTCCTCACCTTCTTCCCGTTCTTTACACACACATTCAATCCATCATCAAGGCCTCTTGATTCTATGGCCAACATTTATAAAGAATCAGACTTCTCCCATCTCCACTTCCAAAAGTAGATTTAACTTAAAAGTAATGAAACTTAAGCATTATGGTCCCTCACTTGTATTGGGCCTTTCTAGGTCTCTGGGGATTCAGGAGAAAGGAATCTAACGGTGTGGTAGAGGCACGAAGTGCCTTGAGCCCTATCATACATGCCAGTGGTGGATCTGAGGCTGGCAGTAGGGGGCACCATGCTGGCAGCACTCCTTTCTATAACCACCAAGTCCAGAGCGACACTTTCTCCTGGTTGACCTTGACCAGTATCTGGGCCCTACCGTTCACACCAAGGGGAAGGATCTGAAGGCATCATGGTTCTTCTGTCTGCTGGATCAACATTATAACCAAGGCTTATCCATCCCCCCCCCCCCACCTCCCGGACTGGCCCAGGGGCAGCAATGGTAAGTAGGGGGGAGAAACCCCAGGAGATAGAGATTAGGCCAACCTGGACCAGTGTTTGAGGCAGTGGCTTTCCCCAGGGGTCAAAGAAGGGAAATTCAAGGACTAGAGCTTTGGAGGGCTTCCATCCATCATGAGGCACAACCAGGGCAAGAACTGCAGAGGAAATTATGAAACTAAAAGTTATTTCTCTACACTGTCAAAAATAAAAGACAGATTTTATGTAAGCTGGCTTCCACAAACAACAAGTTTTGATTTGTTTTTCAATGAGAGAATTACCTTTCTATTCTCTCTACTATAAAAGTATTATATGAAGAGGTGTTAAAAAAAATGCTTCTACAATGTAGGGAAAAAGTAACATAGAAGTATATCACGCAGCTAATAATAACAATAATAATAATAATTTATATATTCCAAGACTTTTATGATACCTGTGTTGTCAGCTTTTTAATACTGGTAATATCTTTACCTTTTCTAAATAAATATTTACTTCCATACCTGACTTTATAGCAATAATTTTGTATTTTTTTAGAGGGCCCTACAAAACCCATATCTATTCCTGTGCATTGCTTTCACCTTATTCCAGGTGCCCACCAATCTGTAACCTAGACTAACTCAGGAACCTCCAGGCCTCCCTGATTTGCCCTGGCTCTTTTCCACTTAATTCACAAAAGAGCAGTCAGAGTGATCATTTTAAACTGTAATGCCCTCCTTTTGCTTGAAACCTGCCAATCACTTCCTGCCTCACTCAGAGTCAGGGCCAAAGACCTTACACTGGCCTAGCTCCTAGCCCACTTAACTCTCTGACCTTATCTGCCCTCCCTCTCTTACTCAGCTCCAGTCAGGTTGCTCTCTTCCCTGCTCTGGGAATGTGACAGGAAGTTTCCATGAGCCCTTTTTCCTGGAGGATGCTCCCTAAGATACACATACAGCCTTTTTCCTGACCTCCTTAGACTGCTTATAAATAGCAGTGAGAACTCCCTCATCATCCTGTTTAGAACTGACTCCTCACCCCCGACAGGGACATCTTCTCTGCTTTATTTTTCTATACTTTATCATCTTCTAAGATGCTATAATGTCAACTTGCTTATGTGTTCCTTGCATTTCTCCCTTCATTGCTCCATAAAGGCAGGGATTTTTATCTGTTATATTCACTTACTGTTCTCTCTTACAATATCTAAACAATGCCTGGCACATAGTTGGCCCTCGATAAATGTTTTATGCATTCACAAATGAATAAATGATTGAGTGAATAATTTATGCTTCCTGCAGTCTTGCAGCTCAAAGTTTAGAGACAGAAATATCAGTCCTCAGTTATTGTTTTGGTCCTAAGTATGATAAAAAGTTGTTAAAGATTTTTGACTGGTTAAGTAACATCATGAGATCTTTGTTTATGGAAGATAGTTATTGAAACATTTATGGGAGATGGCATGTTTGGGGTAAGACTAGAGTCAAGAAGACCAGTTATTTAGGATTAATGTGCTAATTGTCTGCACTAAGATAATAGAAAAAGTATTACAGTGTTTGGCATATTAATCCTGAAACTTTCATGGATGATTTTCTAGGGCTTTTTTATTCTTTTTTGTTTGTTTGTTTTTTATCTAAATATTTGACCTCGTGTAGGCAAATCCCAAACTAAAATTGAATAACTGAAGGGTATCCTATAATACCGAAAGAATTGAAATCTAACATTGGTGGGGTAAATGCCTTCAGGAAATTTTCTTCCAGAAATGAAAAGTTTAATACATACATACCCATTAGTTACCAACACTTTAACCCTGAGGAATACCTGTGGGGAATACCACCTTGGCACTCACCATAAAAGCATATCCATCTACCTATAAAACAGCAGAGCATTCCTATTATAGGAGATAGGAAAGAGTGGCAGTGGGAACAGGAAGTGTTTCTTCATCCTTGATTCCCAATGTTTGTGGGCATCTCCTCTTCATAAACTGAAGATAGCAAATTGCTATTCACAGATCAAAACATACTGGAGAGGCTGGAGAAAAGAAAAGAAAAAAAAAAAGCAGATGGAAAGGGAGGAGGAAGGGGTAAGAAGAAATGGAAGTGAAGCAAGCTGACACCTGTTTTCCAGCACAATGATCATTAAACTTATCACATGTTATGCCAGAAGCTTTATTTTTAAATACCCTGTCTGCTACCTTCTGGGTTAAGTAAATAGTTTTGAATATGCATTTCATTCAAATTGCTTTCCATCACAGTCAGTAACTGCAGTTAAAATGACTGAGTAGCTTTGAGTCCTTCCAGAAAAACAACAAGGAAGTATAGGGAATGCTATCCCCATCTTGTTCATTCAGGAACATTTCCTTGTTTCTGGATATAAAGTAGATGTATTTAGTACCTCCCATTAGTTTGGCCACCCATTTAGTCTTCTAATAACCCTAACAACAACAATAACAACAACAACAACATAATGATTACAGAGGGAAGTGAAGAAAAGATTAGGGTAGGCAATAATTTAAAGGATTAGTACTGGCCCTAAGAGAATTTCTCACCATGAGGCTAGGGATTAGTCTTCAAATGGAAATTTTTGGATATATAAGCCATACTTATATCAACTTAGTTTCTTATAAACATAAAGCTTAGTGTGTTGTGCTGACTCAACTATCTCTGGAAATATGTATCAGTTCTAATAATTACAAGGTCCATCTATGATATAGCAAACATTATTTTGAAATTAGTCTTTATTGATTAGTAGCTATTCATAAGCTTCACTGTTACTACAACTGTTATATGAATGTAATAATTGCTGCCGAGCACAACAATTGAATTCTCTTTTCTCTTGATATTTATGTTTGTTGGAATGAACATATTGATGATCTGGAAATGTTAAGTTCTTACTGTGCAAACACTTGTGTTTCTAAACTAAATATAATCAGTAACTATAAAATTTACTACAGGCTTTTAGTGCAACTGCTTATTTTCAGGATATTGGTAAGTATACATTTAATTTAAAGTGCATATTCTCAGATGAAAATGAGCAACACTGTAAGAATATATTTCCATGATATTAAGAGCTAGAATCAGCACCATTGCTATTCCTTGTTAACTATACAAATTTACTTAATTGACTTGACACCAGTGTCCTCACATACAAAATGGGAATAACATTTTGGTAATTACACAAGTAGTTGTTATCTGACCACCCCTTTTCCACTAAAGGAAACAATGATAAGATCTGGACATAATGCCAAAAACACCTACACCGGGCAGTGATCAGCAGCAGACAGACTCTGGTGGGAGTACATGCATTGAAGTATATAAACAGGATTCTCAAGCCTGAGATTTTTGCCTGGGCCCAAGGATAACTATCATGGTATTAGCAGAATGTGTGCTGCTGGTGGTAGAACAGCTGCGGTATTTTGACCTAGGAAATCAGAAAAAATGAAGCTACCAGGGATTTATGGCTACTGAAGAGAGCAGGGAATCCCTAGGAGGGACAGAACCAGAGAGATGATCCCATATCTATCTACCAGGAGCTCCTGTACTATATGTACATGGTACAGACTCAAAACAGCTGAGCCAGAGACAAAAGATTGAGATGGGCTTCCGCCTAAGGAACAAAGTTTACATTTCCAGTCTATCTAAGACAATTGCCTGCTGACGTAGGGGAAGCAACACTAATCAGAGAAAATGACAGATTCTGCACAGAGTGCAATTAAAAACTACCCCGTATATAAGAGGAATCGGGAAAATGGAGCACATTTTTAAGAGAAAGGAAAACAGACTCTGGAATGGCTTTGCTGTTGGAACTAGCAGACCAGAGTTTTGAAATGGCTTTACGGTTTTCCTCAAAGAAGAAAAGCAAAATATTCTCACATGAATGAAGATATTGACGGCAGAGAAATACTGTATAATATAAAGAACCAAGTGGAAATTCCAGGACTATGAAAGCCATCAGCAATTGCACTACTGGGTAATTACCCCAAAGATACAAATGTAGGGATCCGAAGGGGTACATGGACCCCGATGTTTATAGCAGCAATGTCCACAATAGCCAAACTGTGGAAAGAGCCAAGATGTCCATCGACAGATGAATGGATAAAGAAGATGTGGTATATATATACAATGGACTATTATGCAGCAGCCATCAAAAGGAATGAAATCTTGCCATTTGCAACGACATGGATGGAACTGGAGGGTGTTATGCTGAGCGAAATAAGTCAATCAGAGAAAGACATGTATCATATGATCTCACTGATATAAGGAATTCTTAATCTCAGGAAACAAACTGAGGGTTGCTGGAGTGGTGCGGGGTGGGAGGGATGGGGTGGCTGGGTGATAGACATTGGGGAGGGTATGTGCTATGGTGAGCGCTGTGAATTGTGTAAGACCTGTACCTCAAACAAATAATACATTATATGTTAAAAAAAACAAGATAGTAGGCTCTCTCTCTCTCTCATGAATAAATAAATAAAATCTTAAAAAAAAAAGAGTCGCAGGCTCTGCCACCAGAGCCAGCCAGACACCCTGTTTGGGTGCCTGGGTGGCTCAGATGGTTAAGCATCTGCCTTCAGCTCAGGTCATGATCCCGGAGTTCTAGGATCGGGTCCCGCATCGGGCTCCCTGCTCCTTGGGAGCCTGCTTCTCCCTCTGCCTCTCTCTCTCTCTCTGTCTCTCCTGAATAAATAAATAAAATCTTAAAAAAAAAACAACACAAGATAGTAGGAAGGGTAAAATGAAGGGGACATAATACCAAAAACAGCTACACTGGGCAGTGATCAGCAGCACAGATCTTGGAGGGGGCAGTGATCAGCAGCACAACCCTTGGAGGGGGAGATGAACCATGAGAGACTATGGACTCTGAGAAACAAACTGAGGGTTCTAGAGGGGAGGGGGTGGGGGGATGGGTTAGCCTGGTGATGGGTGTTAAAGAGGGCACGTATTGAATGGAGCATTGGATGTTATGCAAACAATGAATCATGGAACACTACCTCAGAAACTAATGATGTAATGTATGGTGATTAACATAACGTAATAAAATTTAAAAAAAAGCCATTGGTGAACTTAACATTTTACTGGATGGATTTGGTGAACTTAACATTTTACTGGATGGATTTAACAGCTGGATGGAAATGATAAATAAAAGATTCAGTGAACTTGAAGGTAAAATAAAATTATTTATATGATATGAAGAACACAGAAAAATAAAGATTATTAAAAAATTAACAAAGCCTCAGGACCTTTTAGATAATATCAAATAGTCGTTTACAGTCCTAGAAGGAAAGGAAAGATAGAATGAAACAAAGGAAAAATAAAAAAATAATGGTTGAGGGAGGGTTTCCTCAATTTAATTAAAGACAGAAATTCCACATATACTATTCTCAAAAACAAGGCAGAAAAACGAAAAAACATTGTGCCTCAGCACATCCATACAACAAATTGTTGAAACTTTCTCTCCCACACAAAAAAGGCCAAATCTTGAAATCAGCAAGAGAAAAATGACCAATTACATAAAGCACATAAATGGAATCAATGATTTGATGACTAATTGACTTCTCATTAGAAATACATATAACCATGGCAAAAATGGCAACCTACATGTTTTTTCAAGCGCATGTGATGTTTTGAAGGATTGGCCGTATGTTATTCTATAACAAATTCTTAATACATTTAAAAATATTTAAATTATGGAGAAAATGTTTTCCAACCAAAATTAATTTAATTATGAATCAATAATAAAATGATACTAGGAAATATTTGGAAAATAAATAACAAACTTCTAAATATTCCATATGTCAAAGAGGAAATCACTAAGAAACTTTGAATTCTATGACAATGAAAAATTCAACAGATAAAAATTAGGTGACTGTATAGTAATCTAAATCAAAATCATAGCAGGCTTTTTTTCCCCCCCATGAAATTCACAAGTTGACTCTAAAATTTCTATCTAAAGGCATAGACAATTTTAAAACAATTTAAGAAAAGGAAAGAGTGGAAAACACACTACCTGTTTTCAAGGTTTACTGTGAAGCCATAGTAATTAAGATGGTGTGGTATTAGTATAAAGAAAAACATATAGCTCCATTGGAGTAGGTTTTTTTTTTAATGATTTTATTTATTTATTTGACAGAGAGAGACACAGCAAGAGCGGGAACACAAGCAGGGGGAGCGAGAGAGGGAGAAGCAGGCTTCCCACGGAGCAGGGAGCCCGATGCAGGGCTTGATCCCAGGACCCTGGGATCATGACCTGAGCCGAAGGCAGACGCTCAACAACTGAGCCACCCAGGCGCCCCTCATTTGGAGTAGTTTTATGTCTTCTCATATAGAAAGACAATGGATTTTCAATTCAAAGCCCGAGTAATTCATTGAGACGACAGTCTTTTCAACAAATGGTGCTAGAGCAATTGAAAACCTCTAAGAGTAAAAGCATAAGGCAAAGAAACTGTACCCTTCACCTAACACTGTACATAATTTGACACTGTAGAAGTATAATTACTAAAGTATGTCAGTGGTTGCCTGAGACTAGGAGTCATAGGAGAAGACTGACTACAAAGGAACTTAAGGGAAGTTTCTAGGGTGATGAAAATATTTTGTATTTTGATAATGGTGGTATTACTCAACTGCATAAAATTATCAAATTACATCCAATTCTATACTTAAAGTGGGTAAATATTATATCTGAATGATATCTCAACAAAGGTTGATAAAAATAACCATGTCTTACAATACTGAAATTTACAAATTAATGCACGTATAAGTGCTTAAGTTATAAATTATTTTATAAATTCAAGGTGCTATTATTATATAATCAAAGTATTGACTCCTTAGGAAGAATATATCATTCACATAAGCATCATGTGTCATGTAATTTACATACATTATCACGTTCACTTCCAATGTTTGTTATACCATTTTTAACAAAGAGTGTAAATGAAATGAAAAATGGGCAGTAAAGTGCAGAACTAGGATTGAAACAAGTCTTCACTCTGAAGCTGTCTTTCTACTTAGTCATCATGTCTTTTGTATTGAAAGTGTATCAGTTAGGCTTGAATGCTAGATATGTACAGAAGTACAAATTTTAATAGAGGTCTATCCAGAAAAGGTTTTCTTTTATACTTAAGTTTATGCCATAATAATTTAAAGATAATCTGATGAAGAGTGATTTCCATATCTTGTGCAAATTTTTTGGGTCACAATAGAATTTATTTAATAATACTCATGTAACATGGTACAAAACAAATTCCTCTTTGAATTTAGTACTGAAATAGACTTGATGATCAGAAAAATAGATATGTTTAATTTCAATTTAGGAAATAAATAATGTTTATGGGGAATATTTTGCCATTTAAAAGCATCTATGTAGATATGTGCCTTTAATAGTTTTTAAATGGTATAACTATCATTTTATCCCATGTGTTTTTTTTTTTTATTTTCAACTTGGCTGCCATGAAGTTAAAAACAGATATTAGTATTCAGTTTTAATAACTATTTAGTGCTAATTTAATGGCATACAATCCTTTCACATTGCCTAATTTTATTGACATTCCATATTTGTCTTAAGTGTGACTTAATATTTTATGCTAATGATGATACTTTTGAGGCAAGTAAACTCTAAACAATAGTAAAAAAATAATGAGAATAGTTGGTAAAAAAAGGTTTGTTTTTAATTGTTAAATTTTGCTCTTAAAAATTAGCATTCATTTTTATAGGTCAGCATCCTAAATCAGGTATCTGGCAGTGCTGCTTTTCATAAGGTCTATACGGTATAAAGGCTATTAGAAATAACATTGGGAGGCTGTAATGATATTGCATGCCAAGAACATATGTGTCTACACACAGAGTCTTCTCCAGACCACACTTGTGCAAACACGTGATTTTAACGAGCTGAATCTTTAAAAGTGAAAACATACTTTAAATTCGGATAACACACACATATTCAAGTGCTTATTTCAATTATTTAACATACATATGTTATATAAGTAACACATAAACCAAACCTCTCTCATGAATTGTAAAAGGAAGAGGAAAACAACTACTTGCTTTGGTCATGATGTATCTTAGTGACATTAGTTTCTGAGTAAAATATTCAGAAAAGTGCATGAGATTCTTCTCTCTTTGCTAAAGTCTGGAAATAAAGGTAAATTGTTCTATTGATATAGAACAATTTCCTGGAGCAGATAATTAATATGCATATCATATACATATGAAGATGTTCATGGAGATTGTTTCAAATTTTAATTCATGTGCATAGGTCATTTTCTCAAAGAATTAACCAGTACATATTCATTTGAGTGGCCTTGGTAAATTCATAGAATAGATGCTGATTAAAAGAGAACACATAAAATAAATAAAAAATAAAAGAGAACACATATACACATACACAGATGGTTTAGGTTATGTATTTACTATCAAAAAGGGTACAGTGAACTAATTCTTGACTATCCTTTATATGTTATATGCATTGTTTAGCTATTTAATTTAAATATTTTCATATTCTACTCATGGGATGAACTAAAATTTCAATCATAATTTTTCAAATTTCGAAGCAGACACTTTAAGGACAAATGAAATACTTTTTCTCTAAGATTACACTGAATTGAATTTGATATTTTACTGATTATACAGAATTACAAGCATGAGCCATAGGCATTAACATTTGTCATTTCACTGATGGGCACCGAAGTGGTGAAAAATAGAATGTTCCCAATGGAAAAGGGCCAATCAAATCTTTCTTACCTCCACTATGACAAAAATTATGTATTGGCACTAACCATCATTGATTCTTCAGTTCAAGCTCATAGATTTCTTGAGTGTCCAGTACCATGAAATTGTGGCAGGTGCACTCTGTGCGTGTGCCTTCATGATGTTCATGAACCTATCTGGAGAGATAACACGGTACTGGGATATCTGATCTCCTCTTGTGTGGCTTGTCATAGTATATTCCTGATCTGATCAAGGAAATCTGTGGTCACTGTAGAAGCTAATAATTCCTTCTATCCTATATATCCTGTTGTTTAGAAAATACTGGTTGATATGAAGATGACTTGCTTGATAGATTTTCCAGGTTGGTCATTTGGTTGGTGAGTCTTTACTTTCTGAGTTCCCTTATCAGATACACAACTTTGAATTTGGAATGTTGTTGCTGTGGTCCAAATGTGTCCCTGTAAAATTCATATACTGAATTCCAACCCCCAAAAGTGAAGGTATTAGGAGTTGGGGGCCTTTGAAAGTGTTTAAGTCATGAGGAGAGAACCCTCATGAATGGGATTAGTGCCTTTATAAAAGAGACCCCAGAGAAATCCCTACTCCTTCCATCATGTGAAGACATAACTAGAAGTCTGTGACCTGGAAAAGGGCCCTCACCCAACCATGCTGGCACCTTGATCTTGGACTTCCAGCCTCCAGAACTGTGAGAAATAACTTCTGTTATTTATAATCTACCCAGTCTGTGGTATTTTGCTATAGCAGCCCCAAAGAACAAAGACTGAAATTTAGACCCATTTGAATAGATGTGAGTTGAAAAATGAAACTAGCTCTCTGTGCTGGAATCTTGGTAGCACATGAAGGTTTGAATATTTAAAAAATGACCCTGCTATCTCTAGAGTCAGGGCCCAAGGGTCAACAGGAGAATTAATGTCTTCTCTAAACTCATGAA
The DNA here is from genome assembly GCF_003265705.2 of Callorhinus ursinus. NCBI lineage: Eukaryota > Metazoa > Chordata > Mammalia > Carnivora > Otariidae > Callorhinus > Callorhinus ursinus. The sequence continues at coordinate 54,047,553 of NW_027397070.1, forward strand.
CAAATTTGCTTCTTTTCAAAATCAGAAGGTGTGAGACTGAGAAAAGCCAGGTCTCTTGGACAAATATCCTAATCCTACTCCTGCGCTGGAGTCATTACAAGAGATCTGTTGTTAGAGTTCAAATGAGGCTGGGGAGGAGAGCTGTTGCCAGGCACTGCTCTCTAGGAAGCCCAACTAAGACCATGGGAAAACAAAACCATTTCCAAAGATCACAGGCTTTGAATTAAGGGGACCCAAAGCAAAACACAGAGTGGTGTGAAAGTTATGAACTGAGGTGGCTCTGCAGACTTCATGTGGGTGGTGTGAGCTGGTCTGACCGGTGCATTCTCCATGCCCAGGCCAAACACCTTATTCCCCTCTTAACAAGTACCGTCATTTGGGTTTCCAGCACAGTTGGCTTTTTCAGTTATGTGTTAACCACTCTTTAACTAGCAAAGTAGGAGGGTGGAGGGAAACTCTGAGGGTGAGAAATTCTCAGAAGATGTTAACTTTTAAAACACAATTAATGACACTAATTTTAAGTCAAACTGGTTTTTAATTATTTATGTTGCTATGGTCCTGACCCTACAGATTTCAGTCGTTCTGTAAACACATTCCTCTAGATTTGGCCACAGAATCCCCGTGGACTAGAAACTGCTAGATGGAATTCGTAATTAAAAAAAAATAGAGAGGGCTTCCAGCAATTTAACCCCACATTTCCTCGTCAAACATTTACCCTCACACTCCCTCTTATAAGTGACCCTAAAGTCTCTTATTCATATTGACAACTTGTACTTGACAGCACCCTTGAAAGACCTGACAGCTTTCCTCCAAAAGCAACACCCTCCATAATGACGTTGCTTCAACACCTTGAAATTTACCTTTCAGACTGAAAGGTTCCATACATGGTGATTAATACAATTCACAAAGGATCTATTTTTAAAAGGATTGTGCACTTGGGTGATAGTCACTAAAGTAATATTCTTTTGCTTTGGGTCAAGGCTGAAGACCATTTTGAGTTCATGGAACCCTTGTGTATTTACACAGGTGTGGAGCTGATACATAGTCTATACGCATTTCTTTGCCTCTGTGGTTTCTTTTTGTCGCTTCTTCTCTCTTCTGGTCTGCCTCTCTTATATTCTGGCTCTCTTCTTATTAAGAAAATAAGTTATTTTAACATCGGTGAAGGGTCTGGGAAGCACACACTGGAAACTACATTACAATTGTCAGTACATTTTCTGATTCCAAGTTCCTCTTGCCAAGGTGACTGACATTAAAATGGCTCTATTATGTCCATTGACAAGTTGGTCCATCAAGACTTTCTCTGACTTGTCTAGAATGTCTCACAGGTAGCCAATAAAAGGGAGATAAAAATATATCTTTCAATAACACCACTACAATTTGGTTTTGGTCCTTGAATAGAACCAGAGGAATATTTGATTATCTAAATCACAACTCTCTGCATTGCAGGATTCTTTTTTTTTTCTCTCTGATTTTCAGTAATAAATATATTCATTACATACTTATGAGAATAACTGTAGGATACTTGAACTGCTTAATAAGTGAAATATTATTATTTACATTTACTTTGACTTCATCCAGGGGAGTATGTCCTGATCATTTTGTTGTAGACAATCTAATGCACTTTTATTTCCATTTTTGTTAATTTGTAAACTAAAACTTACTTCAACTAGTCAAAACTTAAAAAAGAACAACTCCCTTTGTTCTTTACCAACATACTTCCTTCAAATCTAAAGCCAAAGAAAGTATCCTTTCTGTGGCATGCTTATTAGCTGATGCAGAAGAGATAGGGATTTAAGAAAATATGTGGTATCATAGTATGTGTAGGCTTTAAAAATAAGTTAAAAGCCCTCTAATCATTCCTGAAGGGTAGGGAAACTTTAAGAAGATATACTACTCTCATAAAACTAAGGAAGCCCTAATTTTATATGAATAGTTCACGCTTTAGATGGATCTGATTTTTCCTTAGTTCTTTCTACTGCTGTTAAAATAATTCCTGTTACCACCTGTTCTTTCTACTATAGGCCTTTTAGACATGGAACACATAAAGAAAACTGCCATTTAGGGGCTGCTGTGCACAGACTATTTTATTAATAGAGATTTCCAATTAAAATGTGTGTTATTTATTCTGCTTAGCTCTTATTGCAAATTACATTAATGAGGATTGACCCTTTGTAAATTTCAGGTATGTTCTAAGCATTGATTTTTTCCTCAATAAACTCATAAATTGGCATTCTTGACTTAGACTAAAAGGAGATTCTAAAGCTTAGCCACAATTGAAGAAGTGACTTATGCTTGAATGGTGTCTCAATCATAGATAAAGGATCTTAAATAGGAGGCTACAATTACATGTTTTTTTTTTTTCATTATCTTTGGATTTTGACAGATAGAGGTCTAAATATTTGAGTCTGTTGACTACCAATGATAAAATGGCCTAAATTAAAAAAAAAATGCAACTGAATGGACCCTGATTGTTGAATGCACAAAGCAAAGTTGAAATGTTTAGTTTCCTTAGTGGATATAGCCTAATAAAATCACCAAGGCTTTAAGAGAAACCTAATTTATAAATTAACCAGCTACGTATATTCTAGAAATAGAAATCTTTTGACCTTTTATGTCTGGCATTTTGTACGTTTCTGGATTAATTTGAACAGGTTGGGCTTTATGCTCCTCCCACACTAATCTTCCTTCCCAGAATAATCAAAAGTTTGGCGTTTTGTATGTTTCTGGATTAATTTGAACAGGTTTGGCCTTATGCTCCTCCCACACTAATCTTCCTTCCCAGAATAATCAAAACGGGAAAAAAAAGTCCCCTTGGTACCTTACATGACCCTAGCTTTTTCCAGTGGAAATTCACCTGCTGCAGCTTAGAGATAGTAAATGATAAATCACTGCTGAATTTTAATTATACTTTGGATATTTTGAAATGTAATTAATAAACCTAAGAAATTGTTTAAAGAGGGAGAAAGGGAGAGAGATTCTGAGGTTTTTTATTTCTTTAATTGATATGTAGCAATGTATCCACCCTCCCAACCCAGCAACCACAATGACTACTGTGGCATACACGTATTGGTCAGGTCCTGTGGGGGACACTCACCTTTGTGGTTATAGACCACTATGATTTGGGACTATTTCCATAACATAACTTGGCATATTCTGACTGATTCAAATAGGAATGGCCAAGAAATTGGGATGGATGCTTTGCCTTTCTGGAGTTAGGCATGGTAGACATTTTGTTGTTGTTTTGTTTTTAGGATATACATTTTTTAAAAGTATGACTGAAGAATGCCTTATGAGATCTTAGAGACAATTTAATGGAACCCCCTTGATTAAGAGATGAGCAAATTAAGAAATAGGAATTAAGGATTTTGCTGGAAGAATCATTGGCAACAATACCAGAAGGATCTTTAAAAGTAAGAACATTCCAGGTACAAGTTTAGTTATTTTTTCATTAAATTGAACTCATTTTGTTCACTATGGTCTGTGTTGATTGCAGTTTACATAGAAATGCAGAGTAACACAGATAATCACCTGTACCTGCCAGTTAGTTATTTTCAACAAATACCCATCGACCACTCACACTGTGCCAGGCATTTTACATATATTACATCTGTTGAGTTACTAAGAGCCCTGCAAGCTACATCAGATACTGTCTATATTATGCCTGAGGAAACTGAAGGCAGAGATTTTGAGTAGGATTCATAAGGGTCATAGGGGATAAGACTGAAATCTGAATGATCTGCTTCCAAATCCTAGCACTGTTTAACTACAACAGGTGCACTAACAGACAGAAGCTGTTCCTATTTCCTTATTCCTGAAAAGCATTTAGTCTATGTTAGAGAGCAAGTGGGAGATCTGGAAAAAACATAATAGTAAGAAAATGGAAATTAAAATATAAAGGTAGAATTTGTCATTTAATGATCATTGGAGGAAAAATGAGATAGTTGTCAATTATTTATCAACCATTATGTTCCTGGTGCTCTTTCTCAAAATGCAGATATTTATTTCCATTTCAGACAACTGAAAGTAGAAGATTAAGACTCAGTTCTGTATCTTACTCCACTATGAAATCCCGGGATTTCTGCAAATCAGCCATAAAAAAAGAATGAAATCTTACCATTTGTGACAACATGGACAGACCTAGAGGGCATTATGCTGAGTGAAATAAATCAGACAGACAAAGAAAAATAGATATGATTTCACATATATGTGGAATCTAAAAACAGAACAAGCAAGCAAATAGAAAAAACAGAAACAGACTCATAAGTACAGAGAACTGGTGGTTGCCAGAGGGGACATGGGTGAGGGGATGGGCAAAATAGGTGAAGGGGATTAAAAGGTACAAAATTCCAGTTCTAAGATAAATAAGTCATGAGGATGGAAAATATAGAGAATATAATATAAAAACTTTGTGTGGTGACAGACAGTAATTAAAATGGTGGCATAGAATTGTTGAATCACTATGATTTACATCTGAAACTAATACTGTATGTCAACTAGACTTCAATTAAAGATAAAAATTTAAAAAGAAAAAATAAAAGAATTGGTTGAATTTCAAAAGGCAATGGTGGGGAAAGGCTATCCGAATTTCAGGTAGAAGGTATAAAACAACAAAGACACAAACGGTAAATTGAATCTTTGTGACAAAAAGTATCCAGTGGAAGGCTGTGGGGTTTATTCTTAAATTCATTAGGCATGAGCAAGGTATGGAAGACTTCAGAACTCTGTAAAAACTAGGCATACGGAAGATTAGTGTGGCCATGGCAGACATAAGACATTCTGGGTCAAGTAGAAACTGGACATAGGGGGATGAATCAGATAGTTATTCCAACATTTTAAGTGGTAGTAGTAGGAATACCCAAATGCAGTATTGGCAGTGATGATAGAAAGAAGTGGACACATATTTGCTGTACAGGGATTAGTTCCCCTGAGACATAATTTTTTTTTAATACCACAGTATAGCTATCTCATTGCTATCACTATGTGCATTTTAATGTTTTTCTGTATCCAAAGGGTGGATATAATCCTTCTGAAAATAGTGAGGAAAGCATTCACTTGTTTCCTATAATCATATGGCTGCAATATGTAATGGGATGACAAACACATGGGTAGTTAATTTATGCTTTGCCAGAACCTGCCAACCACGTGAAAAAAGTTGCAAAACACATTTGAAAGTGCCACATGGATGCTTTTGCAACTCTGTACACGTTGATTATAAAGACAGTAGCTGCTCTGGCATGTAAGTCAAACCAACATGTGTTTAAAAGTTTGGTCCCCTTACTATGGACTCCCTTTCGTGTCACATGCTTTTTAATGAAAAGCATTAAACGGTGTGCCTCACCGTTTCTTTTCTGTGTATCTACATGACAGCTAGCATCCGTCACTGCCCTGCTTTCTTGTCACTGGGGATGCCTGCACTATTTGTGATTTAGGAAATTTGGGGTGGTGATGGCGGAGAACCCAAATATTTATGAGTCTCTGAAGGTGTCCAGAAACTACTTTTCTACAATTATACTTTAAACCTTCCTTTTCTCTCCTAACATGCAACTGCCTCTTCAATAGAAATTAAATGAGTAAGTGTCTTTCCCATGTCTCTTTGCGTTAAACTCACTCCCTTAACATTGCGGCTTTTGTCTGCTTTGGAGCCACACTTTGCCAGAACTCTCTGTGCCACATCTGAACTCGCTGCTCCATACCCATACACCTTGCGTACCCCTCTGCACTGTAATTGAATTCCCTTTTAATCACAGAATTTCAAGTCAAGAGACAACAGTTGGGGTTTTATTTTGCCGATTCCAAGATGTAACAACAGACCACGTGCAAAACGGGTGCAGAAAGGAGGCATGTGGAGAGGGGCACACACATATTTCTTGACTTCAAAGCCAAGGGAAAGGATAAATAAGTCACTCTGGAGTCATCAACTATAGATATTTATGACCTTTAAAAAACAGCCAGAGGTACTGAAATATAAATGGAAGGGTCTATTTGGAAGTCTGACACTTTTCCTTCCCCTCTGAACTATCTAAAAATGCACTTACTCCGCAATGTACACTTTTCTTTTAATTTTTTTGTTTTAGTTAAACAAGAAAAACATGTTGGCTTTAACAAATTCGAATAATATGTAAGTGTATATAGTGAAAGGGTATGCCCTCCTCTGCCTTCTTTCCCTTAATAGTTCTGTGTTTATTATCCTTTGAGAATTTTTCTGTGCATATAAATATGCATCTTTTATGTTCGACTACAATTTTGTTTGGGTCTTTAAACAAATTGGGATCAGATTCTTCGTTTTGTTCTGAGGCTTGCTATTTCATTTCATAATATGCAGTGGGTATTTTTCTAAGTCAGAATCTAACTCAGTTATTGTAATGGCTGCACAGTTTTCCATTTGTGGATATTGTATAATTCTTCTCTCTCAATTATTTTTCTTTTTTTCCTCCACCACTAGCAATGTTGCTCTGAGGGTACTTGTAATATTTGTATCACTGTGCTCAAGTATTTTGTAGAAAATAGATTCCTATGTATTGTTCAACACTTTAAGCATTTTGTTCCCTTCAAAATAATGAATGTTAGAGTCATTTATACACACACAAATACACATTTGCACACATATTTTGGTTGTGTATCCATAATTTCTATAGACCAGAGAGGGTAGTTTAGGCAAATATTTAAACATTTTATAACCAGAGAGCTAAACCGCATTAAGTATGATTTTCACTAATGAAATATTTCTGTATATTACACTACCCACATCATCTTCACTCTGAATATTCACTAAAACACTCAAATATTCTCTTCCCATTTTGTATTTGCACCTACAGTCATCTTTGCTTTGTGGCCCAGTATCTTCCTCTGCTTGATATTCATCCACATGCTGGTGATGCTATTTCATTTTTCTCTTTTCTTCCAGGAGTTTTTAGTCTCAGCCTCTCTCTGCAGTAGAGAAAAAAGCTACCGTGGAAATGACAGCTTCCCTAGAACCATCTAAGTAACTGCCTACGCTCAGGGTTTGTTTGTTCTTTTTAGAAGATCAGAGAGCACAAAACATGGGCTACATCTGACAAGACGCTGGGTTGAACTCATTTTTAGCAGGTGTCATGCTGTGCCTGACAGTTTTGCAGCCAGAAGAGTGATTTGGGACAATGGAACAGAGAATGGGGCAGCATAACAGCATTTAATTTTTTCTTTATAACTTCATTGACTTTTTTAAGGAAATATTTTGTGATACAATAGAAATTATTGTCAGAGATTTTTGGTGGAAAAAAAAAGCCACAAAGTTGAAGTGACATTAGTTTTATGGAAAGATAACTAATTAATTTAGTAGTAAAGGGTAGAACAAATTGGATATCTGTGCTTGTAATTATGGAAAAACCTAGAGATATAAAAATTGGAAAAATAAAGGAAACTGCCTCTTCATTGAGTAATTAGAAAAGAAGTTCTGAAGTCAGTGTAGCTGAAGAGAAAGGAACTATATTCTTAGAACTGTTATGAAAATTAGGGAAGCCAAATTCTATAAAACCATCTTTTTTAAAGAGACACTTCTTTCTAAAGATAATAATACTTGGGATTTATATTGAGCATTTACTTTGAGGATTTCTTTAAATAGACAAAGCCCCCTGCTTCCGTACCTGTAACAGCCCAGAAACTGTAATGGGTGATACGTAGGTTACACGCACAGGCCAAGGCTATTTGTTCATCACCAAATAGAAATGATAAGTCTATTTATACTGGAGGGCAGACACAGAGAGAATAATCACCGATTGCATCAAATCAATTGTCTCAATATGCAAGAGACAAACTATTCCAGACTAAAAATGCATTCATTTCAGTTGATTGGCACCAGCTGAAAATCAATTTGATGGGATCATTTGGTACTCCATGCTGTTCTGCATTGTCTCTATTAGGTTTATCCCCTGCAGCACCCACCAAGGCAGGCCAGGGAGAGGTGGAGAGGCATGGTTTCTGCAGCCTACCTAAATGCCTTTGAGGCTATAATCATTTTAAACTACTTAAGCTTCTTTATTAGTCTGGGAATTCTGAAATTCAGAAGTGAAATAGTACATTGTGTATAGTTTGACATTTAATAGTAACAAAGAGTATTGTAAAAAGGGCAAAATATTCTCTTCCTTTTCTCACATTTGCTAATCTCTCTATATCCCCAATGCAGTAGGCTAAGATTGAGTGTGCTCGTCTCTGATTGAGGCATAGGTATTATAAACTAGATGGTTGAGTGCTGCCCTCAGTATTGAAATTACGTCCATCTAAATATGATACTGCCTTTAACTTTCAACTACTTGAATTACTCCTGAAAGAGACAATTTACCTAAAATAAGATCTGAAGAATGTCTTTTATTTAGAATTCTCCTACCAGACCGATCATTAAGAATTTCCAGAAAACACCAGCCATGTTTTCAAGATAGGAAGTCCAAACCAAGCTGTGATTGAGAAAAGCCATTTGGCTAAAGTGAAAATTTATTTAATTAAATCCACACTGTAAATATATTGGCAAATTATTTAGACCAATAGCTTTGGGAATGTTGCCAACATAACTAAGGTGGAAGGAAATCCTACTTTCTGAAAGTGACTGCTTCTTGCACTACAGAATTTAGACATCATGATTCTGAAATGCCTTACTGCGCTCTAGTTCCAGGGCTAGAAGGACTTCTTTTTTTTAAGATTTTTTTAATTTATTTTAGAGAGAGACACAGAGAAAGTGCACAAATGGGAGGGGCAGAGGTAGAGAGAGAGCAAGAATCTCAAGCAGACTCCGTGCTGAGCACAGAGCCAGACCCAGGGCTTGGTCTCATGATCCTGAGATCAGGACCTGAGCCAAAACCAGGAGTCTGTACCTTAACCAACTGTGTCCCTCAGGGGTCCCCCAGGCTAATGGAACTTAAGGGATGCCCACTTTAAATTTTTGGTTACTTTTTAACACAAAGACACTTATTTCTCTTAAGCCAAGTACTCTAGGTTCACTTAAGAGTATAGGTGTTTAATAAAACCTAAACATCAATTTCATTTTAGATCTTTGGAACTTCTGTGTGAGTTAAAGAAAGGCACTCCTTGGAGTGGACACAGGCTGAGGCAGCGTGGCCAGCCCCCACTTTGCCTTCTCATCTGGGCACCATTTTGCAGCCACAACATGCTCAACTGTACATGATAGCCTTGCCTCTTCAAATGATCTCTAATAGGGTATTTGTCACATTATTTCCTGTACATTCTTTGAAGCTCCTCTTGATCTCAAGCCTTAAACTGTATCCAGAGCACTCTGATCCCTTGCCAAAGATGTTGCTTCATAGTTTAGTGAAATAAATTATTTATATATATCTGAGTTCTCTTTCTTCAACCTCTATTCAAATATTTATCCATCCTCTTCTTGTCTCAGGTAAAGAAGTCTCCCTCCTCCCATCTGGGATTAGCCTGTTCATCACTGCCTCACCTGTACGGCTGATTGGCTACTCCAATCTCCCCCGCTTGATTTTGCGTGTTCAAGCTTTCTCTCGGGAATTAAATCCTTGATTTTGGTTTACATATGTTCTTAAACCTCCACTGTCTAAACCACATGCCTTTACTTTTGCAGTTCCTTCCACCAGGAAAGACCTTCAGCATTTATATATATTCCAGAGTCCTTCCTTCTTTCAAAAACTAGTGATAATGCCACCTGCCTCAAAGAACTTTCCCTGAAAGAGGTAAGTACTCCTTTTGAGGGCCCATTAAACTTCACTTAAATTTTCCTCATGATAGTCACCATTACATGGCCTGCAAAAATTGTTCTATGTGTATGTATTTCATCTGGCCAAAGAGAATGTGAGCATCTTGTAGATACAACTCACCTGTGTTTCAACTTTGAGTCCCTAACACAAAAAGCAGAATGCCATGCATATATTTAACAATAAATATGTTGTTGTTGTTGTTAAGATTTTATTTATTTATTGAGAGAGAGAGAGCACGAGCAGGGGAAGGGGCAGAAGGAGAAGTGGACTCCCTGCTGACTGGGGAGCCAGAAGTGAGGCTCAATCCCAGACCCTGAGGTCATGATCTGAGCCGAAGTCAGAAGTTTAACTGATTGAGCCACCCAGGTGTCCAAACACTAAATGTTTTATTAAAAAATTTGGAGGGAAGTTTATTTATTTGTATAAAGTTTCTCTCTCTTCCTAATATTTTAATTTCTTTAATGATTTTTAATAGATTTAATTTTTCTTAGAGCAGTTTTGGGTTCACTACAAAATTGAGCATAAGTTATAGACATACCCCAGATATCCCCTGCCTTCAACATACACAGCCTCCCCCATTATCAACATCTCCTGCTGGAGTGATACATTTGTTAAAATTGACGAAGGTACATGGACATTCAAAGTCCATAATTTACATTAGGGTTCACTCTTAGTGTTGTACATTCTATGGGTTTGGACAAGTATATATTAATGTATTATAGTATCCAATATTGTAGTAATCCACTGTGATAGGACACAGAATAGTTTCACTGCCCTGGAATTCATTTGTTCTCTGCCAATTCATCCTTCCCTCCCTCCTAACCGGTGGCAACTACTGATCTTTTTACTGTTTCCATTGCTCTTTTCCAGAATGTCATATAATTTTTTAGCCTTTTCAGATTTGCTTCTTTCATCTGACAATATTCATTTAAGGTTCCTCCGTGTCTTTTCTTGGCTTGATGTCTCATTTCATTTTAGCACTGAATAATATTCCACTGCCTGGATGTACCACAGTTTAGGCATCCACTCACCTACTAGAGGAAATCTTATTTGCTTACAGGTTTTGGCAATTATGAAAAGAGCTGCTATAAACTTCCATGTGAAGGTTTTTGTGTAGACATCTTTTCAGTTCATCTGTGTAAATATTAAGGAGCATAATTGCTGAATCATAAGAGAATGTTTAGTTTTGTAAGAACTGCCATACTGTCTTCCAAAGTGGCTGTACCACGTTGCATTCCCACCAGCAATGAATGACAGTTCTTGTTGTCCCACATCGTCACCAGCATTTGGTATTACCATTGTTTTGGGTTTCAGCCATTCTAATAGATGTGTAGTGGTATTTCATTGTTGTTTTAATTTGCAATTCCCTGGTGAGATATGATGTTGAACATTTTTTCATATGCTTATTTGCTATCTATATATCTTTGGTGAGGTGTTCAGAATTTTGGCCTATTTTATTTTATTTTAGAGAGCGGGAGAGGGGCAGAGGAGAGAGAGAGAGAGAGAGAGAGAGAGAGAGAATCCTAAGCAGCCTCTACACCCAGCACAGAGCCTAACTCGGGGCTTGACCCTACAACCCTGAGATCATGACCTGAGCCAAAACCAAGAGTCAAACGCTTAACTGACTGAGCCCTTCAGACACCCCTTGCCCACTTTAAAATCAAGTTGTTAATTTTCTTATTGTTGAGTTTTAAGTATTCTCTGCATATTTTGGATAACAGTACTTTATGAGATACACTTTTGCAAATATTTTCCCCTGTGGTCACATGTCTTCTAGTTCTCTTGAGATTGTCTTGCACAGAGCAAAATCTTTAATTCTAATAAAGTCTAGCTTATCACTTATTACTTTCAGGGAGCAACACTTTGATGTTGTATTTAAAAAGTCAGTGCCAGACCCAAGGTCATACAGAAATTCTCCTGTGTTATTTTCTAGGAGTTTTAGAACTTTGCACTTTTACATTTGGGTCTGTGATCCATTTTAATTATTTTTTTTCACTTTTTTTCTTTTTTTAGGGTGAGAGAGTGCATGTGTGCTGGGAGCTGGGGGAGGGGCAGAGGGAGAAGGAGAGAGAGAGAGAGAGAGAGAGAGAGAATCTTAAGTAGGCTCCACCCCAGTGCAGAGCCTGAAGTGGGACTCAATCTCATGACCTTGAGATCATGATCTGAGAGTTGGTTACTTAAATGACTGAGCCACCCAGGTGCCCCTTCACTATATATTTTTGAAAATATGTTTTAGCGGATGACTATCATATTTATCTTAACTTTGCCTTCATTTTTGAAAGCCAAAATTCCTAGATACAGGTCTCTTGGTAGATCATTTTTTATCACTTTGAATATTTTATCTTCCCATTTGACTCTTGGTTTTCTAGCCAAATTTTCATGAATGGATATTTATTCATGTATTGTTTTCCCTTAGGATCATTTCCAGAAGCTTTAGGTTTTGTTGTTGTTACTTCTTAAGTAATTTTCACTGGTTTTATGCAGAACCAGGTCAGCAGAACTTCTCATGCTCTCATGCTAATCAGTCTCCTCTTGTGCTTCTCTTCTTTGCATTCAGGAGCCTTGGTTGTTAGGTGCTTTCAATTTTATATGAAGTGGCTGCTCTTAGAGTTTTTAGCATGAGATACAGTACTCACTTGGAGAGTCTAGTGGAAGTCTCTTTGGACACTGGCAAATAAGAATATGCCTCTTTGAGAGAATATAATCATTATTTCATCTTTCCTCAGATACTATAAATCCTTTCAACAGAAAGGTAGTTATAAAGAAAGAGTGCTACTGAACATACCCAAATGTAAGAAAGTACATATGTGTATTTATATATATAATCTATGTGAATCAATTGAAAAAAATAGAGAGAGAGAAAGAGAGAGGGTCACCAAAGAGAGAGAGCAGAAGAATTTCTTAAGATGTCTGTCAAATTTTGGTTCTCTTTACGAAGCTGTGTATTTGGACACTAGAAATGAGCAAATCATATTTCCACAAATGTAAGTGAATTTGCAGTTATTTATCTTGGTGTGATAGAGATTTCCCTAAATTGAAAATAAGAGCACATTAGCTTTATTACCAGCTCTGCTACTCTCTGGACTGTTAATTTGGACAGGCCTCTTAATATTTACTACCTTATGTGTACAATTACATGAATGATGTCTGAATTACATACCATGCAGAGCCATTATAGGACTAAAAGCAGTAATGTAAACATACCATATAAATGCAAACTGTCGCACAGGCCTTGTATTTAAGTAGAATTCATAAAAAGAGAAATTGAATCTTCATGGATTCCACATGTCTTTATTGAGCAGCCGCTATTCTAGGCAGACCGGTTTCCGCAGTGAAAAATCAGTCTTGAGGACTTCATCTTCCATTGGTGGAGAGAGAAAAGACACAAGTAAATACATAAATGCAATAAAATTATTCATTTACATAAGAAAATATACACTTTAATTCTATCTTAAGTTTTAAGTTAAAATGAGAGTGAAAATTCAAATTAACAAAGTTCTATAATAACAAATTCTTCATCTTGGAGAAATGCATAGAGAAAGGGGTGCTTTCTTAGAAATGTATACCTGAATATTACACTATTTTTGAGGTTCACAGTTTAATTGAACCACTTCTATTTATTTATTTCCTGATGAAATAATGTGTTTTTTTGTACATACTTCTGGTCTATAATTCACAAATATTAAGTGGCAACAATGCTAAGAGCCTGTGTGGCATGAGTGAATTGACTTAACAGCTTGCCTGGAGGAAGCCCTGCCCCACGATGACTGATGAGACATTAAGCACCTCTCAGAGCAGAGACTCTGATGGAATTCTATTCATGCAAAATGACTGGTGGCAGGCCTATAAGAAGGTTTTGATAAAAGAGAAAGTGGAGGGATTCTCGAAGATGGTGCACATTTACATCAGCAAAACCACGGGAAAATACAATTAAGGAGGTGAAATGCAGCAATGGTAATCTCTGTGGATGCTTATACATAGTATCCTAGTGGTAAATATTTATTTACTAAAAATGTTGAGCTCTGACTGTGTGTCCGTCATTCTACTTGGGCTCATGATTCAAGATCAATTGGGCATGGGTTGTGCCTGCAAGGTGCCTACAGTCAATTAGGGAGAGGCAACCATGGAAACACATAAATATTTCTTACCTTGCTACCACTCAACAGTAGAGCAGTATAGTATCTTGAGAGGGAGCAATCCCAAAGAAGAAGCTAACTCCTTACAGGAGTACAGGAAAAGCTATAAAAAATATTCAACGTTGTGGTGCCTGTCTGACTCAGTTTGTAGAACATAATACTCGTGATCTCAGGGTCTATGAGTTCAAGCCCCATGTTGGGCGTAGGGCCTACTTAAAAAAATAGATTCAATGTTGAGCTGACTTTTGAAAGGGGAGATGTTCATCTGAGTGATATGATGAGATGTGGGGTGGTGACGGTGGTAGGGAGTGTGCAGAAAGTTTTCCAGACAAACTCTTAATTCAAGCGTACACACTTTGGAGCATATATGTACAAATACTTTCATGAAGGTAAAATTTGGGAAACACTTTTATGTTTATGAAATTCCATGAGAATGTTTTATTATGCTATTCTATAAAATGTTGCCATTATTATTCTATAATACCTGGATTTTTTTCTCAATCTACAGATACAGAAGAGAGGACTATAATCTAATATGTAGTTATGTCAAATAAGCTTTACTGAATATCTTTTAAAATGTTTAAAAAACTCAAAGTGAAAATTTATGCACCTTTAGCATTATTCATATTATCTAAAGAATTATGGGAAAATAATTCAACCCTATCTAGCCAAGATATTGGAAGTTATTTGAAATTGCAGTTTTCCTTAATCTCAGGATGTTTTGTTGTACAATGATAAAATATTACTGAAAATTCTAGGTTAGCATTGGAGAAAAGATGAACAGAATATAAATTCTAACACAAGGAATCTTTTTTGCGTTCCACAAGGTGGAAAAACACAAAAGAAGATGTAAAAAGTTATACATCTGGAGAATATTTTATTGATATTCTCTGGGTCACTATCAAGCAAACTCCAACATACACTCTGTATATTTCTGAAATACATATAAACTCTAACAGGACTTGATTCTCACTATTAAAAATCGAGAAACTACATTTGCCCACTTAACCTCAACCTGCTCTTTTTATATCCAGCTTGTTCAGCAAAGATTGAAGAGTCCTACATGCACCATGGATCTTGCAGTTAGTAAACAGTTCTGAATTAGCCAAATAAAGCTTGCCAAGCTTGCAGTATAACCTACTATGAAAGTATGAGGGAATAATTGTAAAACTTTAGCCTATTTCTTTTCCTAAATATATTTTTTAAGAAGTAATCTTCCAAGGGGGGGTGAAATCGGAGGGGGAGATGAACCATGAGAGACTATGGACTCTGAGAAACAAACTGAGGGTTCTAGAGGGGAGGGGATGGGGGGATGGGTTAGCCTGGTGATGGGTATTAAAGAGGGCAAGTTCTGCATGGAGCACTGGGTGTTATACGCAAACAATGAATCATGGAACACTACATCAAAAACTAATGATGTAATGTATGGTGATTAACATAACAATAAAAATAAATTTAAAAATAGAAGTAGTCTTCCATATGTAAGAAATTGGATCGAATTTATAAAATTTATTTTCCATTCACAATTTGCTCAGCTACTAGAAAGGCATGCCTTTCTCCATTCAAAAAAATTCAGCCACATAAATTAAGTGCAGTCCACTTTCCAATTCCAAAGTCTGGTGTGGGATAGGAGTAGGGTAGGGCAGGAAGGAACCATGGAAATAAAAGGGACGCTGGGGGCTCATGCCCAAAGAAGTTTTCAATCACACTTTCAATTTAAGTGTTTCAAATCAGGATTTAATTTACAGTTTAAGATTTAATAACACAGTCATTGCATGTTAATTAAACAGCAATGGATCATTTACCAACCTGTTTAATGAGGTGTAACAAGTATTGCATATAAAACATACCGACACTATTATTACATTGCCATTAAACTTCAATAAATCTGTTTGAATAATTATTGGTATTTAAGTACTATAAAATCTCTAACATAACTAGGCATACCTATTTATATTCAATAAAACAGGAATTCTGTTTTAGGAATAATTAAATTCCCAGGACCACATTCCTATCTTTGTATGGCAAAAATTCCTATTGGCAACAGTGAGAGTTGGAGCTCCAGTAAATTAAGAATTCAAGAGAAAAGAATTCAGCCCACACTGAAGGAACTGTCCTCATCATGAGTTTTAGAATCTCACATTTCTGCAGGGGCAAAGCTCACCTTTAATTTAATTAATAAATGTAATTCGAAGAGCAGTCCCTCCATTATTCTTTTGCCTAGAGGATCATAAATGCTTACACTACCTCCCTTTTCTCACACAGGATAAATGGGAGAGAGGCCCTGTCTAAGAATGTGACCTGACCAAAGGTGCAGCAAAGCAGTAATTTTTATGTTGGGAGGATTTGGTGAGCTCGCAGGGGGCAGAGGGCTCTGCTGGCTGAAATAAACACAGGTAACAGAGTTTGTTTGGTATATGTCTCTGGGCTGCCCACAAGATGAGGAGGGTGTGACGCCAGCAAGAACTGGTGTACTTTGAATAATAAGGGACAATGCCAGATGCTATTTCAAAAGGCCTGTTGGTAAAGAGCCAAAAAGGGATTTAGAAAGACAGTGGGAATGTGGAACTCCAAGCGGGATAATCTTTAGTAGCAATGACTTGAAAAATTTGTGTTACTAATATCTAATTTGGGGATGATAATTTATAAATGTAATATCTTCTCCATTTATCCAGAATTTAAAACAAATCAACACAAGGGCACCTGGGTGGCTCAGTCAGTTAAGTGTCTGCCTTCAACTCAGGTCATGATCCCAGGGTCCTGGGATAACCCTTGCATCGGGCTCCCTGCTCAGTGGAGAGCCTGCTTCTCCCTCTAACTCTGCTGTTCCCCCTGCTTGTGTGCTCTCTCTCTCTCTGTCAAATAAATAAATAAAAATCTTAAAAAAAAACACAACAACAACAACAACAACAAAAACTTGCTGTGGTACTCCATAAAATAAATAGATTAGTATGGTATCCAGTTTGAGGGTGACGTTTTATGGAAAGCAGACAATGCATTCTAAAGATAGAGACAGGATTAGTAATTCTGTTGAAACTGGATATTGGAGCTAAATGCCATAAGGGTAAATACAAACACCCAGATTATACCATCAATTGTGGATTGGGAGTTCAGATCCTTTTATGTACATTTTAAGGGCAAGATGGCTTTGTGAAGCCTGAAGGCTTCTGGAACCCTAAATCTGACACTCGAGTAACATATTTATTAATTTGAGCGAAGATCAAATTAATCAATTCTGTCATCAAGTTAGAGAGGTATATATATATTTAAAGATTTTAATTATTTATTTGAGAGAGAGAGAGAGAGACAGAGAGCACAGGTGGGGAGGAGAGGGAGAAGCACAGGTGGGGCTCAATCCCAGGCCCCTGAGATCATGACCTGACAGGTACTTTAAGACAGACACTTAACTGAGCCACCCAGGCGCCCCAGAGAGGCATACATTATACAAATAAAATAACAAAGAAGGAAAAGAAAAGGCCAGAGTCAGTAAAAAGATCAGCGATTGTCAGGAGTTGGGGGGAGGATGGGATGGATAAGTAGAGCACAGAGGATTTTCAGGGCAATGAAATTATTCTCTATGATACATGGTAGATAAATGGCCTTATACATTTGTCGAGACCCACAGAATGTAAAACACTAAAAGTTCATCCCAATGTAAACTATAGACTTGGGGTAATAATGATATGTCTATGTAGGTTTATTGATTGTAAAGGTACCACTCTGGCAGGGCACGCTAATGGTGAGGGAGGTTGTGTGTGTGGGGGGGAGGTGGTGTGTGGGCTCTATCTGTACCTGCTGTTCAGTTTTGCTGAGAATCTAAAATTGCTCTAAAAATAAAATCTTTAGAAGAAAAATCAGAATCTATTTAAGTGCTAATTATGTCCAATAGAAATTTCATGGAGAGAAAATTTGAAAAATGGCAAAATCAGTGAAGACTAGGAAGCCTTCAGAGAGTAGAACTTTGAATTATCCCATAAGGAGCAGAAGTTGAATAAGAAGAAGTGAGCAGACAGGTACTTTAAGACAGAGAAAACTTGAGAGGCTGTAAGATGATGTGGGGAAACAGGTCTTCATGGGACAGAAAATTACACCAATTAGAAAATGAGATATTGTTTTAAACAGATAAAAATTCTAAATGTTCTGATTTGGGTAAATACAACAGGGTTATTATTAAATATTTTGTTTTTTTTTTTAACAAAAAAGGGTTTAGAATTGCTATTAAAAGAAACATTAGGCCACTAATGGATTTTGAGACAAGAAATGCCATGCCAGTAAATGACCTCCTATCTACATCATTGTTCTTTATCAGAGTGTGGGTTATGATTCATGGAGGCTCCAACAGCAATGTGAGTAAATTATTATATCATCTTCACTTCCTTTGTATGGCTCATTAGTTTCTGCAAACAGGTCAATATATGTCTTACCTCTGACTTGCTTATGCAGATTTCCTGTCATAGAATGTCCTTGCTACTTTGCAAACTTCATAATGACTTACTTGTCATTCAAAATCAGCTGTGTGTGGTCTTCTTTGGGAAACTTTTGATGCTTTACCAGTTCCTTGGTAGAATGGACCACTCCTCTTTTTTTTATTATTATGTTAGTCACCATACATTATATCATTAGTTTTTGATGTAGTGTTCCATGATTCATTGTTTGCGTATAACACCCAGTGCTCCATGCAGAACGTGCCCTCTTTAATACCTATCACCAGGCTAACCCATCCCCCAACCCCCTCTCCTCTTAGAACCCTTGGTTTGTTTCTCAGAGTCCATAGTCTCTCATGGTTCGTCTCCCCCTCCAATTTCCCCTCCTTCATTCTTCCTCTCCTGCTATCTTCTTCTTTTTTTTTTTTAACATATAATGTATTATTTGTTTCAGAGGTACAGGTCTGTGATTCATCAGTCTTACACAATTCACAGCGCTCATCATAGCACATACCCTCCCCAATGTCCATCACCCAGCCACCCCAACCCTCCCACCCCCACCACTCCAACAACCCTCAGTTTGTTTCCTGAGATTAAGAATTCCTCATATCAGTGAGGTCATATGATACATGTTTTACTCTGATTGACTTATTTTGCTCAGCATAACACCCTCCAGTTCCACCCACGTCATTGCAAATGGCAAGATTTCATTCCTTTTGATGCCTGCTGCATAATAGTCCATTGTATATATATACCACATCTTCTTTATCCATTCATCTGTCGATAGACATCTTGGTTCTTTCCACAGTTTGGCTATTGTGGACATTGCTGCTATAAACATCGGGGTGCATGTACCCCTTCGGATCCCTGCATTTGTTTCTTTGGGATAAATACCCAGTTGGACCACTCCTCTTTTAAGCTCCCGAGAATCCGGCACTTAATACTCTCATGGCACCTGCAAATGCTATTACATTGCCACTGTTTACATTCTCTTTCTCTCTTTAGGCTAACGACTTTTGATAATACATCCATATTTTACTAATCTACTATTATTTTTTAATTCTTTCCAGCTTTATTGAGATGTAATTGACATATAATGTTATATAAGTTTAATTATAAAACTGAGTTGATTTGATATATATTGCAAAATGATTACCGCCATAGCATTAGCTAACAGCTGTATCATGTTACATAATCATCATTTCTTTTTTGTGTTGAGAACATTTAAGATCTACCTTCTTAACAACTTCCAAGTATATAATACATATTGTTAACTATAGTCCCCATGCTGTACATTAGACCCTTAGAACTTATTTATCTTATAACTGGAAGTTTGTTCTCTTTGATTAACATCTTCCTATTTCCACAGCACCCCAGCTCCTGGTAGCCACCATTCTAGTCTCTGTTTCTATGAGTTTGGCATTTTTATATTCTACCTATAAGTGCTATCATGCAATACTTGTCTTTCTGTTTGTCTATTTTACTTAGCATAAGGCTCTCAAGATGTCCATCCACATTGTTGCCAATGACAGAATGTCCTTTCATATGGCTAAATAATATTCCATTTTATACACATACCAAATCTTCTATGTCCATTCATCCATTGATGGACATTTACATTGTTCCATATCTTGGCTATTGTGAATAATGCTGCAATGAATATAAGGGTGCAGCTATCACCTCACACCTTATACCTGTTACGATGACTATCATCAAAACAATAAGAGGTAATGAGTGTTTGCATAGATGTGGAAAAGAGAGAACCCTTTATCATTGTTGGAGGGAGTATAAGTTGGTGTAGCCACTATGGAAAACAGTACAGAGTTTCCTCAAAAAATTAAAAACAAATCTGCCTTATGAGCCACCAATCCCACTTTGGGGTATATATCCAAAGAAAATGAAAACAGGATCTACTCTTATATTTTTAATCCTTTTTTAGCGGGGAGGGGAAGAGAGAGAGAGAGAACCTCAAACAGGCTCCACATCCAGCATGAAGCCCCATGTGGGGATTGATCTCACAACCCTGAGATCATGACCTAAATTGAAATCAAGAGTCAGATGCCCAGCTGACAGAGCTACCCAAGTGCCCCTATTTTTAATCTTTTTGATTTGACCTTTAGATGCACAGGAGTTGGTTAATCATAATCCTTGGTTTGTGACACCCTTTCATCATCTTATTCATCTTCCAATCCTGAGGCTTTAATATGAGAACTGGAATATAATACATAGAGGGTATATTCAATGAATTTACACTTTGAGAATGAATGTATCCTGCGTCAGGTAGAATTTTAAGATGGCTTTTGTAACCTTTGCTCTCCCATGTTACTCCCATGAAAATTTTATTTTTTATACCAAAGGGAATTATCTTGGTGGACCTAATCTAATCACCTGAGCCATTTAAAGGCAGAACCTCCTCCTGCTGATGGCAGGAAAGGAAGTCAGGAAGATTCCAAGAGTGAGAAGGACTAGGATACTCTGTTTCTGGTTTGAAGATGAAGGCAGGCACATAAGAAGGACTATGGCTGGTCTCTGTGAGAAGAGAGAGATCCACAGTTGGCAGCCAGCAAGACAGTGGGAACCTCAGATGTATACTACAAGGATGTGGATTCTGTCAAAAACCTGAATGAGCTTGGACATGAATTATTCTCCATAGCCTTAATATCAGAGCCCAACTTGGAGGACGTCTCAATTTCAGCCATGCAAGAACCTCAGCAGAGAAGCCATCCAACCCCACACATCGTTCTGAGCTGTCAAACTCTGCGAGAATGACTGGGTGTCTTTTTAAAGCTGCCATATTTGTGGTAATTTGTTATATAACAATAGAAAACTAATACACACAATCACCTTTTCCTTTTATTTTTATAACAATGTCATAAGTAATATATTATGAGTCTACTACTAATAAATTTGATATAAACATACAGGACAGCTATTAATCTGGCCTATGAAGAGTTGGGTTTTCCTTGACTGTAGGAATTAATTTCTAATTTGTGGAAAGTGTCAAATGTCACATTAGTTATATTCTTGCTCCAAGGGTGGTATTAGCAGAGAACAATTTTATCCTGGTTCAAGCTGGACTATTTCTGTCCTTCTGAAATAGGGGAGCCTTCTTTCCTAACAGGGAACGGAATTTTCAGCACTAACATGTGCCAAGCTAAAGGGACAAGTCAGGACAAGTCAGAAGGGCCTTCCATAACAGGCATCAGAAGTCAGATCGGATGTGGGTCACCAAAAGTAAGGTTTTTAAGAAAACTCTTTGATCTGTCTTTCCCAGACATCCCCAAAAGGCAAGCATTGGGCTTGCATTAAGCTCAATGATGCATTAAGCCTAGTTAGAACAGGCAACTGAAATAATATCTGTTAGGAATTGGAGAATATAGGAGTCACAGCAGTATCTAACTGAATGGAGAAGAAGAAAACATTAGAGGAATTTTAAAGATGGGACATATTACAGGGCAGAATGATGGGGGAGATGAATATTCACAGTGGTTTTCTTAACTATTTTGAAGAGCTAGGGACCACCATGCACAGAGGGCAGTAGGCATTGAGCCATCAAATATCCTAAGTACTAGAAAGGTTGTTTGAGGAGCATGCCATTGGCCTCAGAGAGGTCAGCCCAAGACACTCTTAGATGATATAGTGCCTGGGCATGAAAGCAGACCCTGAAGGAGGGAAATACTCCCTCAGCCACAATAATGCCAATATTGTTTTTACACACACACACACACACACACACACACACACACACACACATGCTATGCAGGGTGGCATGGGGAAGAATGAAAGAGAGAAACTAGGTATGCTAATTAGAGTCAGTGACTTTCCTCATGTAAGAAATTAGTGTTTTCAAAAATAAATAAATTAGGGCACCTGGGTGGCTTAGTCATTAAGCATCTGCCTTCGGCTCAGGTCATGATCCCGGGGTCCTGGGATTGAGCCCCGTGTCGGGCTCCCTGCTTGGCGGGGAGCCTGCTTCTCCCTCTCCTGCTCCCCCTGCTTGTGTTCCCTCTCTTGCTGTGTCTCTCTCTGTCAAATAAATAAATAAAATCTTAAAGAAAGAAAAAGAAAGAAAGAAAGAAGAAAGAAGAAAGAAAGAAAGAAAGAAAGAAAGAAAGAAAGAAAGAAAGAAAGAAAGAAAGAAAAAAGAAAGAAAGAAAGAAAGAAAGAAAGAAAGAAAGAAAGAAAGAAAGACAGACAAAAGAAAGAAAAAGTTTGTATTTTCTTTGGAAGAAAATACATACGTATACTGTGTAGAGGTGTTGGTCTAGTTAACTTAGGAGGAAAGGAGTCCGGGTTATGCTTGGTGGATAAAACTGACTGGATAAAATTAACTGGAATTTGAGCTGTCATTCCCTATTTCACAGGACCAGAATCCAACCCTTTCCCAGGCAACACTAGTAGTCGCCTTGGTTTAGAAACAGCCTTATTAAAATCTGGCTAAAGCAAAGACAGCTAAATGTACAAAATAAAAAGTACAAGAATGTCAAGACTCCTTTCTCACGTGGGGTAAATTGATGTTTCACAAAGGAGGAGGGTGAGGACATTGAATCAGAGAAGGTGGCAGTATTGCTTTCAAGAGGAATTATGAGATAATTCAAATGTCATTCATTATGATCATAGCAAGGATATGCTTTGAAGAGCTACTCTGCTCTAAACACATCTGAATGGCAGGTAGCATTCCCAAGGAGAAAACTTTACAACCAAAGCCAGGCTTAAAAAGATTTATATTTCCAAGGACAAGAAATCCAAAGAGATGAATGGAGCTGCAGAGAGTGGCAGCTGGGAGTCGAGCTCTTGAGGAGTCCTTTTCTTTGAGTAGTTACAAGTTGTTCCAAACGCATAATATAGGACCATGCAGAGTGCTCACAGGGGCCCTGGCTGGGAAATGCACATGGCACTCATCTTGGGGTTGAGGTTCATGTGGGAACACAGGCTTAATGGGTGGGAAGACAAAGACACAACATGTTCATCAGGACCTGAGCAAAGCTACCTGCTGCCTCTGGACCAGTACTTCAATATTTCTAATATCAGCGTGGAGGCATGAACCACAGCCTGTTATTTTAAGACTTAGTTTTACACGGGAGACCCAGAGGCAACATCCAAACAGCCACAAAACCACTAGACAAGGAAGAGTAAACCAGAGGGAGAAAGTAATCAAAAGTAAAAACAACAGACCTTTTATACAAATAAAATATATTGGTAAACTTAATAAATTATTGACAGTAAAAAAAAGAATATAGAGACTGTTGTGTGTGGTTTAAAATAAAGGTAAAGTTAAAAATTGAGCCAGGAATACCACAATTGTGGAAGAAGAGTGATCAGTAGCTATTTCATGCTTGCTAAGTTTCTTACGGGCTGAAAACTTAAAGACAACCATTGGAAAAGTAATCTGAAGCTTCCCAAATAGCAGAGGTAAAGAAAAGGGAAAAGAGAAAACCTTGTCTATTTAAGCATTGACCAAGTAAAGGATGGGAAGATGGTGAATGATAGGATCATTATTTCAATCAATTTCAAGAGGTTGTACAGTGCTAGAATATAATCCCCAAATCTCAGTAGCTTATACATTAAAGGTGCATTTTTTTGCTCCCACTAAATGTCTACTGTAGATTGACCCTAGCTTGGCTCCATACAATCTTCACTCTGTGAGTTAGGCTGATGGAGGAACTTCTATCTGGGAATCTCTAGTCTTGTGATAGGGAAAGATGAGCTCAGAGCAAATCACAATCTGGCCCACACTGCCTTTGCTCAGAGTTGACAGGAGTTACTTTCACTCAAATTTCACTGAGCAAATCAAGTCGTTTGGTAAAAGTGACATTAGTAGAACTAGAAAGTATAATCTTGCAGGGAGGGGTACCTTGGTGAGGAACACTGCAGGAAAAGGCAGGAGTGATTTAAGTGACATAATTACATAGCAGAAGAAGAAGGGTGAGTAGTTATCCTTTAGGGCAAAATATCTAAAGAGAAAATTTATAAAAAAGGACAAAGTTTTCAAAAATGAGATTTCTTTCAGATGTTTTAGTTTTCCAAAGAGCCCAAATATGAGAGAGTCATTACCTGTTGGGAAAGGGATCCCTCATACATAGATAATGGGACTGTAATACAGTGTCACCACTTTGGAGAACAAATGGAACCATACCCAGTAAAGCTGAAGATGTACACACCTGGCAATCTGGATAGATAGCCCTCAGAAGCTCTTTATACAAGTGCCCAGGACACGTCTTAAAGAATGTTCATTTCAGTATTATTTGAAATGGTAAAAAAAAAAAAAAAATCACAATAACCAGGATGTCTGCTAAGGGATTCATAGGTATTATAAAATACTCATGAAATACAACTCTAATCAGTAGTTGCAATTAATGAACTAGAGCTGCATGAATCAAATGTAGAAATTATGAAACAAAGTACAATGAAAATAAGCAAGTTGTGGAATGATAACCACTACAGTATGGGAATATTTATAAAAATGTTTAAGACATGCAAGCAAGTCTTGTTGATTATACACATGCATTCATGGATTAGAACACCACAAATTAAGAATAGCAGTTACATTTTTCAAGGCCAGGCTGGGGAATGTGCTTAGGGAATTATACCCAGAGGGTTGGAACTGTATTTCTTAGATCTTATTTCTCAAAAAGAAAATAACATAAAATGAAAATATTTGAAGTAAACATAGCAACCTTAACCTGAAAAAAAATTATTAACCTGGATGGAGAGTATATAGTTGTCATCTTAGTCTCTTGGATTTTCTGTAGGAGTGAAATAATTTATGATTAAAGTGAAAAAAAATGCCTAAAGAAGCTGATTGTGGATCACCTGCTAGATCCAACCATAATGGTGTTGAAGGTTGCCTGGCACTTCCTTCCTCTGTGGCCTGCTAGGTGGTAGAAATGATCTGTCAACTGATAATTTAGCAAACACGGAACTTCTGATTGCACTCCCTGCCATTATATATAGGAATAGCTTCTCTTCCGGAAGAGGAGGAAGGAACCCTTGTAGGGCTTAAACATATAAATTCAAGAATCTGATTAGATGTTAATTAAAAGCAAGTTTCAGTTTGCTTGTCTTTTTATGACTTCATGACTCTTCATAAGCATAAGTAGGAGAGAGTTGACTATTTCAGCAGTTCTTCAGATAAGGACACATTTGAGTATAAAGAACACTTGGCTAAATATCTGGACAGAAAATGTTCATTTGTTTCACTAGGTAATGACTTGGCAGAATAAATGGGTAATCTTTACCATCCTGCCAACTACCAAGAAAAAAAGGTCCTAAACAACTGGTGATATCTGCTGTGTTTGGAGTTAGGTATAGGGAAAATATCTTGGACAAAGGTAGTATGCTATTACCTCCATTCAGTGACTTCTTTTTGTGGATTCTGATTATTAAGGCCTAGACAGGCTTGACCAGAGGAGACTGGCATCTTACTTGGTAGTTTGGGTTTCCAAAATCACACCAAGAACAGAATAATGCAATAGAATGTATAGATTTTAATATCTATGATACCCATAGATAACCCATAGATATTAGCTGTGATTACCACAGCTAATAAATATGTATAGATTGTAACTCTGTTGATAGTTTATTGTTTTTAGCCAGAGTAGTGTCTATTCCCTGGTCATCATTTTAATAATCATCTTAAATAAAAACATATCTCTTCATGATAATCTCTTATTCTAACAAAATATATATATATATATATATATATCAATAAACTATACCAGAAACTGTCAATAAACATACCAGATAAGAATTATCAGTAAACTATCAATAAACATACTGGAAACTATCAATAAACATGCCAGATAAGAACTCAAATGCCGTGCAAAGGTATAGTGTATCATGCTTACTGTTTGCTAAGATTAAATCTTCACCTTAAATTTTGTAACTCATTTATGTATTCATTATAAAGAATAATAATGTAAGTGGGAATCTCCGACCATGTTAAAAATGTGCATTTGAATACACAAAAATATTTCTTAGTATCAAATGTGTTTTGAAATAGTTTTAGCCTACATCTTTCAACTGGAAACTCAGTTTCTTTTATATATTTCCATAATAAAAGTAATATTTAAGTGAATTCATACATCATAAGAAAGCAAAAGAAAGAACTATTGAAGTGAAATCATAAGAAATTAAACATATATACTGTCTCTCATGATAATATATACTCATGTTTACTGTATATGCAAAGAAACACAGCAGAACACTTTAGTTTTAAAAAAGTATTTTTGCAGACAACCTTAACACTTGCTCTTTGAGTTTAAATAAAGAGCCCTCTTAGGACTGTTTCACTTTGTGGGCTGTCAGGAAAAAATAATTTCCAACAATATACAACTGGGTACTTAGGACAATAAAGATAGTGGAGACTAGATGCACATATTCTGTGTGAAAATTTGTGGGACAGTAAGTATTTTCAGTCTCCTCCTCATGATAAGTCACTGCTTGAAATGTCTGGACAGTGCTTTAGAGTGCTGTGAACAGAGGGCAGATGGAAGTAAATGGCTGGAATTCTTTAATATCCCCACCTTGCAGAGCGTCAACCCTTGGAATGCTCGTGTTTCCTGAGTTTTCTCCCGGTTCTGCTATTACCCAGGTGGAGGTTAGTATTCAACACTTGCTCTGCTGCTGCCGCAATGCTTACACTTAGCAATTCCTGGATTTATCATCATTTATTAATTGCTTAATCAATAAGTTCTGTAAATGGTGACCATAATTATCCCAGAAGGTCACTGAAATAAAGGAGAGTGAGGTCCCAGGGCTGTGAGGCCCAGGCTCACATCCATTTATCTGAAGCTACACGACAAGATGCTATTTTTTATTTCTGCCTTGAATTTCAAATTAACAGTCAGCTGAAAAGATTCTGTTGAAGAATGAATCCATAATAAAGGGATTTACTTCTTTTCCCTTGGAATTGTTTCTTTGCTGCCATTGTTACTGATTAATGGGCTGTGTATACCTTAAAGGAACACTGCTACTCTTGGGCTATCTTCTCTCCAGAGTATGTTAAGATCATGTTAATGTCTTGCATTTCTCAACACTGGAGAGTCAATCGAGTGTTTCAGAAACTATGTGTTTTATATAGAGAAAGTCAAGAAAGAAGAGTAAAAAACAAGGTATACAGCGTGCTCTCACTTTTGGAAAAAGAACTCTATGTATCCTTTTTTTTTTTTTTTTTTTTTTTTGCTCTGTTTCTGGCTTTCTGTGTATAGAAAATATAGTTTCTCAAACAATTTGTTTTTGAATGTTGAAAAATGCAACATAGATAAGTAGATTAATAGATGATAGAGATAGACATCCATATATAGTGCTTATATTCTAAAAGTATAAAAAGGAGTCATGCATTTTCATCATTCCTCATTTGTGCTGTTTTATTTTGTTCATTTTTGGTTAGCTTTTTAATGTATAATTTACATACAATAAAATATATGAAGTTCAATGTAAAATTCTATAAGTTTTGTCAATCATAATGTGACTTACCATGTTATAGAGCTACACTGTTCAATACAGTAGCAACCAGACACATGTGGTGTTTGAACACTGGAAACAGGAGAGCAGCATAGAGAATAACATTCTGGATGAGTCAGGTTACATAAAATATATGTTGTAATTAAGTTTAATTACACTTTTTTTCTTATTAACTTTTTAAATATGGCTCCTGGAATTTTAAAAATTATGCGGCTTGTATTTTATTTCCATAATACAGGATAGATACAGAACATTTTCAGCAGCATAAAAAGTTCCCCATCCCCCCTTCATTGAATCCTCCTACCCCATTCTCACTCCCTGACAACCACAAATCTATGTCTGTCTCTGGTTTTGAGTTTTCTGCATTTTATGTAAGCAGGTGTGTGTGTATGTAGAATTGTAAGTGTATGTAAGCAGCTCTGTGTATGTGGTCCATATAAGAATGTTATGTAGTCTGTGTTTGACCCTTTTACTTTGCAGCATGCTTGAATGATAGGTTCATATTGCTGTATTAGTAGTTCATTCTTTTTTAATAATGAGTAGTACTCCTTGCTAGTATTCAATTTTATTGCCCAGTAGTACTTAGTAGTATAGATACACCTCCATCTGTTTATCCATTCACAAATTAATGATCTTTGGGATGGGGCCATTGTGAACAAAGCTGCTATGGACATTTGAGTAAAAGTCCTTTTGGATATACATCTTCGTTTAGTTTGAATGAATGCATAGGAATGAAGAAGCTAAGTCATACAGAAAGATTAAGAAACAGTCAAATAATTTTCCAATGTTTCTGTACCATTGTACCTTCCAACAGCAATGTATGAGAATTCTAGTGGCTCCCCACCATTGGCTACATATGCTGTTGTTAGTCTTTTCAATTTTATAAGTTCCAGTGAATGTGTAATAATATCTCAGTGTGAAATTAATTTTAATTTCCCAAATCAGAAACAAGGCTCTTCTCATTTGGGAATTTGAAATTTATATATCAATGGATTATTTGAAATTTATATATCTTGTTTATTTGAAATTTATTTGAAATTTATATATTTGAAATTTATATATCTTGTTTCCTGGAATGAATATTTTTTGTTCATTTTTTAAGAACTAGAAAATGTTTAGGGGAACCTGTGCCTCAGTTGGTTAAGCATTCAATTCTGGTTTCAGCTCAGATCATGATCTCAGGGTCCAGAGATCAAGCCCCATGTAGGTCTCTGTCTTTCTAAAATAAATAAATAAATCTTTTAAAAAATAAGAACTAGAAAATGTCTTTTATCAGCCATATTTTGTAATTATTTTTTATCATCTGACTTCCTGTTTGTTTTCTTAACATCATCTTTTAAAGTGCCAAAGTCTTTATTTTCATGAATTTCAGTCTGTCCTTAACAAAGTTTATGGCTTATACTTTTATTTTTCTAAGAAAACCAATATTTTCTCCTATGGCTTCATCAAGAACTTTTACAATTTGGACTAAATATACTTTTGAAAAATCCATCAAATTGTGGATCAATCTCTAAATCATCTTTGATTGTACTTTTAACCACTTTTTTCTAAATGAAGTGACTCAGATTTGCTTAATAGTTATGAAACTCTCATGCCCTAAGAATATTAGTTGTATTAGTTATCCTCAAAACCTCAAGTTGATTTTATGTCTTACTTTCAAAAGCTATGTGACATTTTTTTTTTCCTGTGGTGAAGGCAACGGAGCAAAAAGTAGACCAGGAATGGCAGTTAGGTTAGCCAAGGAAAAGTGGATGCTAAATGTCTTGAAAGCTATGATGACATTGCCAAAGAGCTCATGAACCAAAAATAGAAGTCTGGCTGATCATTCAGGAGAGCAAATATAGAAGGCTGATTGAGAGTACTTAAGCAGAAGTTCAGGAAAAATAAATAAAAGGATTAACAATGATAAATAACCTAGTCCAAGAAATCGGTTTTAAAATTATTGCTTTTAAATATTATAGAAACTGGGGTGTCTGGGTGGCTCAGTCATTAGGCGTCTGCCTTGGGCTCAGGTCATGATCCCAGGGTCCTGGGATCGAGCCCTGCATCAGGCTCCCTGCTCGGCAGGAAGCCTGCTTCTCCCTCTCCCACTCCTCCTGCTTGTGTTCCCTCTCTCACTGTCTCTCTCTGTCAAATAAATAAATAAATTCTTTAAAAAATAAATATTATGGAAACTTTAATAGCTAAAACTTTTGAAATATGTCCATTTAAAAAGAGAAAGATGACATGTAACCCTGAAAAAATGTAAATGACTAGATGAAGTAGTTTTTATATGCCATCTTGATGGAGTTGTGTTTATCTGGACTGAAGCTTTAACTATGAACCAGTCAAAGCAAATAGGAGACTAGTGTTACTATAAATATTTAAATGGTATCTGCTTTCCAAGACAGAATGAACAGGTTACATCACAGCGTTATGGGCATTTCTTATTTAGGAAGTGCATGAAATGAAAGGGCACATTTTAGGAGGAAAGAAAAATCACATCCCAATGCAATGTCTACTGCAGTCCGGCGATGTGTTTTACATGGACATTTCCTGCGGTTACTCATACTCCCCAGGGCTGAAATACAAGCACATTTTGTTGCTTTCCCCTTCCCGTGGTCCACTTCATCTCCAGATTTTCACTATGCTTTAATTACTTTTTGGAAAAGATTCAATACCATAGAAGCTTATTTCATAATTTTAGCATTATAGAGTACTACAGGAAAGCTATTCTGTACACCAAGACATTTGAGGTTCTTAAATTTATATTTCTCCCAAATGGCACCATTAAATGCAGAAAAATAGCTAAAGTATAAGGTTTAATGCTGTTCATTCAAGAGGTGCTCAACAAACACTTGTGGAGTTGAATATTCTACAAGAGTCAATTCTCAGGGTTAGAAGAAGAGAGTTGGCTTTCAATTGCAGTTCTAAATGGATAGGGAACTTGAGAAAAGTTAACCCGTTTGCACCATCATTTTCTTGTCTCCAATATGAAGAAGCTCCAATATGAATTAGCTGAAGTTTAAGATTTTTTTTTAAACCATTATAGGGATCCAAGAGTCTGCACTCTACATGTCTAAACAGTTTTATGTGTCTGGAGGTGTCCCTTTAAATAGACAGGACAGGTTGCTTGTCCCAACCACACCGACAATGACTGTTCCCCTTAGATATTTTCAGAAGTCGTTCGTTGAAGGTTATTTCTTTGCAGTCTGTGATTTCCCGCCTTGCCTGTTCTGGCTCTTGGAATTACAGATGTTCATGCTGAGATACCAGGGCCATCATGTGTTTGACCTAGAAGATACCAGTGACATTTCTGTTAGTTGACTGAGCTCCCACTTTTGGGTCTCCTAGAGCTCACTACTCCCAATGGCCCATGGGGATTTTTGTGAAGCAATTATTTTAGTATTTCTCACTTTGCTAATTTATTTTAATATTTCTGAGATAAAATTTTCTTCTTCATGGAATTCAATAAATCTTTGTGAAGATGATCGGAAGACATCCAGAATGACAAAACCATTTTCAGAATCCTCTTCTATGGCATGAGAAGAATCCTTTGACTCTCAGGCCCAAACAACCGTGAAGGGTCTGCACCTCTAGTTTGCTAGACGTGCACAGGTGTCTCTATCCTAGGGTGAGCAGAGCTTATGCTCAAGTCAGATGCTCTGCTAAATAAAGAGAAGCTCAGAGCAAATAGGGCCTTTTTATTTTGTGAAATGTAACTCCCAAATAATTTTCAAAGTGCATGTAGGTTTGACAGGATGGGTGATAATTAGCAACAACCAAACTATTTCCATTCTTTGAGTCACATCAGGTCTGACCTTTCAGTTTACGGCTTTGCGTTGGCCTTTTCAACTGCAGAAACTCATATATAATGTGATCTTTGCAGCTTCAAAGACAGGCACTCTGCCAGGAATGAGAATCGGTGGTAGCAGGTGCTTCAACATTCATAGTGGTAGCCTTGCTAAAAATCAAGGGTAACTGTCATGGAATGAAAACGTAAGTGACCAAAACCTGTCCTAATCTTGAAAATATATGCAAATCCACATTATAAGCTCTAGAGTCTTACAAATAGTTGTTTTAAAAATGATAATAATTGTTTTCTATTGCTGAATAATAGCTTAGTCAAAAGTGCCAGATATATAATGAACCCTTCAAAGGTGAGCTTTTGATTGATGTAAAGAGGTTTTCTTGTGTGTTCTCACTGAAGATATATGATAAAAATGTCTGGGAGTATGCTGAATTAAGATATTTACAAATTTTATCATAATAGTTATCTATTAATAAGTTTATTGATTTCTTTCCACCTAATTGCCATACCCAATTTCTGTATTTATTATATGATTTTGAGTATTTGGCCTGGTGAAATTTTCACATTAATATTTTAGCACCAGTGTAAAGGACTCAAATTTGTTTACCTTCACCTTCTGGAAAACTACTTAATATTCAAAAAATATAATTATTGTACTTTATGTTGCAAGGAAATATATTGAGAAAAGCAGAAACATGGAGATCCTATTTTGTAAACTTAACTCTATAAGACTGTAAAAGACATTATGTTCTTTATAAGGTAAACCTAAAATAATTATATTCTAGCTCATTAATAAATGTCTAAAAAAGTAAATTTTAAAAAGACTTTTTGGTAATTAATATATGCCTAAACAAATGTGGATAAACAATTAGTACAAAAGCCTTCCCTTAACAGTGTTTATTTTACTTTTCAAAAAAATGGGGAATTCATCTTTCTGTGGAGTGAAAAACTTCTGAGGTCATAATGCCACCAGCACTTCCAAATTCTTTGTAGAAAAGGACCATAGCAACAAGGCTCCTTTGTGGTGCTGAGCAAACAACACATACATTGGAATGCTACGTGGAGAAAACATATGTTAGGATAACTTTGCTTTATGATTTTTGGATATAGGTTTTCAGATAAACTTTCTGTAGTGGAAATACTAATAGGACAAATGTATTTTTGTTAAAGAAGTCATTCCAGAAAAAGAAGAAAAAATCAAGAGTTGCTACACTTAAAAAATATATACGTAGTTACATAATATAGAAAAATTATATATTCTATATATAAACACACTAGCTAAATAATTTAGAATAGGTGATAAAAATAATACATTCTTTGTTATAGGATAAGTGGCCCTAAATTATCCATTTTACCTGTCTGCATTGATTACATTAACTTAAAAATAAAAAATAAAAAAAAGAAGGTTGTGTGTTTGGTTTTCCATGTCTCCATATGTAAGTTGAGGTTCGAATAAGGTAGAGTGGTGATATTTTCAAATCTAATTCCAAATAGATTAAAATTGGTCAAATCCTGCTGAATTGAGGTTCAGAATTGTTGGAGTTATAAAAACAAACAAACAAACAAACAAAACAAAACCCTTGTGTCTTTTAAAACTCAAAACATATTTATCCCCTGAACACTTTTGCTTTTAATTTATTAAAGCTTATTTTGGAAGGAAATTTAATCTTCTAATTTCTCATTTATTTACACTGAAATCATTAAGATGTTATTTTGTAAAAATCTATTTGAACTTTAAGAATCCTTTTAAGGATTCTATTTTGAGATTCTATGAAGAATCTTTTTTGTTGTTTTTTAAGTCAGTTCTCTAAGAACAGAGTATTTGTTTTTGGTAAACACAAATAAACTTGAGCATAAAAAATTCCACATTTAGTTGGAAGAATTTAACTAAAAATAATTTTTAAGTCAGTTTTAAAGTTGGTAAAATATTTTTTTCAGCCTGAAAACCCTGGTGTTGGTCGTGAGGAAATATACAAGGATTTTCAGACAGGTAGCGTGATCCAGTCCTGTAGAATCTCCAATCAACGGTGTTTCAACGGTTGTTGAAAAGAGCCAAGACAATGCTCTGTATCTGATGATACGGAACATTTCTGCACTTACCGTCTCATAGTTTAAGATGCTGTTCTTTAAGCTCAGAATAATTCATGTGATTTTCTTTTCTGTAGATCCACTCTATCTTCAAGGCCTATATCAAGAATTGCATTTAATATGTAAACTTCCTTGTCTAATTCAACATTCTCTTCAATGAAATCCTATCATACTAGCATTGAGTAAAATTCAGTTTAACAACAGAATTTATTTCTCTCTCTCTTTCACTATACCATTTTTGTGTCCTATAAATAGTGTAAATTCTTTGGGGAAAGGGATTTTTTATCTTCTGCTATGCCTAGTAGCCAGGCTGCCTTCATTATCCATATGTTGGGATTATACAATGATTAGATATTGCTATTAAATCAGTATATAAGACTAAAATAGCTAAGAGGCTTTAGGAAGTTTTGATGATGTGAAGAAGGCTCAAAGTTTCTACCTGGCCCTTAAGAAGTGTGAATTAATTATACTGGATAAATAGTTTGCACAAAGCTACAGAGGGACATGGTTATACATATGCCTCTGGTTGTCTACTTTAGAAGGTAAGGGTTCTGGTCCTGGTTTAGCCTCTATACATGCAACCTTGACCAAGTCACTTAATCTTTATTGGACTTTAGTTTCTCCAACTGTAAAACGAGGAAGTTGGTCTAGATTTGTAGTTTTCAAGCTTCTCTGCTAAGTTCCCCAGGAAAGAGTCTAAGGTCACCTTGGAGATGGATGGGGAAGCTGAACAGGTAGATTACTGTCTCTTCATTTCCATTTCAACAAGAAAAATTCCATCTTTCACTTGAAACATTGTATTTTCCCATATGGGTTCCTTTACAGGGGAAAATGTACTTCAAAGCTAAAAAAAGTTTACAAATGATTGGAACATTATCTATAAAAGTCCTTCCTACTTCAAGATTAGTGAATCTGTTTTTCATCTTTAACCCCCAGGGAGTTTGCTTCTAGAAATATCCCCATGGTTTTAGTCTCTGCTGTTCTTCCAAGCCTCCATCATTGTCTGTAAATAACCCTCTGATCTTGCACATTAGAACCAGGAGAAAGAAAGCTCACATAAGACCCACAATGAAAGGTGCCTCTTTATTCTGTTTAAAAAAAAAAAAAAGAAAATAGTATTGCATATATTCCTTAACATTTTTTTTCAAATCTATTTTTAAACTTTTTATTGCTTTACTGACAAACTCTTTTAACTAGGTCTATTTCTGCGTGATAGGAAATTTACCAATTTCTTTTCACTCTGTTGAACTATTTTCCTACCCATTAGGGTACTTAGGGATCACATAGTGAATTTCCAGTTAAAGGGGGGTTGTTTTCCATAGCTATTTCTCCAATATGAACTCCCATTGCCTTTAATGATGTGGGTCTAAACTTGAGACACAAAAGCGCATTTGTACTTCTCACTCTTTAAGTGAACTTTAAATTTTTTGACAAAAAAACCTAAGAAAGTTCTAAATCAGTCCATACTTTATAGACTTATATTCCACAACCAAAAGAAACAAGAATGAATCTTTGAGCATTTGTGAAGTTAAATGTCCATTTTGTAACTCACAGCCTTTTCTCTATACTGGAAAATGCATATGACATTTTCCAGGGTTGTCATTGTACACTTTCATCAATAGTGTATTCACCGATGAAGACAAATGTTATCATTTGTAATGTAGAAATCCTTCTATATTTCTTATTTTCATTTCATCAGAACTTGCCACATATGGTGATATATTGATATAGAGGCAAAATATTACACACACACATTCATATATGAACAGGCACACACACTGAGATCTCTGTCAGCATTATTCTTTTCATTGCAAACTAAGCTTTTTTTGAGATTTTATTTACTTATCTGACAGAATGGGCACAAGTAGGCAGAGTGGCAGACAGAGGGAGAAGGAGAAGCAGGCTCCTCACTAAGCAGGGAGCCCAACGCAGGGCTCGATCCCAGGACCCCAAGATCATGACCTGAGCTGAAGGCAGATGCTCAACTGATTGAGCCACCCAGGAGCTCTGCAAACTAAGTTTGTAGCAATAAATTCAGTGACATTAAGCATGGAAAATATTAAAAGCACTGATAATTATACCATAATAAATTAAGTTTATAGCCTTGAAAATAGTTTTTTTATTAAATCTGATGGCATTAATATAACTATAGGTTTGAGAAGATACATAAATCCAGTCAAGGGTGTTAGGATGGGGAGGGAACAAGAGAAAGAAAATTTAACTGAAATTACTTTGACCTAAAAAAAATGAGGTTAAGATAATTAGGTGGATTGGGGGTCTCTAATGAGTGAAGTGAAGCTGGTAATGAATTACCCACAGATTTTGACAATCTGTGAATACTGTAAAATTCTGCTCTTACTGCGATACTGAAGGTCGAGCAGGAATGTAGTGGCACTGACTCACTGGAGAAGCCTGATTTACAGTAATATCTTTGTCTGAGGAAGCATCATGTAATAGGGCATCCTCTAGACTGTTTTTGAGGAAAACAGTTTTTAGGACAGTGTCTCTTACTAGTTACTTCTCT
Source organism: Callorhinus ursinus (assembly GCF_003265705.2). NCBI lineage: Eukaryota > Metazoa > Chordata > Mammalia > Carnivora > Otariidae > Callorhinus > Callorhinus ursinus. Next base: position 54,083,690 of record NW_027397070.1, read on the forward strand.
AAATGTAGATAAGCCTAGAGGAGTTCTTGTGAATAAAAAAGAATGAAACTCGGTTCTAGAATGGAATAAAGATCAGCAAGAAGACATCTAAAGAATGTTTAAAGGACATCCAGGATTGTGTAAGCGAATTTCTTTTAATGCCATTATATAAAAATGAAACATATTTCATTTTTATAGTGAACTTCTCCCAAAAGCAATCCCAAACAAGCAAAATGGCCTTTCTTTGGAGATTCTGGAGTGTCTGAGAAATTTGGACGTAAAGTGTTTTATCTCTAGGGTTCTTTCAGAAACAGAGCCAATCCTAGTTTTCATCTCTGTGAGGTTCAGTTTTCTGATTTGTAAAAATTGAATCCAGTCCTCACCAGATCTCTAAGACCCTTTCTCCCTCCAGAGTTATGTGATTGTAATGTAATTTGTCATTCTCTGTTGCCTTTATTTCTCCAAATAAATGAAGAGTTGTTGACTCATCAATATAAGACTGACAGTAAGTACTATGGATTCAAATTGTGAGTAGTATTTTATGGCATATGGTATAGATTTTCCTTTTCAGATATGGTATGTGTAGTCAAGAGTTTTCTGAAGTTAAAGATAGGATAGGATGTCATAACTACCACCAAGAAATAGGTGCATAAAATATTCTGCACACACACACACACACACACACACACACGCACGCCTAGTTTGGATAAAGATAATAAACAGCTCTGTAACATATTTTGCCACCCAGGTAAAAACTATGAGTTGAGGCTGAGAAAAAAGCCTCCCAAATAACAATAGTGGCAATAATAATAATTATTGTGAATCACAGTAATAGCATTGACATTAAGCATTGCCACTGACACTACATTATTTTTATAAGAAAAAATCCTCACATACCGTTTACTATGTGCTGGCACTATTCTATACACTTTACATTTGTAAACTCATTTTGATACTCATAATAATTCTATGTTATGGACATTGTTATTTAGTTATATCCTTTTTAAAAAGAATCACACAAAATGTAAAAAAAAGTGGACAAAACACCATTTATTGAAATTTACAATATGATAGGCCTTGTTACAACATGTTAAATAGTCCATGTTTTTTTTCAATCTTGACACAATCCTGATTGGTAGATAATGCTTTTTTCTACTTTACAGATGAGGAAATTGAAACTTGAATAACTTAAATAACTTGCCCAAGTACAATGGCTAGATAATAAGAAAAGAAGTTGTATGCACAAAATCTGTTTGACTACATCATCAGAGTTCTTCACCACTATGCCTGGGACTTTCCAAGGTTATACCTTTTTAATATTGGTAAAGTAATTCAACGTGTGGCTATGGGAGAAGATAAAGTGTTTAGAGAGAATATTTTATAGCATGAATAACAACTCAAGCCTTTCTTCAGATACCAGGGAAACCACCTCACTTTCTATGAATATGTTTACATTTGATCCAACATTGGTGGCCCATAGTTAAACTGAGATATTAGGTTGACCCAAGTGAAATTGCTGATACATGATCATTTCTGACCCATCAAAACAGCGACTTCATAATTTACCTTAACCCATGGTCCCTCTAGCAAACTTTGAGCAATAATTTGCCAACTCAAGTAAATATTAGTTGTTGGTTGATTGACAAAGAGGAAGCCCACCAGCAGCTAATTTGTAAAATACACTTTGATTATTTTAGAATTTTAAATCTTCTTGGCATTGTTTCATTTAATAATTCACAATTTTAAAGCCAGACTTTGCCTATTCGTTTACCATTCTTTACATGAATGGTTCCAAATTACAAAATGCCAGTGGGCTTTAGAATTTAATTTCTCCTCCTTGTATTACCAGACTCTACATGCTTAATACTCCTGTTTTCACTCAAACAAGGAAGGAAGCCCCACGTCTCAACAAGCAGAAGAAATGGGACCTAGTTGCTTATTCTATGAGTTCCAGTGAGGGAAGCCCTAATAATGCATCGACTCACTCCTCCATAGTGTTTATGAAACTGTTTTCTCTCAGCTACAAACCCTCCTTTCTATACTCAGCTCTGTGGTGCTGGGGTTGGGAATCTGCAAGTTATATTTCTTTCTTATAGACTGGCTCCTTGTTAGTTTTTACCAGTAGGACCACTAGATGGGATTGGAAAGCAGTACAATGAAGTAATGTGGACCCTCCTGGTTTATTTTCTGATGCTCTTAGAGTCACTGAAGAGTTTTCTACCCAGCAGTAGAAATTGGTCCAGTTTCCAGTTTTTTCCATGCATCCCAGAACCAGTTGCATGGAGCCCCCTTCAGAGGAACCAGCACCAATTGTGTCCCCCTTCCTCAGAGCGCTAAGCCCAGCTTCATGGAATCCTTCCTGCCTTTCAAGTTCTAAGAACTCCAGATGCTCCCCTTTTAACCTCAGTGCTAGAGAGTTTGCTATCATTACTGTCTTTCCCAAGTTCTCTTTGCTTTTCAATGTCTGTTAAATCAATTTGCTATATGGGGTTTGTCTGTTGAAATAACCGGTGTGTTTGCTGTTTCACTGCCTGATGCCTCCCTAGTGTTGTAACTGATGTTGTTAATAAGTTGTTTCTTTAGCATGGAGTACTTTGTCCGAATCCTGATATGAAATGTGAGAATGGTACCTAGGAATTGAACTCATGTTTATTAGACAGAAATCTAATTGGTAAATTGTTGGTAAACATTTGATAATTCTGATATTTATAGTATTAGTTTTGACTCATAAATTAGAAAAGAAACAAATAATTTTGATTAAAAATATGGAATATTATGCAGCCATCAAAAAAACCCTGAAATCTTGCCATTTGCAACGACGTGGATGGAACTAGAGAGTATTATGCTAAGAGAAATAAGTCAATCAGAGAAAAACATGTATCATATGATCTCACTGATGAGGAATTCTTAATCTCAGGAAACAAACTGAGGGTTGTTGGAGTGGTGGGAGTGGGAGGGATGGGGTGACTGGGTGATGGACATTGGGGAAGCTATGTGCTATGATGAGCCCTGTGAATTGTGTAAGACTGTTGAATCACAGACCTGTACCTTTGAAACAAATAATGCATT
>NW_027397070.1:54086837-54148616 GCF_003265705.2 Callorhinus ursinus
GCCTGGCAATGGGTATTAAAGAGGGCATGTATTGAATGGAGCACTGGATGTTATACGCAAACAATGAATCATGGAACACTACATCAAAAACTAATGATGTAATGTATGGTGATTAACATAACATAATAAAATAAAATACTAAATGAAAGGTTTCTCTACAATCAATTGTGAAAAGTTAACTTCTTACATTTAGGAAGAACTTCAAGGCTGATTTAATAGATTATTTTATGGCTAGAATATACTCTTTGTGTGAAAGCACATGTTCTGTATACCCACATTTGCATTTGGTTTGTTTCATTACTTTTTATTTTTAAGGAGTACCAACACAGAGTATTCTGGCTGGCGAACTAGGTTATTTCAATTATTCACTGAAGTCTGAGTCCTTAGATGTACTTTAAAACTGTAAGAAGTTGGAGCTCTGTTTGAGTCAATGCCTTGCTTCCCCTTTTCCCATTAATCTTTCATGTACCAGGTCACATGGGAAGACCCTTGCCTTCCAAAATGCTGAGCTTACCTTTTGAGAGGGAGTGATAGCCTAACTGATCCCATGGCCGCTGTGCTTAAGAAATTGGGTCACCACCCATTGACCTCGAACCTACTCTTTCACTGGATCCTTCATATTAAGCTGAGGTCAGTAGCAGCTTGTTCAGCTCACAAACAGGAATTTTATATGATCAGAATGCGATCGTTTCACATCCATGCACCGTTTTTAGTCATGTCACTTCAATTATGGGACATTTCAGTCTGCTTCTTTCTTCCGTTCTTGATGTTTAAAGAGCTTTATTTCAGTATTATATATTTCAGTCTTGAATTTTGTCTGGATTCATGTGTAAATTTATTGTCGCCATTCCCTTGCTTATATTTGTTAAGTGAATCTCTCTAGATGAGAACTGGAAGTGTGATAAAGGAATCCCTTTATGATATGGCCCCTGCTACCCCTCCACCCTCCTTTCTCCCAACGCTCACCTCATACTCTCTACCACACATGATCTGTTCACAATTCCTGGCACAATGCTTGTTTCCTTTCCCTCCACTTCTCTGCAAATGTTGCTGCTTCTTTCTGGAATATCACCGCAGCTCATCAACCCTTCTTCCATCAAACAACGACTCTCCCCGTGGTGGAGAATTGGCCCAAGTATCTGCCCTTCTAGTAAACATTTTATGATTTCTTTGGGTCTCTGCTTGGAGTTGTTACCATAGTACTTTGAGTTTTCCTCTCTCATAAAACGTAGTTCAATCTGTTGCAAATGATTTTTATGGCATTCTTCAATTTAATGATTGAGGCTTTCAAAGGAGTAGATATATACTTTATAAACGCAATTTTTTAAAAGAACCAACCAAGCCAAGAAACAAAAATATTATCGAAATATTGCATTTAGTTATATGTTTTACCTATCACATTTTCTTGAACATACTCACTAACTTAAATTTTGTTTTACATTTATTGCATTATTTTTAAAATGATTTAATCACACATGCATATATTCTAAATATTTTTAGTCTTCCTTGAAAATGATACCATAAACATATACCCACTTACATATATATCATAAGCATACCCATAGTATATATTGTGTGCATTTATATATTCTTCTGAAACTTGCTTTCTTTAACATTTCTGAGGTTGACCTATATTTTTACCTGTAGCTGTATAAAATTAACTTTTACTATTAAATATGATTCTGTTGTGTAAAAACACCAACATTTATGTAGCCATTCCTCTGCTTTCCTTCTAGAAAATGCCATTAGTGTATATTTCCTAGAGTTCTAGTTATCATGTCCACAAAGAGATGATACTAGGTTACTGGGAAGCATTCCTCTAGGAATCAGGAGAGGAGTGAATTGCTGGCCATTTTCATTAGCTTTGTCATCTCTACATGCTCAATAGGCATTTTCTAGTATCGTCATCAGCATCATAGATTATAGAGTCTCTTGATAAACAAAAGGACCCCCTTTCTCCCAGACTGAAGCCTACATCTTGAGAGAGATGAGATAGCCTTTTAATTTTACCTATTGAAAAAGGAATGAGAGGTTTTGTGGAATCCTTTGATAGTAGTAGCTATGAATTCCAGATGCTCAGGTGGATAAGGAAAATATCATATTATTTCATTTAATTAAAATTAAATTTGATTCTTAGTCTCTATTCTGACTGGATGGCAATACTTTTTAATTTTAGGCATTATTAGGTTTCCTTTCCCTTCATGGACTCTGCAAATATGCTAAGCAATTGATGCAGAAGAAGACATTGGCGGGGGGTCCTCGGATCTTCAGTCCACATAATTACTGTTGAGATGCTCATTGTCTAATCCTGCATGAGTTCTGGAAATTTGTGTAGACCCTAGAAATCTATTGGCCCTGGCCCTACATAATGGATATCTGTGAGGAGGCAAAAAATTAGGGTGTTTTGAGAAGAAAGGGTGACAACTTTTTTTCCTCCCAAAACATATGGATAGCTTTAAGGTTTCAGTCTTTCTTATTCTTTTATAACACTGAACACGAAACATGAATTTATATATCAGTAAATTGTCCTGCCATATGCCTAGAATTCTTAATGACCTGACCCTGAATCTTGACATCTCACAGATTGTATTTGACTTGAAAACGTTAAGCTCAATTGAATAAAATGACAGTGCACAGCCTTACAAGGGATTCCCTTACTCTCCTAAATATACCGTATAGCTCCCACATCAATTTTTTGAAGACCAACCGTTCTTGAGCTGAGAGTAAAATATATCTGGGACCCCAGTGCCTGACCCACAGACTTTTTACTCTGTTCTCATGCTTTCTCTTCCTTCCTGTGTAACTAACTTCTTTCCTCCACAGGACTCCTCCCTTTATTTTTTTTCCCACTAATGTTTCTCTTTTTGTCTCTTTCTGCAAATGATGAATGCCTTCATTGTATAAAGCTGGTTTTTAAAACAGATGGCTTTCTCCCGTCCTCAGGAAGATTTGACTACTTACTTCTTTAGAGCTTATACTTTATTTATTTATTTATTTTAGTGGCCAGAAACCTCCAACAAGATTTTCTTTCCCTCTTTATAATTTGATCAATGTAAGATTTTCATTTTGTGATAACTTCCAACCTGCCTGGAGAGTGAATAATGATCTTTGCTATCAGCAATCTGATTTACATAGTATAGACAAGTAGATTGTTGTCATTCTTGGAGCATCGCCAAGGACTCTTCTCCCCAAAAACTGCTTCCCGTTTTTTAAGCTGGACTCTTTTTACTGTGGTATTGTGGCCTGAATGCATTAGCTACACTTAGAATCAGGCCAGGGCAATAAGCAGAACTGTAGATTAAAGGGCCTTTTTATTCAGATCCCCATTTTTGAAGCTACTTTCCCCCTATTTTTAAGACTCCTCTTTGGTATTTACTGGTCTCTTTTTAGTCAACAATTATGAAAAAGTCACAGAAAGGAGATAAGATTAGTTTGTTATTCTTTTTGGTACTTTTTTCATAAATTTTTACAATTTACAAGATAATTACTATGAAGATGTAGCAATGATTAACAACAAAAATGTTGCTATTATCCATGTAGGGAAACTTTAGTTGGGAAATATTTTGGCATCTACCAGATAGGATCATATATGGGACCATTTCTACTGCTGAACCAAAATTGACTTCCAGGAGTAAGAGAACTGTTAATCATAGTGATTTTACCAATGAAGATGGGGATCTAGAACATCTTATGGTAATTAGATGCTAGATAGTGGAAATAAGATAGAATTCAAACATGTATCCAAAATTTATTCACTTCCACATAATCATGTTGCACTTTTTTTTTTAAAGATTTATATATTTATTTGACAGAGAGAGACACAGCAAGAGAGGGAACACAAGCAGGGGGAGTGGGAGAGGGAGAAGCAGGCTTCCCGCCAATCAGGGAGCCCCATGCGGGGCTCGATCCCAGGACCCTGAGATAATGACCTGAGCCGACAGCAGATGCTTAACGACTGAGCCACCCAGGCGCCCTAATCATGTTGCATTTTTTAACAGCTGACTGGGGAGTGTATGCAATTTACACAAAACAAGCCACTGTTCAGGAGGGATGTTCTGTATTGAATTTCGCTGATCCGGTAAGCATTGCTTTTTTTTTTTCTTTTTTTAACTGAGATACAGTAAATCCCTTGAACATATTTAAATGAATATCATTGTCTAGTGCTAATGTTTGAGTGAAAAAATACTCAAGGGATTATTTTTTCTTCACGCTCTCTTTTCTATTTTTAGATTCAGTTTCCTTTATTCCTCAGATGTTGCCAAAATTTGACATATTTCATATACCTTTCTTTCCACATTGGAGGTTTCTCATACATATATGTTATTTAGAATATCTAGATTTTGTGACTGAGAAAAAATGTTTTAGCATTGCTGGATTAAATCCCATGAGACAGAGATTGTGCCTTTGTGTTCATGCTGTATCCCTAAGCCTAGAATGGTTCCTGGAACAAAATAGATTATGATATGTGTTTTTGGAAAACAGAATCCAGTTTTTTCAACTTTAAGTCACCTTAATGTTCTTTCCTACACATCTCACCTAAAACATAGCTGTGATCTTAAAGCAAATACAGACATTTTTGATTCATGTTCCTTCCATGAACTAGCTCCACCCATGGCAAATTTCAATTCTGAACTGTTTAGTATCTGTGACAATATCCAAAATGTGGGAGTAATAATGGATACCATGGTTTTCTTAATACTGTTAGCCAAACATTTTCCACTTTCCAACTTCTAGCTCATGATGGGATTATACTCCTATCTGGCTTCCTTGTGATTTCATGAAGCTTTCATAGTAGTTCTGGTCAATGAATTTTGGAAGATATGATAGTTGTAATTTCACAACAAAGCCTATAATGCTCAATGCAGAATTATCTTTTTCCTTCTTGAATGGCTACTGGTCACAATCAAGATGGTGCCTGCATTATCTGTCTAAAATCCTGAATAACTATAATCAGAAGAGAACCTGACAGACCAGCAATACATACAAGTGAGAAATAATCCTTTGCTGTATTAAGTCACTGAGTTTTAGAGATTATCACAGCAGCATATCTTCCCATATCCTAACTGATGCAGATAATGTACTGAAGTGTTAAAATTTTAAAAAGAGTGATTTGAAACTTTACAGAATGCCAGTTTTTATTATCTGTGCTTTTGTAATGGCAATTTGAAATCTTGCCTCAAATCCTACTTTTTTCTCTACCCATTTATAGCTGTCTGTTTACACACTTTTCAGAAGACAAATATACACTTGTTAAAACTAAAACCCTTTCAAAACTGTTTCAGATTTCCTTCACCCTGAAGTATGTTTGTCCTTCATTGGGTGTCAGCCTCTATTATTGGAGTTAGAGCTGCATCTCTGCTTTGAGGATGATGCACCATCTCTTCCAGCTAACCGCAAATCTACCAACTAATGCTCATATGAATCTTTATAGACATATAATTTCATCATATTCATGCAGATAAACACCAGTGTACCAACCATTAATTTTTTTAAAAAAATTTATTTGAGAGAGAGAGAGAGAGAAGAGATAACACTTGGGGGGGTGAGGGGCAGAGGCAGAGGCAGAGAGTAATTTAAGTAGGTTCATTGTTGAGCATGGAGCTCAACATGGAGCTCAATCTCACAGCTCTGAGATCATGACCTGAGCCAAAACCAAAAGTCAGTCGCTTAACTGACTGTGCCACCCAGGTGCCTCTACCAGCCACTAATTTTAAAAGATGAACAAGGGAGTTTCTATGAGACATGATAGTACTATAGAATTCGAGTTCTGATTAATGCGCTATTCTTCTCTAGACAACTTTTAATTGTTTTAGATATATGTACATATATGCACGCTAGACCTTAAATTCCTCATGCAGCACCTGCTGCGTGATAGCCACTGAATCTGGCTTTGGAGATCATCCCTCTGTGCCTTTCTGAATTTCATGACCATTTTTTTTTTTCAGAGTGATCTTTGATCCTTTTAAACTTGCAGAGGAATTCTGACAGATCCACTTTAAATAGGCTTTTGAGTCTCTTCATATTTTTCAGTCAACCAGTTAGACAATGGGAGATAGGCATTGTCCTACTTTTCACTAAGAAAGCATATGTACCAGATTGTAAAATGCATCTGTAATGAGAAGAAGATTGTAAGTAGGGGAGAAAGACTTCAAGTCACACCAACCCACTTCAATGGTCAGTATTTCCTTAAAATGTTCCATGTGTTTGTGTTTCTTGTCTCTTTTAAACTATTATTATAAATTCTTGGAAGAAACAGAAAATCTGTTTTCTGATGCTTTGTGTCCCCTTATTCTACATAATAGTAGGGTTGCCAGATAAAATAGAGGACTCCCAGTTAAATTTAAATTTCAGAAAGATAGTGAGTATATATTTTTAGCATAAGTGTGTTCCACAAAATATTTGGGACATATTTTTTACTAAAACATACTTCATTGTTCATTTGAAATTCAAATTTAACTGGATTTTCTGCATTTTTACTTGCTAAATCCAACAACCCTATAGAGTAGGCTCTAAAAAAAAAACAAAAACAAAAACAAAACACTTGACAGACTCAAAACCTAACTCTTCTTGCCATTAATAGAAGATCTAGAGCTGAAATTTGACCCAGAATTTTCTAATTCTCTGCCTGAAGATCTTTTTTTCCATATCAGACCTGTTTGTCATGACAGTTTATAGAGGTTCACTGCATTAGCCCTGGGGGAAAAAACTGCCTGGCTCAGCTGTTGGATCTACTACCTACTCGCTGTTGGATTTTGGACAATTCACTTTTCTGTTCTTTAATTTTTTCATCCATCTAATGGGGATTAAAATAACATTATAAAGTTATGCAAGACAAAGTACTTAAGTTGGCAATAATTATTATTTCCCTGAAAAGGAAATTATAAGTGAGCACTTATTTTTTTGTGTTCCGGGTCCCTTCAGAGGGTCTGATGAAATCTTAAGTGCCCTCGAAAGAAAATTACATATTCACAAATCATTTTCTTAACAATTTCATAAGGTTATGGACTCTCTGAAGCCCAAGTTCCATGAAGATGGAATGTATCTGGGATCAGTTTTACATGCATTTTGGAACCCTTGATACTCAAAAGATACTTTGTTAAATTAGTTAGCTTCATAAACCCAGTAGATCTGCTCTTTTACCAAACTAGAACTATCATTTCTTAACCTTGGGATCTTCAATAATTCTTTCTTATAAAGGGCTGAGGTGGTAAAGTTGAGCTGAGTTGATGGCATATTGCTGACTGATGTCTTCTCTAGGGGGCTTCAGATTCACTTACAGCATTTTGCTAGTTGGGCACACATTTAATTTTCTTAGCACTATATTCAATGATCTGTAGCCTTGAACTTAAATAGTGAATTTTTCGGGCACTTCATCATGTGCTTTACACAGCAGAACACAAACTACAAAAGGGAAACTCTTCAGAAAGTGCTCTTAGAATTTAATTACACAATCCAGTATGACATTATAATTTATATTATCCAAATGTACCTTGCTTTATCAAATAATTGTCATTTATTCTCTAAATTAAAAACAATTCATAATAGTTTATCATTCTATCCATCCTACCACTACCACTGGGTATAAAAGAAAATGAAGGGTAGAGGAGCAAATATAAATTGTACATGTATTTGCAACCAACGCTACATACGCGAATTCCCCACTAAATTGCACAAATTAAAATACAGTCTTTGTCCTTAAGATAGTCAGAGTCATTAACCAAAGGCTAGATTTGTTCTGTAAGGATTGTGAAGTCTAGCAATATTCTATGATGGAGGGCCTTCCAGATAGATATCCTACATAAGAGAAACTTTCTCCGGTTAGCAGTAAAACAGCTAAGGAATACAACTGCTTTATCCAGGCACAAGTTTTACTTAAATCATAGGAGAGGGCTTTCATCCTCAAATACTATTATGAGATAACATTATTGAGCACAGTGAGGTTAAGCAATTTGTCTAAGGTCACAAGCTGGTAAGTTGCTGAGCAGAACTGGAACACAGGCAGACAAGCTCTGGAGCAGAGTACTTGCTGATGCTGCCCAAAGCTGGTATTTATTGAGCACATATTCAAATTGAGCTAGCAGTTTTGCCATCTGCTTTTTTTTTTCCCCTCCAGCTATTGAGGTATAATTGACAACATCATAATATATTTAAAGTGCACAATGCAATGAGTTGATATTCACAATGTATCCATTGCTACCTTTAAATTATTAACCGATCTATCACTTCACATAGTTACCTTTCTTGTTTTCTTTTTTGGTGAGAATACATAAGTTCTACTCTCAATAAATTTCAAGTATATAATACAGTGTTATCAGCTATAGTCACCATGTTATATATTAGCTCCTCAGACCTTATTCATCTTATAAATGAAATTTCGTATTCTTTCACCAGCCTCTCATTCCCCTGGCCCCCAGCCCATGGCAACAACATTTTACTCTTTCTATGAGTTCTACTTTTTGAAAAAATCTCATATATAATTGATAATGTCTTTTTCTGCCTGGATTATTATTTTTTTTTAAAGATTTTATTTATTTATTTGAGAGAGAGAGAGAGAGAGAGAATGAGAGACAGAGAGCACGACAGGGAAGAGGGTCAGAGGGAGAAGCAGACTCCCCGCTGAGCAGGGAGCCCGATGCGGGACTCGATCCCGGGACTCCAGGATCATGACCTGAGCCGAAGGCAGTCGCTTAACCAACTGAGCCACCCAGGCGCCCTCTGCCTGGATTATTTTACTTAGGATAATGCCCTCCAGTTTCATCTGTGTTGTCACAAGTGGTATAATTTCCTTCTTTATTAAGCCTGAATATACACACACACTCACACACGCATATTCTTATTCCATTCGTCCACCAATGGATATTTAAGTTGTTTCCATACCTTGGCTATTGTGAAAAATGCTGGGATGAACATGGGAGTGCCAGTGTTTCTTCAAGATACTTGTTTTGTTTCTTTTGGGTATATACCCAGAAGCGAGATTGCTGGATCATATGGTAGCTCTATTTTTAATTTTTTGAAACCTCCATACTGTTTTCCACTATGGCTATAGCACTTTACATGCTCACCAACAGTATACAAGGGTTCCCTTTTCTCTGCATCCTGGCCAGGATTCATTATTGCTTGTCTTTTTGATAATAGACAGCCTAACAGATGTGAGATGATATCTCACTATGGTTTTGCTTTGCATTTCCCTGATGATTAGTGATGTTCACCACCTTTTCAAGTACCTGTTTGCTATTTGTATGCCTTCTTTGGAAAAATTTCTATAGAGGTCCTTTGTCCATTTTTTAATTGGGTTATTTGTTTTCTTTTTTGACATTGAGTTGTATGAGTTCCTTGTGTATTTTGGCTTTTAACCCTTATTGGATATATGTTTGCAAATATGCTCTCCCATGGTATAGGCTGACTTTTCATTTTAAAGGTGGTTTCTTTTGCTGTGCAGAAACTTTTTTAGTTTGAAGTAGTCCCAATTATTTGTTGTTGCTTTTGTTGCCTTTGCTTTGGGTGTCAAATAAAAAAAAAAATTTTTGCCAAGATCAGTGTCAAGAAAATTCCCTCTTAGGAGTTTTATAGTTTTTCATCCATGGAGTTGATTTTTGTGTATGGTGTAAGATAGTGGTCGAGTTTCATTCTTTTGCTTGTAGCTCTCCAGTTTTCCCAGCACCTTTTATTGAAGAGACTGTCCTTTCCCATTGTATATCTTGGCTCCATTGTCAAGAATTAATTGACTATATATGCATAGGTTATTTTGGGTTAGGTCTATTATGTTCCATGAATATATGCATGTGTTTTATATCATCTATTTTAATTACTATATAGCTTTGTAATATACTTCAAAATCAGGAAATGTGATGTTCCTAGCTTATTAATTTTTAGTATTGCTTTGGCTATTCATACACAACTTAGGATTTTTTTTTGTGAAAATGACATTGGAATTTTTATTGGGATTTCATTGAATCTGTAGATCACTTTGGATTGTATTGACATTTTAGTAATATTAATTCTTCTAATACATGAACATGGAATATCTTTCCATTTATTTGTGTCCTCTTAAAGCTTTCTGTGTGTAGATCTTTCACCCCTTGGTTAAATATATTTTTAAGTATTTTATTTTTCATGCTGTTATAAATAGGATTGTTCTCCTAATTTATCTTTCCAATAGTTTGTTAATATTGCATAGAAATGCAACTGATTTTTTGTATATTGATTTTGTATCCTGCAACTTTACTGAACTCATTTATTAGCTCTAAAGTTTTTGGGTAGAGTCTTTAGGGTTATCTATATATAATACCATGACACTTGCAAAAAGACAATTTTACTTCTATCTTTTCAACTTGGATGATTTTTATCTCTCCCTCTTGACTAATTGCTCTGATAGGACTTCCAGTATTATGTTGCATAAAAGTGGTGAGAGTGGGCATCTTTTTCTTGTTTCTGATCTCAGGGGAAAAGATTTTGGGCTTTCACCATTGAGTTTGATGTTAGCTGTGGGCTTATCATATTTGACTTTTGTTATATTGAAATATGTTTCTTTATATACAGTTTGTTGAGAGTTTTTATCATGAAAGGATGTAAAATTTTGTTGAATGTCTTTTCTGCATCTATTGGGATAATCATATGATTTTTATTCTTCATTCTGTTAATGTAGTGTATCCCATTGATAGATTTGCATATGTTGAACCATCCTTGCATCCTGGGAATAAATCCCACTTGATCATAGTGTACATCCCTTTTAATGTAGTTTCAATCATTTCAAGGGATTCCCAGGAAGTTTCCTCTTCCCAAGCGCCTGTTGCCTCTCAAACCTTTGTGACTGGGACGCCTGGGTGGCTCAGTTGGTTAAGCGACAGCCTTCGGCTCGGGTCATGATCCTGGAGTCCTGGGATCAAATCCCACATCGGACTCCCTGCTCAACAGGGAGTCTGCTTCTCCCTCTGACTCTCCCCCCTCTCATGTGCTCTCTCTCTTTAAGAAAAAAAAAAAACCCACAAAACTTTGTGACTCTCCTTGTTGCCATCTTTATCCTTAATAGCTCCTGTTAGTTGAGGGTGTGTGGAGACCGACTGGTATCCCAAAGAGGAGTATTGCAGTCAGTAGCTAGATGCAGACTGATCAGAAGCAAGACTGGCAGGTGGCAGCTGGGAAAGTACACATTCAAACCCACTCCAGGGAGAAACTGGGTTATAGGCATTTTTGCCTGCTCCCTCTGCAGTGAGCCTGCTACTTCTTCAATAGAGCCATGGAGGTGCTTCTGTGCTATTTAAAAACTGCTTAGTATAATTCATAAATGAGTTATATAGCCTCATTGGCTATCAGAGTGAGGTGATTGGGGGACTCAAATGGCAGCTGTAAAACTGGGACACTGGCTGTGTCAACAAGCTCCTCCAGGGAGATAGTGACAATTTGGTTTTATTTTTGGAGCAAGCCAGTGGGAGAAGGTGCGGTAAGTATCCACCGGTTCTGGGCTCCAAGGAGAATAGCAGCCAGCATCTAGATGTATGCTAATTAGAAGGTGGACCCTCAGCACCCACTAATAAATTATGTAGTCAAACATTTTCCAGGGAAAGACTGGGAGATGGGGTCTTTTCCTACTCCTTGTGTACTGAATCCTGGGGCAATAGCCACAGCAAGTCTTGTGCACCTGTTAAGAACTGCCCATGTTTTCTATAGTACTGCAGGACCCACTGCAAGACCCATTGGTTTTCAGAGTTAAGTGTCTTGGGGACGCATCCTTTGGATGAGGTGTTAAAGTTGGACTGTGGATGTGCTCTCTAAGTCCTTTGCTCCTCAGTGAGAAGCTGGGAATTGGAGGTTCTTTCCTGATTGTACAATGCAGTGCTAGAGGTTAGGCTTATGGCAACTGTTTGTCAGTCTTTCCTACCCATTTTGGATGTGGGTATTTTCTCTGTCATTCACTGTTTTGGAATTATGCAGCTGGATTCTGAATTTTCCTCAAAGAGAATTGCTACATATGTAGCTGTGTAGTCGGTGTATGCATGGGAAGGGGGAAATTCAAGAGCCTCTTACATCACCATTTTTGTCAAAACAAACAAACAAACAAACAAACTTTGCCATTGCTTATAAAGATTATTTTAATCCATCTTCATAAAAATATGTGGTGGGGGGGTGCCCTTGTTACGTCCAATTCAAGAATGTGAAATCTAAGATTTAGAAACATTAAAGTTGTTTGCTCACACAAAGGGAATAATCTGAGATTTGAAATACCATGTTTCACCAATTCTAAGGTGCAGGGTTTGTTTTGTTTGTTTGTTTGTTTTGCTTTTTTTATATCTCTGAAATCAGGAATCATTTTATGATCACTTTTTGTCAGACATAAAGGGAGACGTACTTTATCATTGCCTGCCAGTGATTAAACTTGGTCATAGCAATTCTCAATATCATCTCTTCAACAGTGTTATGTTTATATGCATTATAAAAACTACAGATGTTGAGAGTAATTTCCATCTAAAATGTCTTCAAAGACATTGCATGATTCTACAGTGTAACACTGAAACAAAGAGTTGTGGTTTAGGCATTTTTTTTTCAATATGGTACATAAAATAATGATGTATTTTATAATCAAGGCATTTGGATTTGACAAAATTGTGTAGGTAAGTTTGTATTCAAACCTCTAAAATGGCATAATTATGTTATTCTAGGATTTTTTCCTTCAAGCTATATTATATTTAACGGTTTAAATGCCATAGAAATGTACGTGTAACTATATTATTTAAAACAAAGATGAATAATTAAACACAAAAATACTGCCTAAATTATTTGGTGTTGTCCAGTATGGAGACCCTGATAGGTGAATAAAATATTTTCTTACTCAAGATGTTTTTTTTCCTTGACCATTTTGATTATCTTTTAAATATATTGAAACTGAATCAACCAGTTAGTGGATTTTGGCAATATGCAAAGACCAGGACATAATATACTTCAAATTTTTTTTGTGTGAGCATAACAAAATTCAGAAAAAAAGAAGATATATATACTGAGCAGAGTGTATTCTTTCTTCTTCTCGTGACCAGGGTCTACCCAGACACGTGTCCGGCTTTTTAAAAATAATTTGATGTTAAAAATTAAACTAACTAGTTTCTATTCCTCTCTGGTATTATATAGGCAGATTCTCAGCAACAACAACAAAAACTACACAAATTACAAAAAAAGATTATACAAAAAGTAAATAGTCACTAATCAGAGGTTGTTTCCCTCTGGCCTTTCTGCCTAGCAGATTTCATTTACAACCTCTCTCATTTTCACATTGCTCTAATGATATCTGTCCGCTATTGCTAATTAATCTGGATAATGACATTCCTGAATATGATGCCACATCTCTGGACACTGAAGTGTGTCCAACATGCCATTAAAATCCCATTAAAGCTTTATTTACCAGTCTCAAATTAAAAATAAACATTGGTTGTACATAAGAGAGAATAATGATCACACTGACCTTGGAACGTTTGTTCCCTAAAACCTAAGGACTGAAGGAATGGTGAGCTGGGACATACATTTGGTGAAGGAGGTCTCACTAGCTGTCTTGGCAAAAGACCTGGAATATATGTAATTCCTTATTTATTATTAGTAAATTCAATTCGGTATGTTCTTTAAATGAGATACATTCAGAAAAAAAATGTTTTCTGTTTTTGTTTGTTTGTTTATTTGGGTTTTTGAAAAATAATAAATATAAATGACTTAATACAAACTTCATTACATACAAAAGTGCCCTGTATATACTTTCAGCCTCCTACCTTAGCTTAAGTCTAGGTTGAGTTTAGAGTAGACAGGTGCTATCCGGTGAACTAGTGAAGTAAGAGTCCATAGATTTCCATTTTTTTGAAAGCTAAAGCAATCTTGTAACAGAGTTCCAATTCTGTCTAATATTAGAGGTTTATATTCACCTTAGTGTGTTTAGAAACCACTGTGGTGAGCCACTGAGTGTCTGTTTGCAGGGTGCCTGACCTATTTTTGTAAGAGAATTAATCCTGAAGTAAGTAAGAGCCAGCTGTCATGAATGTAACATAGATACCCGTCTTGATGCTGAAAGGGTACACAGAGTGTTTCTGAGCATAGTTCAATGACTATGATTGAAATATGTTCTTTTTCTATCCTTGAGGCTGTACAGACAGGTCCTTGAGAAGAGGTGATTGTAAGTAAGCATGCTGAACACTGATTAAGTTGGGGAATACACTGCAATCCAAGCGTTCCACTTTTGTGACTCATGAAGTCATACTACAACATGAAAGGAAAGATAGACTCTTCTTGTCTCTTCTATGGAATATCATAAACCTTTGATGACTTGGGTGCTCAGTGAGTCCAGAGGAAAATCTGGAGAAGATATTACACAGAATAGGCAATACTGGAGCAATAGATATACCTGCTGTGACCATCAAAGTTGGCGCCCACCCGGGAATGCTGGATATATGGCGCATCAAGAGATACCCTGGCGTCCAGGAAAGGAACACTGGGGAATAACGGTAGTGGCTGGCAAAACAATGCAAAGCCCCTCAAAAACACATCTGGGGAAATCAAAGTCATGCTTGGAAGAAGGGAGAAATTTTCTGGGTCTGGAATCTCTCCCTGGTCAGCAGATGATCATTGCAAGCCAGCAAAATGATGACTCTCACATTAATGAGTCCTTAATTTGACACATGGACTAGTGACACTTGGGTTATCAAATAACTATAGGTCTTTCCTCCTTATGTCCTTCAAGTGACAGTATCGTGTTACTCACGAATGTTACACTATAGTTCAGTGAAGATCCTCTTCACACACTCTCAAGGAAATGGTTGGTTCAGATGCAGCATGTATTGGATCAAGCTGATGTTTGTGTCATGTAGGCACGTGGTTAGGACTTGTAGTTTTGTCTTCTGGTACATAATAAATATGAACATCAGGATAAAAGTAGCACTTAATCTGTGACCTACTTGACAAAATGCCCAGCGTGTCAGGATGTGGTCTACTGATGTTGTTCTTGTGTACTTCTGGAAGCCCTGAAAGATGCAAAATGCTCACAATGTACACATTTTTCTGCCTTGGTTGCATCTTCAAGCTGTAAAACCCAGGAGGTGGAATATAAGATGTATACACTGTCCTCTAAAGGTAACATCAGAGGGTGTCTGTGTTTCTTCCCACACCAACAACCAATTCTCCAATTTTCCAACACCAACAAGGTATCCAAAATTTCAGTGAATTCAAATCTGACACTAACTATCTGGAGTCATCCCAGACCTCACAGATTAAAGGTTTAATCCCACAAGACTGCCCCCACTTGAGACATGAGTTGTAAGTCCCAGGACCCACCCATACTTTTCAAATATCAATCAGTTATAACTTCTGGGGTTCCCATAACTCCTCCTCGTTTTTGATAATTTGCTAGAATGACTCATAGAAAATCACTCTACTCAGGAAATCACTTTACTCAAGTTAACCAGTTAATTTTAAAGGATACAACTCAGAAACAGTCAAATGGAAGAGGTGCATAGGACAAGGTATGGTGTGGGAATTGCCCAGAGCTTCCATGTCTTGTTCTAGGCATGCCACCTTCCTAGCACATTAGTGTGTTCATCAACCTGGAAGCTCCTCAAGCCCCAACAGGTAGGGCTTTTATAGGGGTTTTATTACATAGGAATGATCAATTACCTTACTGGCCACTGGTAACTGAACTCAATCTCCAGCCCCTCTTCCCTCCCTGGAGGTGAGAATGTGGGGCAGAAAGTCCCAGTTCTCTAATTAAGACTTGGTTTTTCTGGGGACCTGCCCTCAGCCTGAAGTTTTCTGACTCCCCCTCTATCCCCTCACCCTGTCTCCACAGTTATCTCATTAACATGCAAAGGTCAGTAAATTCCATGAGTTTTAGGAGTCTGTGCCAGGCGTGGGGATAAAGACCTTTATTTTTAGTATACTACAGAAATGAAGGAGAATTTAAAACAGAGGCTCATAGAGGAAGGGGGGGCAAAACAAAATAGGATGAAATCGGAGAGGGAGAAAAAACCTGAGACTTTTAATCATAGGAAACAAACTGAGGGTTGCTGGAGGGGAGCGGGGTTGGGGGGTTGGAGTAATTGGGGGTGATGGACATTAAGGAGGGCACATGATGTAATGAGCACGGAGTATTATATAAGACTGATGAATTACTGAACTCTACCTCTGAAACTAATAATACACTGTATGTTAATTAATTGAATTTAAATAAAAAATAACAAATGAAATAAAATCTCAATTGAAAAAAATTATATAGTGGGCAGGAATACATTGTAGCTTCCCAGTACTCTCTCTGAAGGCAGTGAGGAACTACCCACTAGAGCCTGATGTGTAATAGTCTTAGAATTTGAAACTTTGCCAAGATACACTTTTAACTTTTATTACACAGAATAACCCTAGATTACATATGATTACAAAAAGTTTAAAATCTACAGCAAAATAGAGGCAATCCCAACAAAATATAAATCTCTAGTCATGCACCATATTTCTTCTGTGTTAACTCCTAAAATATGAGATTTTAGTAGAAATATATACAGTTTATTTCTTTTTTGAATTATATTTTCAAAAAGACGTGTTAACACTTATGTGATGTTTTCTAAAAACTATTTCATGAGTATAGTTGGAAATTTTGACAGATCATATCATTAGATTAAGACTGGAAATAGCAAGTCATAATTTAAAAGAAATTTCAGAAAATTAAGTTGCAAATAACTATTAAATAATCTGAAATATAACTTATCATCAAACATTTAAAAAACTAAACTTAATATTAGGCTTTTGGAAGTTAAAAAATGGCAATAGTAAAATATGAAACATTTTCATTAATTAGGTATTTAAAGGTATTTGGAAAAATTACTTTTGACTTAAATATATGTTAACTATCCCTTACAGTCTATACATCTCAGGGATTTCTTTTTCTAGTCTTCCATCCATCATTTTGCTAGAGGAAGACAGTAGACAAGTGTAAATGTTTCAATACCTTCTTATAAAATGCTCCCTGCATAATTCATTTTTTATCCTCAGAATCCATTGGATCAATTTAAAATGCTGGAAGAAATTTCTGCATGCTTCAGAAATTCTTAGCTATACAGTTAAAGTACACAAAAATAAAATAAAATAATAAAAAAAGAAACACCTGCAATTAGAAAAACTAATTTTAAATACCCCAAATTTTGAAACTGAATTGTATGAAAAGGATTCGGTTTGACAATCTCCTCATAAGATACTTCTAAATAATGTTACTTGCTTACTAAAACACTTAGGATGCAATGTGTATCTCTGTCATTAAGAATTTCAGAGTAATGTCTATCTATCATCTATCTATGTATCTATCTATGTATCTATCTATCTATCTATCTATCTATCTATCTATCTATATCTATTATGTTCATACCATTAACATAGAAATGGAAACAAAAATGTAGCCAACATTTGAATTCACTGTAGCTTTGATTTCCTTGTTGAAAGTTTTACCTCTTTGCTCACTTTGTTGATATAAAAATAGGGCCTTTTTCTGGCACAAACTCTTTTCTCTCTGGATGCTATTATAATATTTTTCTGTTCTTCCCCTAGCTCAAGAGAGCTCAGGGAATTCATAGTCCAAGAAAAATAAGTGTATAATTAGGTCACAGGCCTCCCCAGTCTAAGCAGACTAAGTAGGCTGAGCAGCCAGCATGAGTGGGTAAAGAGAAAGCTTCTGCCTCAGGATCTTCTCCCTTTACCATTGGTTTGGGGAAATAATACATAAAATGAAAATATGAGAATTCAGGTCAGGATGATGCTATCAGTAATAATCAAGTCAGTTGAAGGAATTTAGAAAATGTGAGATGCAAGAAAAATACTTCAATATAGCTTTGCTGCAAAATTCTCAGCTTTGCAGGGCTTTAGGGGATAAAGAGAATATAGAATGGTTAAAAAAAAGAATGAAAAGTCACCATTTAACAACAGGAAGTAAGGAGAATTATTTGGAATATATTTTACGTATACGTTACGTAAAACGTAAACTGAATTCAGACTTCAAGGCTGAGCTAAAGTATATAGGTAGGTAAAAAATACCTGTGTTTTTAATTAATGTTTGCTTCTTATGATCTAAATTAATATTACTGTCCAGATGTAGACAAAACACCATGTGCAAAAGTGTTTCAGAATAATTATCTATTTTTATCTTTACAAACATCCTCTGGAATTGTGGAGATTTTAATGATTATCATTTTGCAGATGGGAAAACAGCTTAAATAAATTGGTCAAGATCTTTTGATATCACATGATGAGTTGTGACAGATCTGGAACTCAAATACAGATTTTCTGAATCTCAGGCTCAGACTGTTCTTGTTGGAGCACACTAGATCTAATATATTGCTCACTGTCATTCTCAAAAAGAAATCAGAGAAAAGCAAAATCTTGTCAAGGTTTTTGACAATTTTGCTCAATGTGTTTCATGATACAAATTAGTAGGTACGTGACTTTGGCTGAGGTTCCTTACTATGGTTCTGGAACCCCAGCCCTGAGTGCACTTCTTAAAATGTTTTTGCATGGAAGACTCTGGAATTTTTTGCTTTCATTTATTAAGAGGTTATATGTGTGTGGACACACACACACATATGAAACTGAAATGAGATGATATATATAAATTGCTTGGTGGATGCAAGGCACATATTAGGCACTTACTGTTTGAGAGCAATTACAATTGTAACTACTTTCCCTTCCACGGAAGAGTGAATGCACTGTGCTTTCTGATTTGCTACAGTCAAATGTAATTCACTTGAATAGCTGAAGTACTGTCTCCAAGTCTGTGACACGGAGACATCTAACTTTCCTATTAGAATACGAGAGTCAATCCAAAATTTGCTTTATTAGACATTATTTTTCACGAAATGATGACAGGCAAAGGAACACAGATGCAACACACTGTTAGCCCTCTGAAGTGTGCAGCTTGGGAAAGAAATACCAAGCAGAGAATTCCCAGAGCGCACACGGCTCTAGAGCAATCCCAAGCCCACAGAGAATAGGTTTAGTTCAGTCATAGCTGGACAGAAGGCTGCACAGAAGCATTGCAGCGGAGAGAGTTACCATGTCCCTCACATTCTGTGTGTATAACAATGTGAAGGCAGGGGAGAGCTGTGGCCTCTGGTGCTTCCTGGTCCAAGAAAGGGGCAGGTAGGAAAGGAAGCCCCCCAGAGCCCAGTCCATCTTCCTGGTCCTCCCTGAGCTATCTCAGATCCATGAAGTCTCTTCTTTGCTAGGTTCCAGAAAACAAAAGAGATGAGCCTCTGGAGACATCTTTATCTGTCTCTCCACCAATGGTTAACTTCTAGGGCAATTTCATTTCACATTGTTCATGTTGTTAAAAGGAAAGTGTTTGCTAGGGAGACAGAACAAAGCTCATAATATTTTTTTTTTAAACTTGAAGAATAATTAACATACACTGTTATATTAGTTTCAGGTGTGCAATATAATGATTCAACATTTTTATAGATTGCTCAGTGCTCATCATGGTAAGTGTAGTCTTGCCCCTTTTATTTATGTCACCCATGCCCTGCCCACCTCCCCTCTGGCACCACCAGAGTTTTGTTCTCTGTAGTGAAGAGTCAGGTTTTTTGTTTGTTTCTTTTTACTTTGTTTGTTTTGTTTCTTAAATTCCACATGTGAGGGGAATCATATGGTATTTGTCTTTCTCTGACTGACTTATTTCAGTTAACGTTATACTCTCTAGATCCGTCCATGTTGTCACAAGGGGAAAGATCTTGTTCTTTTTATGGCTGAGTAATATTCCATTATATATATATATATATATATATATATATATATTATATAGGTCTATGGAGATATGCATATCTCCATAGTCAAATGGATGAGGAATATGTTTTATATATACATATATATATATATATATATATATATATATATATATAATCTTAATCGGCCCAACATACTTTGGATGAATGCAGTGGTATCCTGCTATTTCATCCCTTGGGGGCCATGTTTTTGGGGTTTTAGAAGATCTGATTTTGAGTGTTTGCCAATTTTCATGCTGCAAACCACCTGCTATTACTAATTTCAAACTATCCACATGCTGTCACTGAACGTGGCATTGGAAAGAACTGCACATAATAAATTTGTGCCAGATGGGAGGAGCTAGTTCGTCAGACAACTGGGTGAACACATACTATGTCACCAAAATGGGTAAAATTTTGATGGTTAAAGAGATACTGTTAGTATTTAAAATGGGATGACGGATGCAAATCGAGATGGGTCTAAACAAAAAGAGACATATAAATGCTGCAGCTCCACCACAAGCATCTAGAAGGTAGTCAAAGAATCTTCCTCTTGACATAACCTATACCCCCAGGATTCCTTTGGTTTGGTTGGTGTGGGAACTCTGTATAAGAATTTGATGATTTGTAAATTATTTTTCTTCCTGGATTTTGAATCTCAAGTGGAGTTTCATATGATAAAGAAGGACTTGGCTTTTTTCCCCACAAACTTCCCTTGATGAAACTTTCTTTTAATTTTAATACTCAGTTTTTTTGGAATCTCAGACTCAGGAACGACCCATCTCTGGTTGTTCAGTTTTGTTTTTGTTTCAAGCTATGAGGTATCCTGTAAATTTCTAATACTGCTAAAAAAATTTCCCCATTTTTTTTCTTCCATTACCTAGAGTCAGTTTCTGTTGCTTGTCACCCCAAACATAATGGTGGTGTTGGGATGGAATAAAATGGAAGAAAGTATGTTTCTACATCACTGACCGACTCTGGTACACATATAGTAATGTGGGAAATACAACCCAAACAATCCCTCTAGAACTCTCAGCAGTTCTGGGAACAAGAGGGTGGGCAGGAAGTTCTTCAAAGAAAACTTAGTAGTTTATCTGTATAAACTGTTTCAAGCAGCAAAACCAACAATGTCCTTTCTGGGAATAATTTTGCAGACCAGGATTAAGTTAGAAATATTTGAAGACGTTTGTCAAAAGTAACAAAACTAGATGACAAAAGAGATAGGCTTCACACACAATCTCTCTTCTGAGCTCTTGCTTCTAAGCATTCTTGCACATACCTGATCACACTTCTTAAAGGTGTCTGAGTTAGGCTTCTTAGTGGTAATGACAAGCTGATTTGTTCCGCATATATATCTCATGGCCCTAAAAATCAAACTCAGTTATTTTCATTTTAATTTATCTACTGTTTAGAAATCCATTTTTCTAAAAATGTATGAAAGAAAATTCTGTGGATCTTTTTTCTCAATTATATGCCATAAAACTTCAGCATAAATGTACTCAGGAAAGGAGTTAAGCTTTCTTGAACATTCATTAATTTATCCAAGTATGTATTAATTTTTAATTATTATTATTTTTATTATTGTATTTGGCTAGACGCTATCTTAAGCATTTTGTTAATTTGTGAACAAATCTTTGAGAATAGATTGTAGTGAGATTTTTTACCCTTCCCCTTAGTAAGGAAAGTGGTTGATCTTTCATTTCCATGTTGAAATTTCTTCTGGAATCCTTACTGGCAATTTCCTTGGATCAGGCAAATGAGAACAAACAAGTTGTCACTGGTAACACAACTCCTTCCCAGATGCTCTTTCTGTGTTTGTATGCACACTCCTTACTGCTCTGCTGTTCATGAGGAGGAGTTTTCCCTAATACTTCTGGTGCCCCTCCTGAGTTGAGGGGAAGAGGCTTACTTGGTTGTTGGGGGCAACTATTGATGGAATTGGTTGGATCCATCTAATAAAGTTGCAGAGCATGAGAAATTATTTCTCTCTCTCTTCTCTCTTGCCCGTATCATGAGAGGCAGCAACTGCATGTAATTCTGAACTGTATTTGCTCTATGAAGTCAAACTCTCAGAAGTGGCCTTTTACAGAATCTAAAAGGAAGAGAAAGATGTGGAGAAACTGGAAGCCCATTTTTGCTTTCAAATAAGCCACATCTCCCACTAGCTTTCTGCTAATACAAGCATCATTTTCTCTATCTGCTGATTCCATTATCTTATTCTCAAGTTCAGAAATTCCAATGAGCAACTAGTGATTTTTTTCCCACATACTAAGAATGCTTGTTTTTGATTGCAGTGGAGCTGGACAAAGTTAAAAGTATGCTATCCATGGTGTTGGGTCTTAGAAGCAGACAAAATTGCTGTAGTTAATTACATTAGGAGCAATGCTGAACTGTACCCTTTAGGTTTTATGGTGGCCATGTTTGTGTTGCAGTGTTTGGAAGAATCAGTACGAAAGGCTAACTTCTAACTCACATTGTTCTGCTGATCTTTTCAGACATACAAATCAAAGTGAAAAATAGACTGAAATGTATTACACAAAAGGGGCGAGAAGAAAGCAGGGTATCAGCAATATTATCTCATAAAAAATGCATTGAAAGTGAATTAGTTGGATTCTTTATATTATTTTTTAATTTATTTCCTCTATAATAAAGTTGAAATTGTCAATGAAGCCTTAGCATAGCTGATAAAAATGAGGGAGATAATTGAAGAAACAAAAGAATCTGATGACCTCTGTTACTTAAGTCCATACAAATCAAAAATAATCCATAGCAATTTGCTGTTTAGTTGTTTTCCTCTGTGATCATTACTTTCCAGAGATTACAAGTACAAAACATACTTTCAGATGTAAGCAGCATTTAAAATACAGGGCTAGAATTCACGTTCACAATGAAATCTCAAAACAGGTATGTTCTTATCTCACATTCATGGACTTTATTTTAGGATCACACACAAACAATTTTCTCCTCATGACCACAGGTAATGGGACTGAAATCAAAAAGCTTTTTGATGCCAAAATTAATTTTATACTTTCAAGACATGTTAGTATATTGAAAGGCAGTATTTTCTTTGTTTCTTTTTCTGAATAATAGTAATATTACTTTTTATTATTGTAATTATAATTAACATATCTTTACATTATTAGAAGTTTTAAAAGACAGGCATGTAAAAATTGTTATCGTAATTCTACTGAGTGTTTACTAAGGTATTTACATGTGTGATCTTAGTTTCTCCTTATAAATAAGTCCTCTGATGTTAGTATAAGGGTCCTGAATTTGCTAGCAAAATCCTGAGCCTCAGAGAAGTTTAATAACTTTCATAATTTCAGACATGTTGAAGACCTGTGACATGTGACCCTGGTCACAGCCAGGGTCTAATCAATCATATTCCCAACAGCCAAACAAAATTGTTGTTTACATCTGGATGCTCTTCCTTCTGTGTGTGTGTGTGTGTGTGTGTGTGTGTGTGTGTGTGTGTGTGTTCTAAACTGAGATAAGAATATATAGGGGTATCTGGATGTCTGGGTCAGTTAAATGTCTGACTCTTGATTTCGGCTCAGGTCATGAACTCAGGGTCGTGACATTGAGCCCCATGTCGGACTCCACGCTGGGCATGAAGCCTACTTAAGATTCTCTTTCTTCCTCTCCCTCTGCCCCTCCCACCACCCCCTTACCCACACATGCATGTACTCTTTCTCAAAAATAAATAATAAAATAAATAGATAATACACATTTATATATAATATATACTGCTCACCTCTATAAATAAATATCTTCATAGTTTTTATTTTTAAAACGAATTTGAAAATCCCTGGTCGTCTGAGCCATCATTTATTTGCCCACATCTTTATTATTGGTTGTAGCTTCATTTTTTTTCTCTCTTATAAACAGTACTGTGGTGAACTTCTTTGCCCCTTAACTTTTATTCAATTCTCTCACTTTAAGTAGATGATTGGATCAACTGGCCCCCCAAAACACAACAAAATAATGTTTACTATAAAATGGACGATTATGGATGATACTAAACTGCCCTCCTACACCCAACAGGAAATACACACAATGATGAAAATAACCAATGTGGAAAGTAAGAGAATAACCAGAAGCTAAATTGACCCTGAATCATGAAACCAGGGAGATTAATGGGAACTTATTTTAGTGACTGCCAATCCCCGGTGGCCAATGGGGTAGGTTTTATGGACTGTGAACACAGAACAAAGGAAAAAGTTGAGGCCTCTTATAAGGCAGGAAGTTGTGACAAACATCTCTGTTTAAACATCAGACCACAGAGTGATATCCTCCTGCCTCACCCTGTTAGAGAGTCTATACACAATTTTCGTGCTTCTGTATTATTCAGAGAGGATAGTGTCTTTGCTGAGAATTTCTAACTAGAAGATGACCCTCTTAAGGGTTTTTAGGGCACTATTCACTTTGCTTGTATGGCTCAAATAACCAAGCTGATATTTAAAATTGGTTTAGGATTGTCAGTGCTCCAAGGAATGCAGTGGAGTGGCAGATCACAATCTCTCTGCAGGAAGTCCCTTAGAGCAAAGCTCAAAGGAATCCCTGAAGAAAAATTTTCATAGATCATGAGCTCAAAATTAAATAATATTACATCAGAGAAAATAAGGCACTATAGAAAGAATATTAATAATGAATAATTATACCCCTGCCCAGTCTGATATGTTGGAATGATCAAATACAGAATATAAATTACGTATGTCTAGTATATTATAAAAAGGGAATCAAAAATTAGTAAGCTCATGAAAAAAATCACTAAGAATCAAAATATTGTGTAAAGTGGATAAGCAGACTAGAAAAAGATCCACTTGTAGAAGTGGCTGTAAAAGTAGAACATTTAGAAATGAAACTGTAGTTATTAAAATTAAGAATTCAATGGAGAGATTTAATAACTAATTTGAAAAAAAAAACTAAAGAATGAGTAGATTAGAATTGGCATAACAAAACACCTCTCAAATACAGTATAAAGATGCAAAGAGAAGGGAAATTTGGTCAAGATCTCAAATCACTGAGATAGAGTCAAATTTAAAAACACTTATATTTAGAATACCAGAAAGAGATAATACAGATGGAGAGGGCCATGAGACACAGGCAAGTGGACTCAGAGATGGTTCCTGACCAAAGTGGAACACATCAAGTACCCCCCAGAAATCTGGAACCGAAAAAGTTTTCCAGTTTGATCTCATGTTTCCTAGAGCATGGAGAGGTACATTTGGGAAGTGGTGATAGGCATTTCCTAACTTGTAAACTAAATGAATTTTGTCTCAAGTGTGTTACTAACTAATCTAAACTTCAGTTTCCTCAAATATATAAGCAGTGTAACAATCAACCTCATAATGCTATAAAATAAATTAACAAGATGGTGTATTTAAGTTACTTGGCATATTAAATGACACATTATAAGTAACCGGTACATCTCAGCTACTTTTGTGGCTGTTAATTGACTTACTCTTTATTGATCCTTTTATATTAGAGAGAATAACTTAGGAGGTACCAAAGCAATGGAGACAGAGGGGGTGTTTCTGAGTTCCTTAGACCAATCCCTCCCTTCCGATTCTGAGGACAACAGATCTTGTCCTATTTTATTTTATCTTATTTTACTTTATTTTATTTTATTTTATTTTCTTGAATGCGCTCAAGTAAACTTCTGTTCCCTGTCATAGATATGCTCCAAATTATACTTAAAGTAACATTAAAATGACTATAATTTAAACCTCCCTGAAGCACATGCTGTATAAGGGAAGGGAATTTGCAAATTCTAAAAGAAACCACTGGGTGCTCCAAACAAAGAGGCTTCGCCTCTGTGATTCACCCATATCAAGAGTTATTTTACAATCTGGTAGTCCAGAGGACTGACTCAGAGTGACTGCACCCCTGAGCACCACAGCTAACCTTCAGCTGGGTCACTACACAGGCACCTTCGTTGTCTTGCGTGCAGTCTACCATTAGTCTGAAATCTAGGCCAGCTGGTGGAAGCGACCCCATGCTCTTTCTTTGCTTTCTTCCCTATTCCAACTATAACTTGCTAAAAGGAGCTTTAAATTTAATGTAGAACTCAACCACTTTCTAAACAAATGATGAGGAAGCAAAAAATAAATAGGATATTGACATCTTTTTTTTTTTTTAAGATTGTACTTATTTATTTGACGGAGACACAGCGAGAGAGGGAACACAAACAGAGGGAGTGGGAGAGGGAGAAGCAGGTTTCCCGCGGAACAGGGAGCCCGATGGGGGGCTCGATCCCAGGACCCTGGGATCATGACCTGAGCCGAAGGCAGATGCTTAATGACTGAGCCACCCAGGCGCCCCAAGGTTATTGACATCTTGATTGACATGATATATAGGTATCAGAATTGCCGATTATAAAAGGATAAGTAAGTCAGAAGGAAAGTAGTCAAGTGGGTAAAAACAAGATAGTGCCTCACTGGGGATTATAAGTATTATAATACACGAGAAAAACTAAACACACTTCACATTAAAGGTATTTTTCCTGCATTCACCGTGGCAAGCATTGAAGTTTACCTTTATTGACACATAAAAAAGTTATTGTAGACTGTTATGACACATTATTTCTTGCTGCCTTTTTTTTTCCTTAACGACTTTCCTAAGACTATGTTATATAAATTGCTACTAGCATAAAACACATTTTTAGCAATAGATAAAAGCAGATTCTTGGCTGCAAGAAGCAGATATTTCAACACCTGCTTTGGGCAGAATGCATTGAATTTTATGCCTTCTATTGTGATTTGAGTAAAGCTATCCCTGTTGTTTCTCCTTGGGGAACTAAAATGCTAATATCTTAATTTTTCAGACATCAATATTAGTTTAATGAGTGAGGCATATTTGCAAAACTCACTAACAAGGTCCAAACCAAAAACATCTTTATACAACCGCAAAATCAGCGACTCAAAGCTTAAAGGATTTTTCAGTCTTTACCATAACATAAATCATCAACTCTCTTTAGAATCAAAGTCAAAAAAGAGAGGGAGATTTTTTTTTCCACATCAGTTGTTTTGCAATAGGCTTAAGGCCTAAGACTTCTACATGAAAATTAATTATATAAAATAACATTTTATTTTAAAATTTCATTGTAAAAAGCTACATTTCCTTAAATAAGAAACTATTAAAAATAATACCAAGTGCTAGCTATTGGGCTAATTTCTATAACTATAAAGAGAACTAATTCAATATTGTAGATCTCAAAGGCAGTCTTCAAAGGAATCAGACAGTACCCCTCCTGTAAGAAGCGCTCCAGGTAAGGTGGGAGTACTCAGGAGGATATGGAGAATGGGGTGGAGTGGGGTCAGAGAAGACTTCCCAGGGCAGTCAATGTCTAAACTGGTTGAATAGAAGTTATGCCTATGGTGTTACAGAGAGTCATAACTACAAAGGCTCCGGGCTGGGAGAGAACCTGTGGACTCTGGGAGCTTCAAATACTTCTGCCTGGTTTGAATGTGGACATGCGGAAGAGAAGACAGCTGAAGGCCTGTCATGGAGCGCATCACGGACCATATTAAAGAGATCAGATTTATTCTAAAAGCTCCAGGGAGCTAACAAAGAAAGGCTTTAATGTAGGAAAAGGACATGTTCTGACTTGTGATGTGACTCACTCTGGCAACAATATCAAGAATATATTGGTGGGGTGTGACAAATGTTACATTACTTGTGGCAACAAATAAGCATCCCAGTTAAAAAAAAAAGTAAAAAATGTCAATAGTGGTAGAACTTTTCTATCTGGTATAATTTAGCTTCCCAACCATGCTTAATAAATTTAACATATTGAATAATTTATAGATAATAAAGTGAATATCGAATAGATATAGCGCAGAAGCTTCAGATCAATAATACATGCATTTATAAAGATGCATTCTCTTCAGTTCAAGGATGGAATAGCACTTTTGCCAAAACCTATTACTATGAAAAAGCAAAACTAGCATTCATTGGTCCACAACCACCAAGCAACTGTGTGATTAATTCTGTAGACTTTGCCTTCTTTAGTTTTGACCCCAAAACCTGTGAGGAGGGGCCCTTATTCCTTTTATAATGACGAGAAAACGGAGATATATTGAGGTGTGTGACTTTCCAAGGCTCCCTAGCAGATCGTGGAATGAAAACCACATCTGACTTCAAGGACTATGGTCTTAATCTCTATGAAATATGCTCCTTCTCCTAATTCACGTATTTGGAATTCTCCGCATGCTGCCACGGTGAATTCCATCCTGAAGCTGAAAGCACGGACAGCGGGTAAGGCTGCCATCCACCAAGTGATTTGGTTCTGGCTTGTGTCAGGGTTTTAGGTAATAGATACAGACGTAGCTGCAGGTGCCATGCCTGCTCATCTGCGGCTTAATGATCAAGGGGGGCTGTGACAAGCAGCCATGGTGACGATCACTGCTATGTGGGGAGAGGATCGGAAGGGGGACAGACTGCTGTGTGAGGGGAGCAGAGGACAGAAGCACGGATACCATCCGTATTAATGCTGGTCACAATGTGAGCTCAGCGCCAGGGAGTCTGGTGAAGGAAGCACCCACGAGAGGCTAATAGCCAGGTCCGATCATCAAAGGGCAGATGTTAAATGTGATTCAAATGAAAAGTGGGAGGAAGTGCTGACAAGGGCACAGCTGAAGAGATAGGCAGACCCACGTGGTCGAAAGTGACAGACACAGGGGTCATCTTGGAGAAGAGCAGAGCACTGGATGGGGGAGGGAGTTCTCTGATTCCTCACAATCCATTGTGTTCGCTTTTAGCCCCGGGGGGGGGGCGGGGGGCCACAAGGCAAAATAGCAAACACTTAAACATATTCATTAGCCCCAGTAATTGAACAAAGTCAAAGCAAGTGGTCTCTTCCAAAGGAAATCTCATGGATTATGAGAGGCAGGAGTTTCTCTGAAAATACCTTTACTGAGTGGAGAACAGAGTGAACAAAAACAGCCAAAATGCTCAGTGTTCATTTTTTATTTCTTCTGCCCACTTTCATTTATCTACAGGTCTGCTTATACAGGGTGCCTGTCTCTGTCCCCTTGGCGCATCTGTGTTTCTTTGCTAAGGAAGGTTGATGAGGCTACAGGAATTTCTCATGGATGAGTGCTGAAGTAGGAATTGTTAATCTGTGAATTGTAGAACTTTCTTGCAGTGCTTCAACCAGTTTAACCTATTAACACAAAAGATCCCTATCTCAAAGAATGCAAAAACGGTATGTAATAGTGTGCCTGAAAGCATGAAGTGTATTTAACTGTGACCTTCTCCATCACCTCCAGTGGAGTGAAGAATCTTCCAGCGCAGCGAGAGCATCGCCACTCAGTAATGACGCCGTAACTAATACAAATCACACTCCAGGCAGAGAAACGTCTTCAGATGTCTATGTAGTTGTAGCAGCCAGTGAATATCTACCCGAGGCCAGGCATTTTAGAAGCAAAAAGGAAATGACCATCTCAGTTATTCACAACCTAACAGTCACAACCTAAATTACTAACCATATTCGAGGAAGCTGGGCAGAGACTAAGGATACAGTGTTATGAAGGCATAGCTTATAGTGATGTTTAGCGTTAGAATAACTGCACTTACTTTGCACAGCTAGATATGTAGCTCCTTTATTTGAATAAAATAAGAGAGGAGACGTGTAAGGCAGAAAAGTAAGGATTGAATAAATACAAGAGGGTGGAGTACAGAAGGAACGAAGGGGCATTCATTAAGAGTAGTGAAGGGGGGCGCCTGGTTGGCTCAGTTAATTGAGCGTCAGACTCTTGATTTTGGCTCAGGTTATGATCTCAGGGTTGTGAGATTGAGCCCCATATCGGGCTCTGTGCTGAGAGTGGAGCCTGCGTAAGATTCTCTCTCTCTCTGTCTCCCTCTGCCCCTCTGCCCCCTCACGTGTGCATGTGTTCTCTCTCTTCCTCTCTCTCTCTCAAAAAAAAAAAAAAAGCAATGAAGGTACACTCCCGAAACCAATACTACACTATATGTTAACTTGCATTTAAATAAAAAATAAATTAAAAAAAAGAGTAGTGAAGGTAAAGATACGGGTCTTTCATACACAGAATGTTTGTAGAATAAACAAGAAAAGGAATATTGAAGCATGAGGAAGATGACTGCCTTGTCAACCTCAGTTCCCTATAATCTCCCTAAAGCCTCTGATTAAATCAGATCAATTGCCTCACATTCAGATGACGTGTGTCCCCACTTAGAGTAATGACCAGCATATGGTAAGAAGTCAACAAATGCTTGTAGAGTTAAAGAATGAAAGGAACCTAAAAACGGGTCTTTCTATTCCTTTGTTACTTACGTCTTTGTTCCTATTTTCACCTTTTAAACCGTCCTTTTTGAATCTTTTAGAAATGATACAAGATTCCTCCTAAAATTTTCACTTCCTTTTTAGAATTTTTTGGGCAATTTTAGCCCAAAGTGATATATTTTATGGAATTACAATGTTTATGTTTGGTTCTATCAATGTAAGACATTATAGACTATATTATGACATATTTTATACAGTTATTTTGTGGTGTATATATTTAGTTTTATATATGTATATGTGTGTGTATTTCTACATAATGTCATGGTAAGTTTCTGGAGAGTCAGGAGCTCATTGGTAGACATTTTACATCTCTTTAGTGCCTGGCATAATACTATATCATGATATGAATTCAATAATTATTGAGGGGATTATTCAACAATCATTGAGGGAATGGTGATAAAGGCTGAAAGAAGCCAGATCCTAGACTCCTTTTCACCTACTGCTTCAGGTAATGAGAAAAAGTGATCATTTGTAATTTTCCTTCAAGTTAGATTAGAACAGGAAAGGTTGATGATAGTAACTACAAATTTACTCTGCAAAGCACTTGTGATGGCATTTCTCTATAGTAAGAAAGAACCTTTTTCAAAATCAGTACTACAAGCAATTAGGAAAGTTAAACACTAACACAAAACTTCCACATATTATTTTCACTTAAAGCATCACAATCTGTAAAAGAATAATGAAAACAATCTTGAAACTTGTGCTTTGTTTATTATTTGATACTTCCAATTCATCAGACAATATATACATTAAGTCTATACCCACCAAGGTGAGCATAAGAGATTATTCCAAATAAATGAGCAAGGACATAGGAAAAGGGAAAAGACAGCAGCAGAGAGTGTCTTCATGACATCTTGGAAGTCAAAAAGCAACGGGTTCAGTAGAACAGTGAGCTGGAACCTAAATGCTTTTTAATGGGGATAATTAAAAAAAAAAAAGTTGAATCGCCTTGTGGGGCAAAGAAACTCAGGTTGAACAACCCACTGAAGTCAGAGATAATCTTAGATGATGCAGCTTGGTTTAAACCTTATGCAACAGGGGCACCTAGGTGGTTCAGTCAGTTAAACATCTGCCTTCGGCCAAGTGTCTCCCTTTGGCTCAGATCATGATTCCAAGGTCCTGGGATGGAGCCCTGCTTCTCCCTCTTCCTCTGCCATTCCCTCTGCTTGTGCTCTCTCCCTCTCCCTCTGTCAAATAAATAAATAAATAAAATCTTTAAACCCTGTGGAACAGTTTTACTTCTGGTCTCCTCACGGACCCAGTACCAGTTTACAACAATCCATTCTCCAGCACCATAGGACACCTGAGCTTTTCTTAGAGAAATTTGGTCTGCACCTGGGAATATCGGGCTAGGGGAGGGAGGCCCAGGGTCATCAGAATGGTATTACAACCCACTGAAGAGGATTAGCCGTGATGCTTATTAACCAAGTCAGATGAGCTCCCTGGCACACATTGTTAGGCCTCCAAAAGGCTGGCTCATTGCCTCTTCACATTGCAGGAAATTCATCAGAACCCAAATCCAGCCCACAGCAATCTGAGCTCACAAAAGGCTTTTAAATGCTTTGCTTTGAAATATGAATAAGGAGTGACAATCACTAGACATTTGGGGAGAGAGCCAATATTAAAGAAAGTGATGAAAACAAAGAATGCAAAAAAAGAGAAACTGGTTAAAAGTAAGAGGGGGATTAAGATGTTATAAGGTAGAAGTCAAAGATAAGAATGCAACCTGACTCATTTTATCAAGAGTAAAGATGCCTGTCCTTTTTTTGTCTTTAACTCTTCATCTTTAAACTTTGGTTTCCCTTCCCATTTGGTTTTCTGAGATAACACTGTCATTTCCCAACCAAAATTACAGTAACTTCAAGGTACTACCTCTTACCACTATCAGGTTTTGTTTTGATGTACTTAGAGGAAGGTCTTTTATCTGAGCATTTCAGAGCCTTTCCGGAACAGATCACCTTTGCTTCTTTCCTCTGTCATCTTCATTCAAACGTTATTTTACTCATCCCTCCCCAAATTTATAAAATGCCATTTTACCAATAGGTGTGCACTTCAATTTCCAAATGAGAGGTTTACCAAGGTACCAATCCAGTGTTGACCTTTGAACTTCACACATAATAAGAAGAACGTTCTGATTCTATAGTAAGGAATGGTTTAAATTATCTTCAGCAAATATCCTCAAATATAGACTTTTCTCTCTGCCTAAAGCTTCATCCACCTTCCCTACTTCCTTACTTCTGCAATGAAATACATACTTAGCTTGAAAAGCACATATAAAATAAATACCTTTTGGCTTTAAAAAGAAATTAAAAGCAGCAGAGCATGGTATCATAGTCTTAAGGCTCTGTCTAGGCTTAAAAATATGTGCTATGAAGCAGATTATTTTTACAACTAAAATGCGAACCAAGTTTTTTCTTGGTTTTATACATTTTCTTACAGGTTTCTCAGGTTTTATACTTTTTCTTACATCTAAAGTATCATCTGGAGGTTAGCACTAAATATGAAATTATTCAAGATGAGACTACCTGATATTTTGGTAATGTGGCAGAGTGAAGTGGTTGTTCAAACCCTCCCACAGATAATAAGAACGGGATTAATTTTGAAAGCCAAATATTTAAAGGAGCTGGAAAGTATCCAAAAGATGACAGAAGCCAGAAGAGAGTTTACTCTTGAAGAGTTACAAATAGAAGGAAGACTATGAAGGTCGAATATTAAAATAATATATTCAAATCATGAAATTAAAGAAAAAACAAAACAACTGTGAACTGAGAATTCTATAACTGGTAAATTTCAAATTAACAAAAATGGAGAGAGTCTGGAGCCGGCAGATAGACTCTACAGGAAATGTTGACAATGGAGTGTGACACCAGACGAGACCTTGAATTTCAGAAAGCAATGATGAGCAAATGGTAAATATGTGGATAACATAATATTTTCTTAATTTCTCTTAAAGATCATTATCTGTTGAAAGCAAAATGTAAGATACTATTGAGAATTAATAGCATATATGTGGCATTAGTGACACAAGGTACAAAGTAGGTAGTAGGTAGAAGTGAAATTTTTATCCCTACCTAGATTGGAATAAGTTACATACTTTAATTCCTTGACTTTTAAAATATATATATTTTATTTACAATCCAAAAAAATGATGCAAAGAAATATTGCTGGAATGCAAAAAATAGGAAATACATGGAATATGAAAGAACTATTTGATTAACAGAAAATAAAGCAGGTAAGAAGAGAGAAACAAAAGAAAAAAGAGAGAGAAAACAATCAGCAAAATGGCCTATCAAACAATTTTTCTATTAAATATAAATAGACTAACACCTGTCTGTTATGACTTCGTTAAAATAATATTTGTTAAGTGGAGCACTGGGTCCCAGACGGTGAGCCACAGTTAAAAATGGACCACAAGAGAGACTGAAGTTGAAAAGTTGTTACTGAGGGGTCCTGGACAAAGTACATGCCATGCCTCCAGGAGCCATAAGGGAAGGTGAAGGCTGAATGGAGGGAGGCAGGATGTGGGGCACATGCCTTTATTAGAGTCTGTAGGTGGAATGCTTGTGGTTCCCAGGCTAGGGCTGGATTGGTCAATTTAATCCAAAAGAGCGGAGTTTTGGTCATCCCCATAGGGTCTTATCTAAGGGGCACATACGGCATTCAGGCACTGGGAGGCAGGGGATATTGTTGATCGCAGGAGCTTTTGGAGAAATCATATCAAGACCCTACAAACATAGGCTTGTGACTCCGTGACTGCTCTCTAGGAGGCGCACTTGCCTCAGGGGCTGGTGTCAGGCTAAGGTCCTGATGGCTGCCTGGGCAAACAAAGTGGGCCAGAGCCTGCAATTCCATGGAGTAGTGGAGCTAAGCTCTTGACAGCACCCCATCAGAACGCAGTAATTTTTAGACTGTTCACAAAATCAAGAGCAACTGTATGTTTTTGAATATAAAATCCAAAAAATAGAAAGTAACAGCATGAGAAAAGATATGCTATGTAGGCAGTAAGCCGAAGAAAGTCGGAGGGGTCATATTTATCTCAGGGAAGATTAGATCGCAAGACAAGAAGAGTTACTAAAAACAAACAGGCACATGTAATAGTGACAGAAGTGTCGATAAATCAGGAAAATATGTTTTAAAACACAGCGATTGTAGAAGTGTGTGTCCGACAAACTCACTGAATTCTACCCTTTAAAAGGTACAGTTTATTACACGACCCTTAGACCTCATTACAGTTTGTTTCAAAAATAAATGGAAGACAAAGAAAATAAGAAGATGAAACCATTCATCATGAGAAGACTGGTTAATTTATTCTAGAGTCAAGTCACTCCTAGTGAAATGTGTGTTGTTCACATGGAAGGTGTTTAAGGCAAAGAGGAATGAATGGAACCATCATGGAAGGAGTGCCAGTGGTCCCGTTGGGATTTTACCAATTTCTTCAATTTCCACAATCCCGCTGTGACATCAGTGCTCTCCCATCTGAGAGAGGAGAAAACTGTTCAATAAAAATTGTTATAAGATCTGACAGAAGAGTCCATGTCCGGGTCACTCAGATTTGAAAGATGATACTCTTTGTTGCACCTTCCGAGAGTTCTGCCTGGTGCTCTCCTGAACAGTTTGTGGAAGAATTAATGAAAAAAGGCTTTAAAAAACTTTATTTGTATTAGTTAAAGGCCCAGTGGAACACAAATGGATGATACATAACTTTAACTTTAGAAAGCAAAAGGCAAACACTGCCCTTTATTTATTTATTTTAACTCAATGTTAAAATCTGTTGTTGCTAGCAGCCTTGTGCTGGTAAATGCTTAACAACCAGTTTGGTAGGAAGGGAAAAGGAAAAACCCGAGTTTGTAGCACTGGATAGCTTCCATGGTGTGAATATCCCCAGCATGGCCAATTTCAAGGCATTATACGAACACCGAATGGGGAGGGCGCCTGGGTGGCTCAGTTGGTTGGGCGGCTGCCTTCGGCTCAGGTCATGATCCTGGAGTCCCGGGATCGAGTCCCACATCGGGCTCCCTGCTCAGCGGGGAGTCTGCTTCTCCCTCTGACCCTCTTCCCTCGCGTGCTCTCTCTCTCATTCTCTCTCTCTCAAAAAATAAATAAAATCTTTAAAAACAAACAAAAAAACAAAACCGAACACCGAATGGGGAAGAAATGCACACGATCGTTCTCTCCAGTTGGTGCAAGCCAGCTCCAATGGGGCCATGTTTTTAGCCTATTTAGTAAACACAGGGGGGCTGATATTTGTTAAGTCTATTTTCTTCCACAGCTTTTTTTTTTTGTTAATAGCAAATTTGTCAGGTGTTAAAGTAAGTTTAGTTCCCTGGAACTCTTTAACAGACTTGAAACTCATTAGCAGGTTTGTGTTATTTACAAGAGGGAAATTTGCTGATAACGAGTTTAGTACATCAACAATACAGGTGTCTTCAGTCTTCAAAACATATCTCTTCACACAATGATACGTTTATAAAGAGAACATTCCTTTTGGAAGGGTTCCTTGACCCACTTTCCTTTAAAGCTCATTTTCTGTCCTTCAGGAAATCCTAACGGTTTTACTTCAACATACACCTCACCATGTCTCACCACGGTCACGTCTACCTTTACCTTGACACAAGTCACCTCCTGGGGTATTGCACTACCTCCCATCTGCCACCATTCTTGCTCTCTTGCCCTCCTGTCATCTCTTCTAAGGAAAGTCACCAACAGGCTGCTTCTAACGTCTAAACCTGATCTTGATACCCCTTATCTCAAATCCCTCTGATGGTTCTGCATCACATTCAGGGTTGAAGACATGGTGAAGACCTAAAGGTGACATACAATAGAGCACTGCGCAGCAGATATGCCTTCTGTCCTCCACCTTCATCTCCTAATGTTTGCTCTTGCCATCACCTCCCCAGCCACTCTTCCCTCTAGCGCTCCTGACACTCTCTGCCTTAGGCGATTTCCTCTTTCTCGAAGCTCTTTCCTTGCACCTTTCCACATGGTGCACATCTTCATTTCCTTTATGTCTTTTTCAAGTCACCTGCTCAGTCACGTCTTTTATTTGTTTTCTTTAAAATTGTACACTACTGGGGCACCTGGGTGGCTCAGTTGGTTAAATGTCTGACTCTTGATTTGGCTCAGGTTGTGGTCTTAGTGTCCTGGGATCCAACTCCGTGTCTTGTTCCCCTGCTCAACGTGGAGTCTGCTTGAGATTCTCTCTTTCCCTCTCCCTCTGCCCTTCCCCATGCTCAGGTGCTCTCTCTCACTCTCAAATAAATAAATAAATCTTAAACAAAATTGTACACTCCCTCTCTCTTCCTACCCTACTCTTGCCCTTGCCCTTCTCATGCTCCTTCCCTGCTAAATTTTTCTCCACAACACTTTGGGCCCTCCATTAACTATAAGACTGACTCATTTGTCTTATTAACTCACGGCAATGTTTCCCGAATGAGGGTAGGGATTTTGGTCTGTGTATAATACCTAGAACAATATCCTGTCAATCATAGGTGCTCAATACTATTTCTTAAAGAAATGAGTGAATTGAAATGTTCGTATTAAGTTCATCATGCCTTTAGGGACATAATCTGATTTATAGCCCTTTTTTCTTTCATATTAGAGGATTGCTTTTGGGTTTAAG
Organism: Callorhinus ursinus; assembly: GCF_003265705.2. Lineage (NCBI taxonomy): Eukaryota > Metazoa > Chordata > Mammalia > Carnivora > Otariidae > Callorhinus > Callorhinus ursinus. The sequence goes on from NW_027397070.1 coordinate 54,123,517, forward strand.
TAAAAATTTTCCTGAAAAGAAATATTTAATTAAAACAGTTTGAAAAAAAAAAAAAAGTTTGGCTAGGAAGAAAAAGATCTGTCCAAACCTCTATTGCTGGAAATGAAGAGAAAAAAGAATTATAAAAGCCTGAGTTATTACATATTACAAATAATTAAAGACCCTTCTGGATATCCTCTGATAAATTTAAAGAGATGATTTTATATGTTCTATATGATCTGTTTATTGATGTCATCAAATCTTCTAGTGTAAATACCATTTCACTAACAAATATTTCTTTAAAACCAATACACAGGGCTATAGGCTTGACACCTAGGATATGACAAGATATAGAAATCTTTTATTTGTAACATCATTAAGACAAGGAAGTGATCAGTTGAAAATGAATATATTCCTCCTTCCAGGTGAGGAATACTTTTACTTTATTGTCTATAGACAGTTATGTAAGAAAAACTGCAAGAAGGACTGATCAATACCATAGATTTGCACAACTACGGGTATCTTGATTCAGATGATATTCCATGAAAAATGTCACCCCTTGGAGAACAACCTCATATACAGTGTGAATGGGGTCCCTGAGGGACCTCCTCCTGAGTGAGGTCCTGATGGAAATGGGTTCCTTTAGAATGAGTGACAAACAGCTCTTTGTGGGTACAGTTGAGTGAAGTCTTAGAGTAGTGTATCAGTCAGGGTTCATCCAGAGACCCAGTAGGAGATATATATTAAGAGCTGTCCTGCAAGGTATTGGACGTGTGACTGTGGGGTCTGGGTAGGCAAGTCTGAAAACTTCAGGGCAGGCTCCATGGAAGGTCAGGTTGAAGCTGTGTTTCACAAGTAGAATTTCTTCTTCTCCTGGGAAGTCTCATTTCTCTTATTAAAGCCTTTCAACTGATGGAATCATGCCCACCTAGATTATCTAGAATAATCATCTTTACTTAAAGTCAACTGATTATGAACATTAATCACAGCTAGAAAATACTTCCACAGCACAATCTACATTAGTGTTTGGTTGATTTACCGGTGACTGTGGCTTAACCAAGTAAAAAGATGAAACTATCATGAGTATAGACTGATCTTCCAGACTCCCCCTTTCTCTTTCTCTCTTTCCACCTCTGTTTCCCCTTCTGAGGCCCTAGTATTCAATGCTGCATTTTTGGAATTAAATTTTTATTTTACTGGGAACTTTATTGTCAGCCTCTTGTTAAACAAGTTGTAAACTTGTTAAAAACTCTTATTATGACAGTTATATGGGATCCTGCAATAATTTCCATAAAGTCATGGCAACTGTACTTATCAATACAGGGCTTCAACTCCTCACTTCTCACTTTCTAATCCCGTGGTTGTTACCCATGGGTGTACTTCAGAATCATTTGTAAAACTACGAAAAATCATAGTGTTTCAGACCCTTACCTTAGACCCCTAAAATTGAAACTTTGGAACTGTTGCCTAGGAATACATATTTTTAAATAAAATCCTCCCCGGAAAATTTATATGCATAATCAGTGCTGAGAACTGTTTTATATTTTTGTTGTTCATCTGTGTTCTCTCCTGAATACAACAAAATAAATAGCTTAACACTCCCTGCCCTCCCTGCTTTTCCTGACTTTATTATTATTATTTTTTTTTTTCATTTTTTAGTAAGGGTAAGAATTGTGTGCTGTTTAGAACAATCTCTTGCTTGGAGTTTAACCTGAAAATCAGATGGCCAAACTTTTTTTTTTTTTTTTTTTTTAGAAAAATCAATAGGAAATTGTGAAACATCAGTGAGCACACAGCCCAGCCTTCTATAAATGCCTGGGGAGTTTGTCTATCTATTTAATCCCCAATATTAGGTATACTGCAATAAAATTACACTTCTTCCAATCAATGCTATATTTCCTCGGAAGAACAATATTCAAAGGAAGAAGGTTTCAACTTTAGTAAGTAGTGAGGACCTTCTACCCTCATTGATCTAAACCACATTGGAAATACTTCTTAAATGATTATATTAGTCACTGTTCTCTAGAGAAACAGAACCAACAGGATGTAAATATAGATATATAGAGAGATGATACTCAAAGAAAGATATTTATTATAGGAATTAGCTCCTGGAGTTTTGGAGGCTGTGAAGTTACATAACTGTTGTCTGCACTCCGGAGAACCAGGAAAGCCAGTAGCATAGTTCCTGTAGGAGTCTGAAGGCTGGAGACCCAGGGTTGATGGTGGTGTAACTCACGGTCCAAGGTCAAAGTCCTGAGAACAAGGGGGCTGCAGCTGTTAGTCACAGAGTCTGAAAGTATGAGTACTAGGAGTTCTCCAAGAGTAGGAAAAGATGGACATCTCAGCTCAAGAAGAGAAAGAGGAAAGTCATCTTTCCTTGGCCTTTTTGTTGCCTTTGGGCCCTTAATGGATTAGATGATGCCCACCCACATTGATTAGGGTGAATCTCTTTATTCAGTCTACCTAATCAAATGCTGATCTCTTCTAGAAACACCCTCATGGACATACCCCAAAATAATATTTTGCCAGCTACCTGGGCATCCTTTAGGCCAGACAAGTTGACACATAAAATTAACCATCACAATTGTCAATGCCTATCATGTGTTTCTCACAATGTATAAGTGGTCTATAGCAGGGGCAGGTTTGACCTTTTCATAAAAACAACTGCAGATCAGAGCAGGAAAGGTCAGCGTGGCCTGGTAGCATCATGATATACATTAGCAAAACAACTGGATCACTTCAGGGGTTTTTCTTTTATCTTGATTTTGGAAATTTGTGTTTACTTCCATTTATGCCAGTGGTTTAAATGTATAAGGTTTTGTATTAGATTTTCTGAATTTTTATACGAAGAAATAAATGCCATGCAACACTGTTTTTAAGTAGTGTTTGTTACCGGGCAAATGATATTCACAAATAAAGCAAATTCAAGAAAAGAAGCAAGAAACTTTTTGCCGGGGAAATGCAGTGCAGTTAATGACTAACTATTAATTAACAGTCCTAGGGACACACTAGGTTGCAATAGCCAAGGATTAGCCATTCTAAGAATAACTAGTTTCAAGCATTAATTGCTATTATAATCTATTTCCTCTGGTTCAAAAGGTACCATTGGTTACCCCAGTAACAGAAGATAGTAACTACTTCGTCAGTTGGGTAAAGTCTTTAATAATTTTACAGTTAGACTTTACATGCTAATTTGTTAAAGATTTAGTTACTAGTTTTCCAAAAATAGACATCAGTGACTGAAAGAGATACTACCTCTATGTTTGTTCAGAAACAAATTATTTTTTCACTGCTAAAAAGGACTACAAAATGCAAATTCTCATCCTTATGTAAAGGATGATGCAGATGATGGTGGTGACTCTGAGGATGATACAAAAGGGTTTTTTCAGGGTAGCAGGGAAGACTTTCAAATGGAACCAGTCATTTTCATGTTTCCCCACAAATTCACATACAAGTTGATTCTGGTGATGACTAATATAATATTAGCTTTTTAATCATTTAAATATTTAGGATGAACAAGCCAGTAACTAATGATGACCAATTTCATTATACAATAGAACTACAGAAGTGTACTTTGAGTGGTGTAAAGTGTAAGCTTTGCCAGTGGGAAGTTGAGAAGGAATAAGGAAAATAGAAACCAAAGTAACAGGGTGTTTTTGTTTCATTCCTCAGAAAGACTGGTTCTGAGTTTGCCCAATTTTGCTTTTTTAAATGTCCTTATTATATTATTGGTAATGTCAAGCCATTTGTATATATAATCTTGTCACTGATAGATTCAAGACGAGTCCAGGGTGAGGAACTTTTTTATTTACTTGAAGCTTCTTTATCATCTGTGTGCGTGAGCACTTGTGTGTGAGCGCGCGCGCATGCGCACAAAAAGAAAGGCAGAGGCAGAGACCAAGAAAGAGAATGTATTAAGGGGAAGATGGATAGGAAGGTGTAGACACCTTGGGTAAGAAATAAATGGCTAACAATATGTGAGGTTAAGTGTTCGAAGAAGAGCCCTGCCCAGGAAACTCAGAAGGAAATAATTCTTGAAAGTCATTCTTCTTAAATATCTGCATTGCCAGGTATGAACTTGAAAATGATGGACCATGGAATATGAATAACAAACTTAATTTACAAAGTTAAATTGTTTCAGTGGAACTGCTTAAATGTAGTTGAGGATCTCCACCATCGATAATACATTGCCCTATGTAATGAAGTTGAAAAATTAGAAATATTCCTACAGATGTCCGAGTGAAAATATACAAAATGCACATTTGTCTCTGACAGGTTTGCATAGATTCTAACATCTCTTCATCTCTAAAGCCCCAATGAGATATCCTTAATAGTAAAGCTAATACAAGTATTTTTTATATGAGTGAAGTTGTGCTGCCTTTAAATTTAGTTGTCACTTTATGTTCTTACTTTGTCAAATAAAATGAATCTGATTTCATTCTGGCAATCACTTTAGAGTTAAACAAAGCTGGCAATCCTGGAGGAATAAGACACTTCTTAATGGATAGAGATGAGATCTAGGAATTTTTCAAGTTACGATTTTTCCAGTCATCCTTAGTGAGACCAAGGAGTTTTATCTATTTTTTAACCAATTGGATATTCTAGAATTATGTCCTTGCAAAATGAACTCAGAATATAGATAAAAATAATACAGCAATAAAAAGTAGCCTGCAGATATAGAAATCATTGACATTTTAAAAGGAGTTCAAATTAAATTTTAGTTTAAATAGTAGAAATTATATTTTATACAAATTAGTTTTTTCAATGCAATTTCAATAGAAAACATCTATCTTTTGATGGTTGAGATAGGTGAAGCTCTTGGCAAAATAAGACAGGTGAAACAATTTGGATTTATGTAGTGTTTTCTTGTTTTACATCAGGTGCTAAAATAACAATCTCAAGTGCTAGCTAGAGCATGCACTATGCCTTGCAGCAGTTTTTCTAATAAGATAAAAATTTGAAGGATGATTCATTACATTTGAAAGAGGATGAGATATGACAAAATATCAGTGATGACTGGACATTATAGGGGAAAACTATATGATCCTTGTTGTGATCCCAGATTCAATACGAGCCTGGGTGACATGTTTTAAAATCTTACATTACACAGTACATGAAAAATGAGTATTGATACTAAGAAGAAGAAGAAGAAGTAAAACTGCAAACCAGTCCTCCCATTAAAATAGAGATTAATGCAAACAAGTGAAGAACATTCAGATGCTTGGAACTTTTAATTTTCACGGGATATTAATTTTCATAACACAATTCAGGGACCTTTTAAAAAGTAAATTAGATTTTATTCAACCTAGACTTTTGCATTTAAATACATTTCTATCCTTATATAAAAGGTGTCAAGGTGGTTATTCCTCTTGGAAGTATCTGCATTATATCTTAAAGAAATAAAGTTTTAGGAACAGAGCTCAGATGATAATCTTTGATTTATTTGAACAGATAGACGCACCTCTGTGTGAGTCAACAAATTAGGCAATAGACATGGAATATATTACTTCAAGGAGTATTATCTTTGGAAGATAAAATAGAGATAAACATACAGCTGTGACATAAGATTGGATATCATATATACTGTAAGGAGGCCTATGAGACTCTGTAGGACAAAAATAACTTTGGTTTGGGTACCAGGCCAAACATTAAGGCTGATCCAAATCAATGAGCCTGAAGCTTGTATGATTTGGTAAGTCCTTTTAAATACAAAGGAATACAAAGTGACAAATACAAAACTCCTTCTCTTGCAGAGTCTTAGAAGCTTGTGCACATGAAAGATCCTGAAACATAATTCTCATAACTCTACTTCTACTCCCAAGAAAACAGTGCCCAGGATTCCATTAAATTATTTTTATTCATGAGCTCCATTGAATAGAAGGGTAGGGGAAGTCTTGGGAAGAAATTCTCCAGTTTTCTTCCTTATTTGAATAAATATTGATTCTTCAAATTGGTAAAGACTAAAAGTGGATCTCAATGGACTTTAAGTGACAAACCAAGGGTTTTGAACTTTATTAACTAGGTAACTGGAAATAACAAAAGGTATTTTGTGAAAAGAACTACCTCTAGAGAGATATAAATGACTTAAAGATACATTGACTTTGGCTATCATTGAGATCACATACCACTTGAGTGAGAATAAGAGTCTTGATTAATACGTAGACATAGGAATGAAAAAGAGGTTAGAGATACAATATTAAATGGAAAAGCCTGACTGAAATGAACAAATCATTAGATTGGGAGCCATATATTTCTATATCTCTGTATCTCTATGTCTATCTATCTATCTATCTATCTATCTATCTATCTATCTATCTATCTATAATCTATCTACTATCATCTATCTATCTATCTATCATCTATCAAATAAGCCTGGATACCCAGAGAAGGTAAAAAAGACAAGGCCTGTTTAATATGTTGACTTAGAGGCATCAATGTTGTTACATCTTGGTGAAGACAACTGTTGAAAGTTTGGGGTTTGGGAAATGCAGTATCAGAGGAAAATGAACTGAAGTTCTTTCTTTTCCAGACATTTTCATACAGGTCATTATGTGAATGGAACCATTGTGATTATGATTCCAACTCTAATGCTACCATCAGACAGAAGATACGGCAACGTTGGTGATATTCCAGTGTTGTTCTTTGGATAAGGTTGTAATCATGATCCTTCTCGATCCTTCCTTGTCAAGTGAATTCACTGTTTATCCTTAGTGGTGTCATTCTTTTTCACTTCAGGAGTATATTGACTAATATGGATTGGAGTTGGTATGGTGTTACCATGGTATGATGGGTACATGCTAGCTAGTCATAACAAGGTGTTTCTAAATTTTAGTGGGTGCATTATTCTGGAACTCTACTAATTATTTATTTACTGATTTGACAAGAACATTTTAGTGCCTATTCCATACCAACAACTACCTAGACACTGGAGCAGAGGGATTAATAAAATTCTATTCACCTGAGAAACATGAATCTTAATAGGAATCAAAAAGAAATCAGGGCTAATCATAATAAATGTCATAAATGTGAAAGCAATGAGTTAATAATAATACACACTTACATCGGTAAATATACTTATGTAAATATAATAGCATAAATGTAAAGAGTGGTATAATAGTGAGCTTGCATAGTGGTTATAGTTTGTTAAGAATGTATCAGAGAAAAGTATAGGGAGAAAACAAAACTTTTGACACTGCCACCTTCCAGGTGCTGCCCCATTTCTCTGTTTTCCTTCACAGCAAAACTCTTCCAAACTATTGTCAATATCTTCTTATAAGTCTCCCTTGTTCTATTCTCAGCTTACTCCAATTTGGATTTTTTTTTCCACTAAACTTCACTGAAAGAGTTGAAATGAAGGTTTATCTTGCCGTATTCAGTGGTTGACTATCTTTCCTTGTTTTACTTCTGAGAGAATTTGGAAGAAGGAAGCATCATCCTCTTTGAAATACTTCATTCTCTAGATTTATTGTTACCACATTCTCATGGTATTTCTCCTTCTTTGTGGACTACTCTTTTCTAGTCTTTTTTGTTGACTTCTTGTCTTTTGCCCTAATCTGTACAGGAGAGCACTCCATAGCCTAGGTCTCTTTTTATCTCTAACTACAAGCTTTCTTCAGCTGATCTAATCAAATCAAATGGCTTTAAATGTCCTCTCCCTACAAAATATTCCTATATATTAGTCTCTGTCCCAAACTCTCTCCTTACCTCCAGACCGACTCATTTGTCCAACTCCCTATTCAACAGCAGGCTTTGATGACCAACAGGCACCTCAAAATTAATATACATAAAGCAAAACTCCTATTTTTCTTCCTTTAACATTATCTCCACCCATCTTTCCCATCTTAGTAAATGACACCACTTACCCATCTGCTCAAATCAGGACACTAGAAAGGATAGAATTTTTTTCTTTTTCCATTACATGTCACATGTAAGCTATTAGAAAACTGTGCCATTTCTACCTCCAGTGTAAATCCCATGTCAGAGATCTGCTCATCATCTTCAAAGATAAGACACTGGACCACACCACCATATCTTGGCTACATCATTTCACAACCTCCCAGATGGTAGCTTTTCTTCACCCTCACCCCATTCACCATGCATATTCTATTCATTCTTTAAATAACACGCACATGAGATTTCTAATGGCTTCCAATTACACTTTGAACAAAATCCCAAACCCTTGCAATGACCCACAAAGCCTATGCAATCTGGCCCCTCCCTACCTCTTTGACCTGATCCCATACAATCCATTCACCTCTTCCTAGTTCCTGACACTCTGACTTTTTTTTTTTTTTTCCATTCTTTGAACATGACTGATTTATTGCCATGTAAGGGCTTTTGAACTTGCTGGTTCTTCTTCCACTTTCAAAAAGCCACTTCCCTTGGATCTTGGTAAGAATACATTCTTTTCATCAATTAGATCTCTGTTCAAGTTTTCCCTTTTAGGAAAATTTTCTCTAACCACATTGCAGTAGTTCTCTACACACAAAGTACTAATCATTATTTCATTATTGTGCTTTATTTCCTTGTAGTTGGTATTAGAACCAAAATTTATTTATTTATGCATATTTTAAATTTCTCACTAGAATATAAATCTATGAAGGCAAACACGTTGTCTTTTTTTTTAATTACTGTATTTGTTGCACCTAGGAGAGGGCTAACATAGTGGATCTTCAGTAATCATTTGTTGAATAAAAGATTGGATGAATGTGATGAATCCACTTATTCAAAGTGCCAGAAGATGTAAAATGTTGACTACTGAATCATGTCTGATGTCAATCTACTTTAGTCTTCAGTAGTGTTCACTGACGTGGGAGGCTTGTCTGCTTTCTAATCATCATCCTTTTATTGCCTGACATATATAGGTTCACATTTTAATTTACTTTCATTTCTCTAAAACAACATACTATAACATTATAATGCAGCATGGAGAAATTTCCAACTTACTTTTTTTTTTTTCTTTTTTACTTAGAGAATGAACAGAAATGAGAAAGAGGGCAGTTTTCCACACATGACCCAATAAGGTTTTGGAGATTCAAAATACAATATTCTGTATTTCATATCCTAACCTCTTCTGGACTTGCCCCAGCTTTGTCAGGGATGATCTCATGCAAAATGTATTTTGCTACATATTTTGAGCTGAACATTTCCAAAAATCCTCAATGCATTCCAAAATTAGTATTTATTCAGCAGGATAAAAAGGAAATATTTGCCTCAGGTCTACCCCTTACCAAACTAGGTTTAGGTTAGGAAAGCTATAATCAATCATTGCAGTAAAACCTTCAGAATAGACTTCTTTTCTCATTGCCTCTCTGGCCATTACTAAATGGCTGAACATGTGGCTGAGTGGCAGGTGATACAGGGGAGCTGGTAGACCTTAAACTCAGTTTCATTTTGCTCCTCTACAGTTTTTTCATGTTACAATGGCCCAAATTTTATTTTTCCTTCTTTTTATCTTCAGCTTAACAAACCACTCACCCTCAGAAGAATTGTCCTGAAGGAGCCAAAGTGATATTTCTTTAAAAGAAAATGTATGGATTGCCTGCAACCAACTATTTATTTTATCTTTTCCTGCTTTCCACCCATTGTTCTTTTTTTTTAAATTAAGTTTTTAATTTTAATTCTAGTATAGTTAACATATAATGTTATATTAGTTTCAGGTGTACAATATAATGATTCAACAATTCTATACATTACTCAGTGTTTACCGTGATAAGTGTACTCTTCTCATTGTTCCTTATGCATATATGTTGTAGATAGCCTGATGTGACTAAATTTTAATGGGACATATATATGGAATTTCCATTCAAAAATTACAAAGGAAAAATACAAATTAGGATAAAAATCATAGTTCAAAGAATTATAGAGCTTGTGATTAAATAAACATATTTCTAAATAAAGATAGAAAGAATGGTGTTGATACACGTTTTAATTAAGATTTTAATTAAACATAAGCATTTTTGTTTTACTGTAATGCTATAAAATTATATACTTGTTTGAAATAATCATGGCAGCAGAAAATATGAAATCTTGTTTTGCTAGTTCTTTTAAAATAACAATGTAGGTAGGCAATATTCCTGTTTTCAGTAAACTTCTCTCTATCATTTTTATTAGAAGTGGAGGAGGTAACCATCTTGGGGAAGAGAAGGTTTTATAATATGCCTATATCCCCACACCAGCTTACCAGTTTCCATGTTCACAATCATTTATTTAAAGTCTCTATATATATTTCAGACTTGTTAAACAACAAAATTCAACTGAGTAAATTTAAAGATCAAATTGGCTTTATTCAGTGATTTATAAATCAGGCAGCATCCCATCTGGCAAGAGAAAGGAACTCCAAACAGCCACAGAAAAGGAGAGGCTTTTAAAGTGGTAGAGCAAGGAAGTCAATAACAAGAAAAAGGATTATTTAGGGAAAAGTCACCTTCCTTTGGGAGGTAAAGGGGGCTCTCAGACAGATGACATCATTAGTGCTGAGAAAATTCCAGACTGACAAAATAAGTTTGCATTCCTGGAAAAGGTTGAAACTGCAATTAGGTAAGGTATTAAGTCTTGGTTTGCCGATGTGGGTTTTAGCATAAGTAACTCCATTTTGGGCCTGCTGTCTCCTTTTTACGAGACAAAATATTAACCAAAAGACATAAATGCAAAACATTGCTGGATCTTCATTGTTTGTGTTTTGATTTTTATATGGCATTTAAAAAGATGTTCATCAAATATTCCCTGACTAGATATATATATATAATGCTAATGGACAGATTTAATTTTATTTTGTAATTCTATTTTCTAAAACCAAGATCGACTACCTGTTGCTTTGCTATTCTCATCCTAATCTTGGATGAATCTGTTCAGGCTTATGAAAACCTGGAATAGTTTAGGCAAAATTTTGCTCCTGCTAAATGATGATATCTTTGTACTGAAAAAGATATTTTTTCTTAATAAATTAAAAGTAAACAGAATGAACAAAAAACTAAGTTGAATGGTTTTGCAGGGAAGAGGTGGGAAATGCTTTTGCTGAAAAACAAAAGAAGGAGAATATTTTCATTCTAGCCTTTTTTTTTTTAAATAAGAAAACAAAAGGTACTTTATGCCATATGGGGAAAAAGTTTTGTTACGTAATAGTAAAGCGCTATAAGAATGCCTCTTCTATTTTTCTATCCAATACGAAAATTTTATACTAGAAACAGATTTGTAGAAAGTCACAATTTTGTCTTAAGGGATAAAAAAAGGACAAAATACCAAAGAGTCTTTAAGAAAGGTTACATTTTCTTTGATCCTTTTTTAAAGTCTTTTAATAGGATGGAATATAGAAAATCAGACTGTGAGAATATTCATGAAAATGGCAAAAATACCTGCTGGTCACACAGAGCAAAAATAGAACAAAATATCTGGCAAGATTTAGTACACTGCACTCTAGCCTAAAAAATCAAGCCTAGACAATCATTCAGCTGTTTGTGTGTGTGTGTCTGTGTGTGTGTGCGCGCGTGCGTGCATGTGTGAGTGCCTCTTCACATTTACACATTCAATTATTAAATAGGTGGAGAAATTTAAATTAGAATTTGAAAGAAATAATCTAATTGTGGAGGTATTGATAAATTGTTGTAAATAGTTGAGTACCTCGGAAATAAGTAGATGATATCCTACTTAAGTAGATGAAAGCTAAGAAAATTGCCTTGCTATGAATTTTGGTGAGGAAAAATAATTTTATTATTAGTATCGAATTTGATAGAATCTCTCATATACATCTTATTTCAGTGTAGCGATTTCATCATCAAAACTCTCTCTCAAAATTTTATTATTTTATCTTTTTAATTAAATTTATTAATGCCATGGATATTTTTGTATCATTTTTCAATTAACTTTTGAAATAAGTTCATCTATTTTTCCTCTGAAGGTTATGATACATATAATAGATATCATATATATGTATTTTACATAAATAAATATTTATTATATATGTATTTTTATATAAATATATTTATAAAATATACATGTATTTTATAAATATAAGTATATATGTATTTATATATGTATTTTTACACATACATATATATAAAATATATAAAAATACATATATATATATAATTTACTATGTGTATTTGGATTGGTAGATGGAGTCAGGTTTCTGAACCAGGTTTTATGTCACCAGTTAAGACATGATCAAGTAATAGAATCAAATGTGAAATCTCTAAATGGGAGAGATTTAAATCTTTTATTCTCAAATCAGGACCCCAAAAGCCTGAGAATTGAGGTTTTCTCCTAAGATTTAGTAGCTAACTACATAAAATGAAAGTAGCTGACAATAATATGAGCAATAACACCTCTTTCTTTTCCTAGACTATAAAATGGTCTTTTAACATTAACACCCTATTAAGTTGGGGTGTTTGATTCCCTTTGGATATACTGGAAGAAACAGAGAAGACCCATTCTTCTCCACATGACAGTTCTGAGTTCAAGGAGAGAACCCTTGTGGGGATTCAGACAGAGCCAGTCAATTGCTTTGAGGACTTTCTCACTCCTTCTTTTTAAAGATTTTATCTATTTATTTGAGAGAGAGAGAGAGAGAGAGAGAATGCACAAGTAGGGGGAGGGGCAGAAGGAGAGGGACAAGCAGAGTCCCCACTGAGCAGGGAGCCAGACTGGGACGGGGGGCCTTCATCCCAGGACTCAGGGATCATGATCTGAGTTGAAGGCAGACGCTTAACCAGCTGAGCCATGGAGGCGCCCCCAAGGGCTTTTATTCTATCCATTAATATATTACAGAGGGTTTTCCCAGAGGACCTCCAGCCACTCATGTGCCTTCAATAGGGCATTCAGCAGCCGCCCTGCTTTGCTGTCTTTAGTAAATGCAATGGTGAGCATTTCAAGGAATGTTAATAGTGTGCCTCTTCACACATGTGACTCCAATTTCTGCAAGCTCTCTCTCTGGCTGTCAGCTCTGGGGACTCGATCTCAACTGGAAATGATAACTGGTCATCTCGCTTCGTGCTTTGAAGTGTAAACAGTTTATATGGCTAACAGTTTTTGAATGGATATATTCACAATTGATAGGTATTATGCTGATTGACATATATGTCCTAGCTCACTTAATCTTCATGCAACTCTGTGAGGTAGATGCTCTCACATTCTGCCTTTCAGAGATGGGAAACTGAAGCTCAGAATGTTATGTAACTTAACCCGAAGTAGCAGAGCTTTTGTCTGATACAGGATTTAAACACATGAAGTCAGGCTCTGGAATTGGCTATTATGCTGCTCAATTAATTAGAAAAAATATATATTGTTTAGTGATGTGTCTTAGAGTCCAGGAACTGGGAACTGATAAGATGAAAATATCACAGATCCAGCTGAGGAGTGTGGTATGTATAAGAAGCTACTAAGTTAGGGTGATTTCCATAAATTAAAGGCAGGTCTGGGATGAGATTCTGTGATATTCATGTATTTATATTATGATTCAAGTCCCACAGAAGCTGGAAAAAATAAATTCCAGTTACCCCAAAGGCTCCTGTGTGTGTGTGTGTGTGTGTGTGTGTGTGTGTGTGTGTGTGTGTTTATCCTGTATGTCAAAATTCCCAAGTATTCTTGGTCACAGTCTGGAAGAGCTTTCAAAGATGGCTTGCTTTGATAGATTCAGATTAAAATCCCCAAATGAATCTAATATTGCTTAGTAGTAATGGTTATTTGTAAATGATGAATAACTATCTATTATCTGTGGGCAAATCCTTTTAAGTATGATTTTCTTTCTGTTTGACTTATTTTATTAAACACATGAATATGAATGACACTGTGGAAACATGTTTCTTCTTTCAACTGAGTTGCATATGTTTATAAAACAATAACCAGGGTGGATGAACATTTTGATTGGAAATCTTTATATTCTAATATTTACAGCAAGGAAGTCTTTAGTAAAGATCATCACATCTTCCCCTTGCTCATGCTGCCAAAGAAGGCTAGCCGAAAATACCTTAGTGATGTATGCTTCTGGCATTAGGAGACCAACCGACAGTCTTTGAAAACTTTGTATTTCAGAATAAAACCCCTTCTGTAGCCTAGAAGGTGACATTGCACTTTCTTTTGATTCGGAAAATTTCCACACATACACACACACGCGCACACGCACACTGGTGCCCTCCCGCAACAAACAAAAAAATCCTCTGCTTTTATCTTCCTAGACCTATGCTGCTATACCAATAGAGTGCACTAGAGGGCAGTCCAGCTATTATCATTCTGCCATGCCAGGTTTGGATCACATTTCCCGATGCTGTTATAGAATATAGAAAGCATATATTCGTTTAAAATAAATTGCACGCATTTGTTTTAAAAGCACTTAGCTTGTACCTAATGGTTAATAGATGTGAATTGCTTGGAGCCCTGATGCACACAGAGCAGTAGGCATAATGAATTTGGCCGATTTTTTTAAAGAAAGGGGGAGGGGTAGACAAATATGGACAGAATTCTTTCATTTGCTTCGATACCTTAAGGGGAAAAAAATCCGAAATAATGAAGAATCCTTATGAACAAGCTGGTAGGTATAAGTATTAGTTTACATTTAAATGAAAGGATATGTTTCAAATAGTTTCCAGCATCTCTTTTGAAACGCAGAAGAGCAATCTGTATTTATACTAATTTAGGTGGAGGCCTCCGATTCGCTGGGTCCTTCTTAAAGATGTGTTTCTATTTACCTTGGCAATGGACATGTAGAACATGAGTTGGAGGCCACGCAAAGACTTACTGAATGTGAGGCCTGCAAGTTTGGATACCAGCTCTGGGGGCGGAAAAAGAGCTGGGGTGACTTGAACACCCTTCCGGAAGGAGAAGCGGGCAGAGCAATACTTTAGGACGTTATTCCCTTTCACTGGCGAAACTTAAAAGAATAAATTTATAAACATAAGGCACCAGAAATAAAAACATCCCCTCGTTCTATTTCCTGCAGTGACAAGAGATATATATTCTAGATTGTAGACAGAGCTGCCTTGGAGATAAATTGTCTGATTTCAGCATCTCAGCAGTGGATAATAGATTCCCCTCAGAACCACATAATTAAAAAATGACATTTCTGCTACTTTGTGCCAACCCAGTACGTCTGCTGCCCCTGGCTTCCGGGCCTGGGAGCCCTGCAGGATACAACCAAACAAATTTTGCATTACTCAGTGGGACATTGTAAGGTCTTGTTAACAAAAAAAAGTTCCTTATGGGGGACCAGAGAACTTTATCATATTCTTCTCTACAAATTGCTCATTCTGCTTTTCTTCTTCTTCTTTTTTTTAATCCTGCCAGCAAGGAAAGGGTATGAACAATGAGATTAGGACATCCACTTATTACAAGTTAGCAAGATGAAAGGCAGCATATGTGCCTAGCTGAATAAATTAAGAGCTGAATTTTAGCACTTTTTCCCCCCCTCCAAGTAGAGTTTCAGAATCAGCCAAAGATAAGGCCAAATGCTATGAGAAAAAATATGCAAATCAAAGTGCTTTTGAGGTCTATATCCTTAGGTATCTTTTGGATGAGAGAGTTAATCCTTATATGGATTTCTCCCCCCCGCCAGGAGTTTCTTGAAAGGTAATGGGCTGCAGTCTGAACAACTGCTCTTTATGGGCCGGTCAGTTCAGTGTAGGTCTCTGAAAAAGTGCGTGCGCTAGACAAGCCTCCAATTAACAGTTACTAGAGTGTAAATGGATTTCCAAATGTTGTATAGCAGGTAATTAGTGAAACCAAGACTAGGAATGGATCTCTTGACTCTTACTTGAGGTGTTTAAAGAACTACTAATGTCCTGCAGGTGTCTTCATTTCCAATAACAAAAGCACACGTAAGAATATTCTTTTAAAAGATGGTGTAAGACTCCTTACATATCTATAATGCGATACATTTGAATTTTCGAATGCGAACCCCCGATTCTGAAATATTTGGAATCCTTCGCCCAGGGTTTCAACCCTTGTATCATTGCCCTGTGATTCTGAGGATTTCACTACACCTCTCTGAAATTCAGTGTTCCTTTGAGTAAAAACAAGTTACCTGGACAGGACAGCCTTTCTCTCAGACTTAAAAGAACATGTAAATGCTGTGTCTACTACCAACTGCTGAAATAAAAAAGTAAAGGAAAATGACCATAGATTTTAATCAATGTAATGCCTTAGAAATCACCATAGCCAGATAGGGGCTCAGAATAGAGTCTGTGGAATACGACGTCCCTGGGACTGCCATTTTTCTCACACTTATGAATTGGGTGGTTTGAAACAGTGGCAATGCTCATGTGCCCTTCTCAGAGAGACATCGTGAGGGTTATGGGAGTGGGTGGGTTTCATTTTGGCCCAGTAGTCGGTGTGTAGTAAGCTCTCATGAAATACAGACACAAGAATGCTTATCCCTGTCATTTAAAATCCATCAGTATTCATGACTTTTGCTCAATATATTGTCGATTTAGAAAGGAGA
Source organism: Callorhinus ursinus (assembly GCF_003265705.2). Classification (NCBI taxonomy): domain Eukaryota; kingdom Metazoa; phylum Chordata; class Mammalia; order Carnivora; family Otariidae; genus Callorhinus; species Callorhinus ursinus. The sequence continues at coordinate 54,139,925 of NW_027397070.1, forward strand.
CTGTCAAATTTCAAATCTGACTGCACTTACTAGCTATGTAACTTTGGCGTTGATTAAACTCTCTGTACCACTGTTGGCCTTTTTTCCCCCCTAAGGTAGAGTAGTGTATTTATTACAGCCTTTGGGAAGGTAAACTGCTCATCAAAAGCATACAAATCTATTTACTAGTTCATATATTGTAAGAACAAAGGAATGTGATATTCTGTTGAAGCATAAGGGTTGGAAAACATAGTGATGTAAATAAATTTGCATTAGATGAATAAAGTCCCATGTGCCCACAGGGATGAGAGAAGCTTAAGATAATCTTGCTGTCTTCTTGAACTAGTTGGCATCGTGCCTACCATTGGTTGAGTGTGTGTCCTCCAAATTCGTTTGTTGAAATCCTAACGCCCCAGGACAGTATTAAGAGGTGGGGCTTTTGGGAGAGAGGTGCTTAGAGTATGAGGTGCAGCCCTCAGGAATAGGATTAATGCTTTTATAAAAGAGACCCCAGAGAAATCCTTTCCTCTTTCACAGTATTGAGAACACAGTGAAAAGTCTGTGACCTGAAAAAAGGCCTTTACCCAACCGTGCTGGCATCCTAATCTCAGACTTTTAACTTCCAGAACTGTGAGAAAAGAAATTCCTGCCGTTTATAAGCCCCTCATTCTGTGGTACTTTGTTATAGCAGCCTGAAAAGACTAGAACAATGAGTATACTGAATGCTCTAACAGAGAGTTATGTGAATAGATGTTGGCTAGGTTTCTTAAACAAATTTTGATTAAATTTTAAAAAGTAAGTTGTGAGTCTTCATACTTGGTCACAATGACCTTGAATCATATTTAAAGTATTTATATTGATGGTTCAGAAAAAATGGTATAAAAAATAGAAAAAATGGTCTAATTGTCTTTTATTCCATTTACGACTATATGAAAATATATATGCACAAGGTTATTCATTTCTGCATTGCTAATAATCGTAAAATATTGGATACAACTTAAATACCTATACTTAGGACAGTACAAAAATGAAGTATATGTGACACATAATTGAGTACAATGGAACTGTAAAAAGGAGGTAGATTTCTGTGATCAAATATGGAGTAATTTCAGGAATATATTGTTAAACAAATAAAGCAAAATGCAACAAATTATCTAGAATATACTTCCTTTAAAAATGATAGAAATATAATATGTTATATATGCATATTCTTATTTATAGAAAAGTAATATGGAAATGATAACCAGAAACTATTAAGATAAGTTACTGACAGGGAGAGGGTGAAGGCAGAATGGAGATATGAGGGAAGAGAAATGGAATAGTACAGATGTGGGATGTACTTTCAAGAAAGTTCTGAAAACAGGGATGCTTGGGTGGCTCGGTCAGTTAAGTGTCTGCCTTCAGCTCAGGTCATGATCCCAGGGTCCTGAGATTGAGTCCTGCATCGGGCTCCCTGTTTAGCGGGGGGGGGGCGCCTGCTTCTCCCTCAGCCTGCCACTACCCGCCCCCCCCCGCCGCTTGAGCTCTCTCTCTCTCACAAATAAATAAAATCTTAAAAAAAAAGTTCTGAAAATAATGTTTCACATACTCCAGATATAGACAAAAATTTTGAAACTAAGTTTCCTTTTCATTTTGTTAATTGTTTCTTTTACTGCACAGAAACTTTTAGTTTAATGTAGTCCGGCTTGTTGATTTTTGTTTCTGTTGCTTGTGCTTTGTTGTCATGTCTAAAAAATCCTTGCCAAGACCAATGTCAAGGAGCTTCTTCCCTGTGTTTTCTTCTAGTTTTGTGGTGTCAGGTCTTATGTTCTTTACAGTAGAATTATAATAAAGTAATGTACAAGAAATGAGGGAAATAGAAAATCGTCTTTGGGCAAACACCACAGTATAATAACCAAAAGCAAAGATCATCAATGATAACTAAAATTAGTAAGCAAAATTATGATGAATAGGATATTGCCTGGCTGCACTGTAACTCCCTAAAGAAGGAAGTCTTCATAAGTAATAAGGCTATAAAAGAGAGAGAAAGAGAGAGAGAGAGAAGAGAGAGAGACTCTTGCAGATTGAAAGAGGTTAAGGAGACATGTCAATTAAATGCAATGTGTGGTCTTGGATTGGATAGAGAAAAAAAAAGAAAACATTCCTGTGACAACTCATGAAATTCAAATCAGGTCTGTAGCTTAGTTAATGGTAGTATATCAATGTTAATTTTCCATTTTTTAAATTTTTTAAAATTTATTTATTTGAGAGAGGGTGAGAGCGAGAGAGATCACAGAGGGAGAGGGAGAAGCAGACACCCCGCTGAGCAGGGACCCCTATGTGGGGCTCGATCCCAGGATGCTGGGTCCATGATCTGAACCGAAGGCAGACGCTTAATGACTAAGCCACCCAGGTGCCCCTTAATTTTCCAGTTTTTCTAATGTATCATGATTATGTAAAATGTTGACTTCAGGGGAAGCTAAGTAAATAAAATATTGAAATTGTATTATTTTGTAACTTTTCTATAAATCTTAGATTATTTCAAAACAAAATGTTAAAAAAATAATATTCTGAGGATACAGGCACTTCAATATTTAGAGCTTAGTTTAAAAATTTTAAAAAGGAAAAACATTTAGGAAAAATCTTCAAGTTATAAGCTACAGATTTTTAATTTACGTTTGAAAAAGTAATCTAATTGTTGGCAATAATAATGATTACCTAATCTAGTTAATTATGAGCCCAGTGTAGTGGGATGCATGCCTTACCTCAACATCACAAGATAGGGGCGCCTGGGTGGCTTAGTTGAGTGTCTGCCTTGGGCTTCAGGTCATGGTCCCAGGGTCCTGGGATCGAGCCCCGCATCTGGATCCCTGCTCGGCGGGAGGCCTGCTTCTCCCTCTGCCACTCCCCCTGCTTGTGTTCCCTCTCTCGGGGTGTGTCTCTCTCTCTCTGTCAAATAAATAAATAAAATCTTTAAAAAAAAATATCAACATCACAAGATAGGTGGTAATATTCTCCCCATTTTAAGAGGGGTCAATTAGCAACTAGAGGGTTAAATCATTTGCTCAAACCAGAGTCCAAATTTGTTCTCTATTGCAGAAAAGAAATTTTTATTTACTGAATACTTAATAAGTTTGTCACTTTGCATACATTACCTCTAAGCCTCATAATGCCACTGCAAAAAATAATGCCCTTATTTAAGAATTAGGAAACTAAATTCAGAGAGGCTACATATTAATAACAGGGAGCCTAAATGAGCATATTTGTGGTTCTGCTTCTGTTCTCTATAAGCTTCACTACTACCTTTATCTGAGGCCACATGGTTGATTAAAAATCTCTATTCTCCCCTTTATTTATCACCTTGAATCTATATCCAAAAGCGGTTAAGAGAAATTTTATTTTGCCATGTCATTTTTATTAAAATGAAAGCATAAACAAGAGATGTCTATGTACTCATGATTAAATGAATAATATGTTTTTTTTAATTCTGTAAAGTAAATGGAAATAAATAGTATTATTCCAATAAGGTTGACGAAACACACATGCACGCACACACAGGCACACATACATACTTATACACATTCACATCCACACAACTGATCTAAGACAACTAAACAAAGGTTAAAATTCCCAAAGTTCACTCCTCATTTCTCTGTAAGTTTCTTTCCATCTATTATTTGGTGTATGTTCTAGTGACAAGCAGAGTGCTAGCCGTAAATCAATGGCTAATTTATGTAAGGAGACTAAACCTGAGCCTTGAGCTCAATTCAGTTTTGATGGTCAAACTTTTGCTTTTTTGCTGGTGCACTTGTGTGCCTGTTTGGCCAGGAATTTATTTGCATGAAGAAATAAAGACAGAATTCTCTGAAGGACAAAGAGGACCAGACAGAAAAGCTTAGCCTAGTATCACAGCCTCAGTTATCAGTGTAAAAGGGGATTCAGAGTAGAGTATTGGGTTTAATTTTCCCTAGTGGCGCCCCCAGAGGAAGAGGAATCACATTTGGGACCAGGTCTCGAAGGATTAAAGGTAGGAAACAATGTTAGGGAAAGATTGAAAACAAATTGTTTTCACTCTGTAAGTGCAGAATAACAGAAAAGGGAATGAGTCGTCCCCTCAATTGCTTGTTCCCCTGAGGCTTGGAGCAAGCTCTGCATGTTGACATCTTTGTCTCTAGAGTTTTGGAAGCACTTGGCTGTGCCTGGTGGGAGGTCTTCAGTGCAAGTGCCAGAGGCTGCTAGGTAGAATCCTCACTAGACTGGGGACTGTAGAGGCCCCTCCAAGAAATACTGCCTGTGGTTATCAGAGGAAGAGGAAGGGAGAGTCAACATGGGAGGGTCAACATGTGAGAGAGGTAATGCAACTTCCCATGCACGGGAGACACAACCTCTGGGGATTCTTCCGAAAAAAACTTGAGTGAAATTGTATGAAGAATTTCTGCGAGAATCCTTCAAATAACTTGTGGGGGAATATCCAACAGAATACATTTTATTATACTTAATGCATTCACCCTTACTGTGACCCTGGAAAACAAGAGATACTGAATATTGAGTTGCTAGAGTTGTTTTATTTAGAAAGAAAAAAAAAATTCCTGAAAGTATTTGCTTTTTAAAAGCAAACAAAACTATTCCTTCCATGAATTAAGGTATGCTAAATGTTTTTTTTAAAAATGACCCCTGAAATATCTAATGGCCTGAACCAAAATTAAATTCTAAGAGCAGTTCTGAGAGGGATGTAGTAGTTTGGCCAGGCAAATCGTTCTGGGCCCAAATTTGAACGAGGTTCTGATGTCTTCCGTGTGCAGCTTCCAAAACGGGCCTGGAGGTTGCCCCCTTCCTGATAGCCAGAGGGAAACAATGGAATGAGGTGGCACATGGGAGGATTCTATAGGCTAGGCCTGGAAGTGTCACATGTCCCTTCAGCTTGCCTCCCCCGGTGAGAAAACCCTCCTGGCGCGTTGCCTGCTGGAGAGCTGGAGGATGGCATGCGTGAGCCTGAGAAGAAGAGAAAACAGGTTTTGGCAAAGAGCCAGCAGTCTCTGAAACGCTCAATGGGCATTCTTTGAATTCGTTTTTTTAACAAATTCCACTGAGCCTGGTGAGGGTTGAACTCTTAATACAGGCTTGCAAATAATAAATCCTTGCTGAATCAATAAATGAGTCACATCATCCAAAATAAACTTAATTTTTAAGTGATTAGTAAAATGCCTAAGTGGAAGTTAAACATCACATTTCATTATACGAGAGATTATTTAGTTAAGACTCACTTCATTTGACCATTCAATACACTTATTCAGGGTACATTTATGAAAAGTCTATGATTGGCTCCTATTTTAAGACATAAGGAATACAGCAGTGAAAAAGATCATCCCGTTCCCTGCTCCAACAGAGAACACTTTCGAGCGGTGAAGGCAGCGGATGAACAAATGAAGAGTGACATGTATCCATTCATTCTATAAATGATAATAAGAGGATTGATTATGTTTAAGGCACTGTCCTAAGTGCTAGAGATATAAGTGAATATAAGGTACAAAACTATTTTCCTTCAGAGACCTTCGATTCTAGTGGTGGAAAGGAACTATAAACAGACTAAATAAAATACAAATATATTAGGAAGCCGTCTGTAGTGTGGTGGGAATCCTGCGGTAAGGGGAACCCAGCAGGCCCATTTCACAAGGTGAGGTCAGGGACAATAATGGTGGTGGAGTCTCTCAGTGTGGGGGAGCTACAAAATGCTAGATGTGAGTCAGGCTATGGCCAGGGGATCCATGGGCAGTGGCACAGCTAGGGAATCTCCACAACTCAGCCCACAGCCAGATGGGAGGATGCCACGCTGGTCCCGTATCTTGAGCATCTTTACATGACTTGAGAGTAGAAATGGTTTATCAAATCCTCAACTGGAGGTGATAACAGAAAGAATACCATATTCACAAGATGATCTTGAGAGGGGCAAAATATAAGGAGACCTATAGAGTTTCATTTCTCAGAAGAAGAGAATGCAGAAGGTGATATTACAACTGGGTGGTTTGGGGCAACAATTTGTCCCCAGATGAGTGACGAGCCATGATGAGAGGTTACCTGAAGAGCAAACAAATTATGCGTGGGGAGGTTTTGGAATGGTGGCCCAGGTAATGGTATCTCTCATTCTCCTTCTCCTTCTGAAGTGGACATGAAAGAAACAAGTTCATTAGAGATAGTCTAGTGGGAGCTACCCAGACTTTGATCCAGGTACCTAGGCCTTTCTCAGGCACCCATCAGCCCACCAGGGTTGATGATGAGAAGGTAAGTGTAACCAAGTTCACTGTTGACATTTTTGACCTGAGTACCAGTGCCACTAAACTACCCTTACTGCCAAGGGATACAGTAGCAGCTTGTAGACCTAGGGCCTTTCCCACATGCCTCCATGACGCCAATCACCTCGTATCCATTTTATGGAAGTATTGGCTGAGACAGTCCTCCATGGGTTTCTTGAATTCTTACTTGTCTCTCTAAGTATGACAAGAATGCCAGGCCTTGAATGCCCTTAACCTGGGCCATTTCTCAGAGGGTTGTTTTATAGAGACCAATCTTGAAAAATGAGGTAATGTCTGCTGCAGGGACTGAGAGCAAGCTTGCCTACTGCTTGTTATAAAAGCAATGGATTATGCTAAATCAGAGTCCCTTGGCAACAGTGAAAATCCACGGCATGCGTAGCATCTCCTTGGCCCCCTCCACATCATGGGACTTAGGGGCAAAAGGAAACAACACAAACCAGATGTTTTGTGCCTTCTGACAGCATCCGTGAAATGGTACAAGTTAACTTCTTAGCTTGTAAATGGGGATACAATCAAATCCCATAAGAAATCTGCTGATGGAATTCACTTCTAGAGAAGTTGTGTTTTGTTATGTTAACAAAACATCTAAGTGGAGGTGTCTAGTACATATGGGGATATACAGTTTTGGGGTTCAGAGGAGAGGTCCAGGCTATAGGTAACATTGGAAAGTCATTGGGATACATGTGTATTTAAAGCCTTGAGACTTAATGAGTCTGCCAAGAGAGTGAATATAATTAGGTCAGAGTAACCAGGACTGAGACCTGAGACACTTCAATGTTGATATAACAACAAATGCCAATAAATGCCATGGAGTCAGTGCTATTTTATTGCTGTGTCAAGAAAATGACACCAACTTCTCAGAGAAAGTTGGGAGAATAAGCGTTTTGGAGCATGACAATCCCGCCTCCGAATCTCATCTCATGATGCTTAACCCCTAACATTATTGGATATATTGTGTTTTTGAACACACCTACAACTTTTCCTGGCATGTATCCTTTCCGTATTCACATTCTTGGGCTTGGAATACTCTTCTTATCTCACTTCTAATAACTAAGTCCTTCTACCCTTTCAGATTTCTGCTACCATGTTGTCTCTTCAGTGAGGCCTATTCCAACCACTTCACACCCAGTTATGTTTATCAAAACATATATTCATTTCCTTCATTGTGAGTATTACAACTTATATGCCTATTTTATGTTTAAAATTTTATATTATTTTATGTCGGGCTGCACATTTACTTATATACTGACAATGTCCTGTATAATGCTCCATGAAGACGTGGATATCAGTAGTCTTCTACTCAGCTACACTCCTAACATCTGATCCAGTGCCTGGTGTTTGGAAATAGCTCAGTAAATATTTGGAGAATAGATCCAGGACTTGTATAAATGTTGACCCTTTAATTCATCTGAGCTTCTCTTCACTCATCTATAGAATTATATCAATTTTATAGTTGTTGTGATAATCCATTAACCTTGTTTGTATATACAGTCTGACACTCAGTAGGCCCTCAGTAAATAAAACAAATTAATCACTTGGTATTGGAAGACTATATGGGAAAAAATACACTGAAGGAAAACATCATTTATTCAAAGGGAAAATTTTCTCTGCTCAGGAAGAGAAATAAATGGTTAGACTAGTCTATGGGTGAATAGAAAGCACATACGGAAAAAAAAGACTAATAGACAGATTGAAACTTCAAAGACTGGGAGATTGGAAAAAATCCAAAATGGAGCTCAAGAAACTAGAACCAAAATGAGTAAAGATCTAAGCAACAAAATGAAAAGAACATTGTACAAGAAATGTCCATAAATCTAAGGAATGTTTCTGGTTCAGAGGGAGCAAGAGATCAGCAAAGAAGATAGGTAGTGAGGAATGACAAAGATTGTTCTTTGATAGAAGCAGCTGAGCTGTCATAAAATCAAAAATAATACTTTCTCTTCAGGATAATAAAAGAGAGTGATGGGGAAGAGATTCAGAAAACACAGGTACACCTTCCAGGAGTGTTAGGCGTTGACTTTGAAAACTATCAATCTTGGGTCTAAATAACTGATTAAAAATTAAATATTATGTGACCTTGTCTAAACTCTCAGAAAACTTCAGATTTCATAAGAAAGAAGTCAAAATGTAGTGAGTAGTTGAGGAGAGTCCTCTTAAAAATATCCACGAATAAAGTAAACTTCCTCTTTAAATAGAGAGTGCTTGGGAAACCTAATATGTATAAATATGTGTTTATGTACAAGAGCATATGCAGAAATACATAATATAAGGGCTAAAATAAGAAAAACAAACCAAGGCTGTTTTTAAAAGAATGGCAAAAAGGTTCGTGTACACACAAAGGAAATATTTAATAAATATTTAATTATTCTTGCTATAATTTTATTGTAATGATTTACTTATGATTATTATAAACTATTCTTTGT
>NW_027397070.1:54148716-54194925 GCF_003265705.2 Callorhinus ursinus
TATATATATATATATATATATATATATATATATATATATATATATACATATAAACATCTGAATTCCCTTTGAGGACAAGGGTGTCTGGCTCAGGCTGAAACTCTGGGACCTCGGATTGGGCTCCATAATGAGCAAGGACAGGACTTCAAATGATAGAATAGAAAGAAGCTTATTGAAAAATTTTCATTATGGAGTGAAACTTGAATGCCATACGAGGTTTCAGAATCAAGGGTCTTGGTAGAGAGGTGGCATGCCGGTGACAAGGAGCAATGAGAGGAAAATAAAGCCTGGAGGTAAAGGCTGAAAACATTTCTTTAGTCATCAACAGGTTAAATGGTCAGTATACTATCTTAGTTAGGGACGGGGAGGGAGCTGTTAAGAGTGACATGGTGACTGAGAAAAGAACTATGAAGACTTTGCAATGACTTGACTTCAGTTGCCAAGTTGGCTTTGATCTATGCTATTGAGTTTGTGTAGCCCAAATTTCATATGTTGAACTCCTAATCACCGATGTGATGGTATTTAGAGATGGAGACTTTGGGAAGTAATTAGGATGTGAGCAGAGGGCCTTAATGATAAGATCGGTGTCTTTATAAGAGGAGATAAGAGACGGCTTGCTTTTGTTGACTTTCTCCTCACCATGCAAAGCTACGGGAGAAGGTAACCATCTGCAGACCAGGAACACGGTCTTCACTAGGAGCAATGTCAGCCTTGGTCTAGGACTTCCCAGTCTCCAGAGCTGTGAGAGAGAAATTTCTATTGTTGAAACCATCCATTCAATGGTATTTTCTTTTGGCAGCCTGATCTGATGAAGACAGCCTGCTAGTCTAATAAAATAAGTGACTGATCATTGAAGCAGATATTTCAGATTAGTGTAATCTGAAGGGACTCATTTTCCTAGTATTGGGTCCCTAAGATTCCTACCATCGGGTCCCTAAAGCTACTGACCTTCTGAACATTAAAAAAATAATTTTCAACATGAGCCTCAGTTGCAAGGAAACTGTTGTGCCACTTTGACATTTCCCCCCCCCCCACATTCCCAGATAATAATCTATTAGTAATATCATGGCATGATAGGCAATTGGATTCTGAGATAACTTTAGTGGAGATTTTATTATTCTTTGTGGCTTTGACCTTCTTTGTTCACACACTGTTTCTTACAATAATCAGGTATCGGATCAGGGTTTGGCCAACTATGACCTGGAAACCAAATTTGGCCTACCAGCATTTTTTGAAAATAATGTTCTATTGGAACATAGCACACCCATTCTTTGTTGTATGGTCTTTGGCTGGTTTTGTGATGTTGAATTTGCTGTCACCAGAGTTCCCAGATAAAATTTCCACAGTGGGACTCCGTATTCTGTATCACCACAGCTGATGGGGGAGTTTGCTTACAGTTCCCTGGAAAATTTTCTGCAAGATTTCCTTTCAAAACTTCATGATGCCTGTTCCTGCATTTCATAACCATATGTGTATTTTTTAAATTACACTTTCTAAACTTACCTGAAAAGTTTCACAGGTATTTGAAGAAAGACCACAGGCATAGCATTAGTCATTTTTGCCTTCTGGAGTAATTTTGTCAGCCTTATTAGATTCTGATTTTTTTAAAGAATCTTCTAGAAACTGAAATTTTGTTCACACAGAGATACAGAACATGTTCTAGTTCATCATCACTATTCTTATTTTTGGGGGATTTATTTACTTATTTGAGAGAAAGAGAGTGCTTGTGAGTGAGGGTAGGGGCAGAGGGAGAGGGAGAAGGAGAGAGAATCTCAAGCAGACTCCCTGCGGTGTGCGGAGACTGACATGGGGCTCAATCTCAAGATCCTGAGATCATGACCTGAGCCCAAACCAAGAGCTGGACGCATAACCTACTGAGCCACCCAGGAGCGCCTCGGCGTCACTCTTCTTAAACTGAAATGTGAAAATAGCTTTTTGTTGCCTCAGTCACTATCTTCCACTCTTACATTCCATCGTTTTCTTTAGCTATACACATCTTTGGAGCATTATAATGACTTTTACTTCCTTCAGAATAAAGCCTACATTGCTTTATTAGGCATTGGGGGCTTTGCCTCGTGTGGCCCTAATTCATCTGTCTTGATTTGTCCCCACCACCTTTCTGCACCCACACTTTGCTCTTGCCGTATGTCACGGAGGCGTTCTCATGCCCCCAAGATTTTGCACCTTCTTCTGTTTTCTGTGCTCCGCAAATCTTGTGTGTTTCTGCATACACAGTACCCATTCATCATTCATTTCTTTATGATCTCCCATTCATCAAATATTTATTGAGCACCTGCTCTGTTTTGGGTTCTGTGCAAAGCATGGGAGGAAAGGAATAAATAAATATGCACAATCTCAAGGAACTAATAATCCAGAGGGAACTTCAACTACATACACATTTAATTGCAATGCAGCATCAGACCTAAATTAAGAAAAAGAAACATACATTTTTGAAAGCAAAAAGCAAATATGCGTTCCAATACTTTGTAAGAAATATCCTTGCGCAGGATCCAAGTTAGGCCTGGATCCTGTCAGAAGTGGCACCAAAACAGCTAACATCGTATCAAAGTTGTCTGCATATGTAAATCTGGCTTTCTTTGAATCCCTACCATCATTTCCTGCCCCTCATTTATAATTAACTAATAGATCGTTGTCCTTGGATGTTAGCTGACATCCCCCAAATTGGTAGCTCCAGATCTGACCTCATCATATCCACCAGACATGCTCTTCTTGGGTAAACGCTTTCCTTTTTTTTTTTTTTTTTGGAATTCCTAATCGGTAACATCACATGCTTCTTCTGAGTCATGTAAACTTGCATGCAGACACACACATGCACACGCACACAGTTGAAAATTCACTTACTCTGAGAGCCCTTGCCTAGTCTGTTACACTCGTTCATAGATTTCTATCCTTTTCACAATATTGATCACAATTTAATTAGGTGCTACATTAGTAATTGAATAATTTACGCTTAATCACCACCCCCCATCTCACTAGACTACAACAGTCCATAGATGCATGAAGAGTAAACCACTGTACTACGAGTGTATCACCCAGTCTCTGGCACAGGGTAAATATTCAATAAATAGGTTTTATTGGGTTTTTTTTTGTTGTTTTTATGTTTTAAATAAGCTCTATGCCCAATGTGGGCCTTAAACTCACGACCCTAAGATCAAGTGTCATTTGCTCTACTGACTGAGCCAGCCAGGTGCCCCCAAAAGTTCTTGAAAGGAAAAAGAAGACATTGGTCTCTACTTCTTATTATTTTCCATGATTTGTCAAAATTACTTTTATAAAAACCTTGCATTTCATCATTGTGTCCTGACTTTTAGAAATTTAAATCACTCATCCTCCACTTCTATTTGATACAGAGGTGTCAAATTACATCACTTGAACCATTGCTCAAATTTACCTTATTAACTCAAAAATGTTTAATAATTCCACATTGACAAAAGAATGATATCCAGCCTCTTGAGACTGGTAATCAAAGCCCCAAATATTTTTTTTCTTGGATTTTTTTTAAACTGCATTTTCCAGCCATCTTTAAAGTAAGATGTATACATATAACTGAATACTAATAAATGGAAATTGAACCATAGTAATGTGCCTCCCACTCTGGACCGGTCCATGACAAAGTCCAACACATGATTATCCATGATCTTCTCCTCTTTGTTGGCTGGATGTCAAAACCCAGGACAATCTTGGAAGCCTTATATTAAATAAGGCAGAACCTCCAAGAGACAATATGGTTGAAAATGTTGTAGCAGACAAACTGTCTACAATTCCGACACATCTATCAATTAAACTTTACATAAGTCGGAAGTAGATTTCTATTTGGTTAAGTCATTGAGATTTTAAGGCTTACCGATTATGCCATCTGGTATTATTTAATGAATATAACCTGACTTATATGAATATTCTCCTTTAGAAATATTTCCCTCTAGTCAGAGTGAATTTATACCTCTTTATCTTTCCATGTGTAAAAGACATACCCTGTACTCTATATTGCACATCTCACAGATATCGGACCTTGTAGACCTATACACCACATCATCCCTCCCTGAAGTCAGAGATGACTGAGTAAATCATGATTGAAACTGAGTCAATTCTATTCTTTCTCCTAAACTGGGACAGAGGATCTTGGTTAGTGACAGGAACTCAAGTTGAAAGATGACCAGAGGCACCATTTTGAGACAATCCCAATGGACCATGTAGAAGAAGAGCAGAGGAAATGAATATGAATATGCAGAGGTGAAAATTAAAAGATGACACAAGGAGAAACAGAGAGGAGCACTTGTTTTCCTTAAAACAGAAGCAGAGGAAACAGTAACTGCTTGCATTCTCATCAATGTTCATGTTCTTGTTCTAGGTTCTGGTGAAATCCAGACACACTGTTGGCAGTGGCTTTGATGTAGTACCAGGTATTCTTCCACTAAGTTTTTCCTTTTTGTATAAGCCACTCAGTTGGCTTCCACTGCACTCAGTCAAATGTCCTTTTGCTAACGCAGTATTCTAAGCTTTTGGTCTACGTACATTTGCTTGACCAATTTGTTCCATAAAATGCTCCCCTACTGACTTCCACACTTTTCAATTTTACTTATTCTTCATGATTTCCCTGATTTTTTTAGGACAATTTAAAAGTAAGGAAAAGGTCCAATCTGTATCCTCCAAATTCCCAAAACACACATTTTTGTCAGAAAAGGGATAAAACAAACACTTAAATCATTTAAATGCTCTATGTAAAGATGAGAAGCTTTGAATGCTAACTCTTCAAAATCTAAGAAAGAAAATATTTTGCAATCCAGAGAGGTGATAAAATAAAATTATGAGCATGTTTTGACTTCTATTAAAATACAAGCAACATGAAAACATGAATTAACCAGTCTCTGAGCTGTACTGGCACATTTCCTCAAAAGCATGTGTAATGGTAATTAAAATGTTTCAAATACAAATCATAAAGGCAGTGTTGCTATAGCTTCACATTAGCACATGTGTAGTTTTCATCTCTCAGGATTGTTTTCTTTAAAAGAACCAAGAAAAAGACCTTGATGGGGGTCCCTGGGTGCTCATTCGGTTAAGTGTCTAACTTCAGATCAGGTCATGATCTCAGGGTCCTGGGATCAAGCCCTGCATTGGGCTCCCCACTCAGCAGGGAGTCTGGTCGTCCTTCTGCCCCTCCCCTTGCTTGTACTCTCTCACTCTCTCTCTCTCTCTCTCAAATAAATAAATAATACCTTAAAAATGTTGTTTTCTTTAAAGGAACCATTGTGGTTAGAAAAAGTCCTTTGAACTTATTTCATGATTCTAAGTTTCAGACCTCCTATCTTCTAGTCTTGTGTTTGTATATTTTAACATTTTCCTAGATCATATTTTGGATAGAAAACAGTCTGATATTGAGAGATATTTAAATTCATTGGATTATACAATAATGCTTATAATTGTTGATCTTACCATCCTGTTGCCTCCTCCTCATTTTCACCATCATTAGTACCGTGAATTAAGTTAGTACTCTGTGCTGGTCACTGGCTGATGCTTTCCCTGTGTCAGCTCAGTCGGTCTTTTCAAACAGAGGATGAGGCGAGTGTTTTACTGAGGAGGAAATTAAGTCTTGGAGACATTAACTCTCTGACCGTAGGTCATATTATAACCGATAAATGGTTGTATTGGGGTTTCAGCCTAGTTCAGTCCAAAACTCTCTTTTTCAACATCTACTCTTTCAGTGAAGAGGACAGAGAGGCAAATCAACATTGAGGAGCAGCGATGAGGCTGCACAGGAAGATGTCACAGAGGCTGACAGGCATTCTGCCTTGGGAAAGTGGTTATAGGGATGGGGGGGATAATTTTCTTCTACTCTTCTGAGTTCTTAGCTGAGACCTCTGTAATAAAAGACAGATTAACAAGAGAAAAACAAATAGAGTTTATTAACATAAATATTTCATATATATGTGGAAGATACTCAGGGAAAATGAGTAACTTCTGGAGTAGGTATAGAATTCAGGATTAAATACTATCATAATAGGGAAGGAGAAGTGGGGGGGTTGACTTTTTAAGGGGGATGAAGTGATTTTTAGGAAAGAGGAAGAACAGGTGGTCTTTGATGCCCTTAGGAAAACAGATTGGGAGGTATGACGGTTTGTGACAAAGTGTGTCTAGTGTGGTGTCGACTTCCAGTCTTTTCTCCTGTGATGAGTCAGTCTTCCCTAGCAGATGAAGCTCCTGGGGGGAAGATTTAGACAACTGAGTTCCTGTTGGAGGATTTGTCTTTAAGCAGAGAAGGGCAATTCAGAGAAAGCCTCTCCTTACATAGGCTGTTTCTCAAGTGCCTACATCTCAAAATTATAGGCAGAAGCGATGTATTTTGGGGTGGCATATTCTACCATCCTTTAGATGCATGCTCAGATGATAGAAAGGCGAGGCCATACAGAGTATCACAGTGAATTAGAAGAGTGTTTAGTATGACCTACCTCAGATACTACCTCCCAGAGGGAGGTAGAGAAATTTAGGTTGAGAAATCCAAGTGATACTCTTCATTGGCAGGAGGGTGAGGCAGAATTCGAAGAACACAGGCTGTCCTGAATCTACTGTCTCATCACAAACCCTGTACCTAAACTGAAAGCATTTTGTGTTTTAAATATTATTAACCCATTATAGGTAGGAAAATGTGTTTCTATCTGCTGTGGTAATACTTAATGCCATATACTGCTTCCTTCTGTAGGAATCATGTGCTTAATCATTTGAATGATGCTCATATTAGTAAGATGATTTGAACAAGTTTAGAGTTGGTGGATTTCTCTATGCAGAGCAATGTTAACATGACCATCTGGAATTCCATTCTTGTGGCTTTTGTTATATTTCTGCCACAGTATGTCCAGGCCTTGAGAAGCCTTAAATTTCCTCAGCAGATTGGAGCCAAACCCAGCATCAATTTAGGACTGTAGCATATTCACACTGACTCCATGTTATTTTCTTTAAAACAATTTTTTTTCCATACCTTTCTGAGGGTACTATTGCTTTTCTTTTTTAAGGGGGACGTAAATTCCCAAAACCTTGAGTCTAATTGCTGGCTATAAAGTAACTATGGTTTGCTTCTTCCTCCACAGCAGGAATGGCCAAATATATAATGTGGAGGGCCAAGGGAGCGCTTGGGCAGTGAGAAGGTGGGTTGCTGCTGACCCCAAAGATACAGGAAGCCAGCCACGACCCTACAGCTTTCTGGACCAGGCAAACATCTTTGTTCAGAGAGGTTTTTGCTGAGATGACATTCCTGCAAAACCAACTGGGCTCGGGTTGCCTGGAAAGTAATGGGATCATTGAGAAGCTAGAAAAATAAAGGCTTTTAATGGAGTAAGAATTACAAATGCCGGATGGCATATGGAATAAATTGTGAAAAAGTAATCATGAGACTAGAAGCCACAGATTTAATAAGACTCCATTTGCACCATACATACAAACAGAATTAGAAATAAACCGTATACGTTGGCATGGGCAAACTAGCACAAGAACATTTACCTTATATTACTTTTATTTATTTTTTCATTTTTTTTTACAAAAGGAAGAATAAATGGTACTCTATGCACTTAAATTATAAACCAATGCATGCTGTAAAAATGAGTATACTGCTTGAGAAATGATTTTTAAGGTTTTTTTTTCCTTTCCCCCCTCTCCCTTTTAAAACTTCACTGGTCATATGAGTCTATATTTGGAAATTTTGCTTTATCATCAGGAGAACTCATGCCTTCATAGCTCAATGTAACTTTTTAAATCTCTACTTGTAGCATTGGAGTAGTGGAGAACTAGCAACATTTGAAAGCTGGAATGTTTCTGTTTGTGAATTTAATTTAATTTTATGTTTCACTCAGCATGGTGCATATAGAGAGTGATCCATTTAACTTCCAGCTTCTCAAATATTTTCTCTATATTCTTGTTTTTGGATTTCTTAAGTTCTGGGTATAATACCATCTGAGCTTCTTTTCAATGCAGAAAAGTGGTGGTGGGGGTGTTCTATGTGAATCTCCAAATTACAAACAAAATATTAAGCTTCAAATCTGAATTTACTGCTATTTTCAAATTTCCATTTCTATAAAATAAAATGGAATTTAATATAAAATTGGTTACTTAAAGAACATCTTTTAAAATTTCATAGCCTGTGCTCCAAGTGGTAAAAACTAATGCAGTTTGAAATTAAATTATTTTACTCTCCATTGGTGGCAATTATATTAAAGATTGAAACAAATAGTTTTTGGTATCATTAGTGTGCATAGTTTGCCCATTCTCCTCTTCCAATTTTGGAATTTGGGTCATTTAAAAAAAGTTACCAAGTAATATTTTGCACATTAAATTAATATGTGTTTTATATTTTTGCATTATGAACCATTAATGAACTCCTGTGTATACATTCTTCATTTAAGCTACTCATGTGCTTATTCTAATCACATAAGCCTGACTTTTTTCCAGGACTAAGCACTATCCTGAATATTATGTTTATATTTTTATTCTATTTTATAAATAACAATTTTTACCACACATGTATGTAGTCTTAGAATACTGCTTAATTATCTTTATTTTAAAAATTCTTTTTTTATTAAAGATTTTTATTTATTTATTGAGAGAGAGAGAGAGAATGGTAGAGAGCATGAGAGAAAGGAAGGTCAGAGGGAGAAGCAGACTCCCTGCTGAGCAGGGAGCCTGATGCGGGACTCGATCCTGGGACTCCAGGATCATGACCTGAGCCGAAGGCAGTCGCTTAACCAACTGAGCCACCCAGGCGCCCCTATTTTAAAAATTCTTAAAAATGCTGTTATATTGCAGATAGTCATCCATAATTGACTTGATTTGCCCCACATTGTTTCTATGATCCATTTTGTAGCATGTTCCTGTGGGTTGTCTATTTTCACTGCTATGTATATTGCTTTGAATGGCCATTCTAGAATTTATTTATCCATCATCGTGATGATTAACATTTGTGTTTCTTTCAGCTTTTGTTTTGTTTTATTTTGGGTATTACAAATTCTACTACTATAAATCGTATTCTATCTACATGTTTCTTGATTCATGAAAAGGCTTTCAAACTTTTCTGATAGTGATCCACAGTTAGAAAAGTTTCACAGTGTGGCCAGGAAAACATTGGGGAAAATTGTGCAGAGTGCGGGATATCATCTTACTTGCAAGCTAATAAACTAGCCTGTTATTATTTCATGGATGCTGGCAGGAGACACAAAACTCTCAAGTCAGAGACAAAGGACCTCATTACTCATGGCAAAAGCAGTAGCCAGAGCCTCATGCTTTCTGGCATCAATTTCCCATACCTCAAAGTCCCACAGGTGTGACACAAAGCGTTCATGATGGATGCCTGAACATGCAGTGGGCTGTGTTATGGGAGAGAAACACTGAGCTTGGGTGATCATCCGCTTACATAGTAAGCCTGCACTTTGTCTGGGGGGAGACATTACCTCATCCCTCAAGGCTGTTCACTGCAAATACCACCCTGAGTAGTGGCCTGGACAAAGAGTGGGTGGAGCTTTACATTCTTGGCCCATGTAGCAGCAATGTGCAGGGCCACCAAGGCCCAGGGTGGAGTGCCTTTTCCAACAAATATGTGCGTGACTGAAGCCCTTACCCTTAACATGTTAGGAGAATATTGATCTTTTCTTCTCTATTCTATTTCATTTTCAAAAATGCTTTGTATGACCCACCAAAATAATTGCACAACCTAATATGCAGCAACGCTCAATTTAAAAAAAATAAACAAATGGACATAAATCATTCTATTAAGTCACATGTCTGAGAGTGTACTTGTTGGATTATATTTAACCTTAAAATATAATGTGAATTGTTTTGTAAAGTAATCTTGACAGTTTTTTATCACTCACTCTCTTCAGTGCGTGAATGTATATTCAGTGCATGAATGTTCCCCTGTTATATATCTTCACCACCACTCAGTTTTGTCAGACATTTTATTTTTTTGATAAACAAGTGATTAGATTCTATCTAATTTGGCTATAATTTGTATTTGAATTATTATTAATGAAAAATAATAATAATGATTAATCATTACTAAGCTTTGTCATATATGTGTAGGTCATATGTGTTTCTTCTTTGGCTAAGTGCTCCTTCCATGAATTTAGGTCATTTAAAATTTAGATATTTGTTCTTTCCTAAATGATAGATGTTTTTTTTTCCTCCAGTTTTGGTTGTGTATACTGTCAATATCTTCTGTTTGAGGTTCAATTTTTTTTCTCAATTTCTGGTGTTTTTTATGAATAGTATTTCTTTTAATATTGTAATGTTTTCCCTGTTTAATTTATAGTTTGTGATTTTTTTCACATACAAGAAACATTCTAGACCTTTAGTCATAAAGATATTTGCCTAAATCTCCTTCAAGGATTTTAAATGCCTTTAATATTTAAATCTTCAATATTCTGAACTGATCAAATCATCAAAATACCTAGAAAAAACTATAATAAATGAAGAGATAAACCTGAGTGAATCATAAGACATTATTGAGGGAGAATTGATATGATCTAAAACAATGAAGGAATATTCATGGAATGGAAGACTTAGGATGCAAAGAAACCAATGATCTCCAAATTCATCCATAAGTTTACTGAAATCCCAAGGAAGAGAAAAATCCTAATTCTTATGGAATTCTTTTGTTGAAATTTATAAGCTGACAGTAAAATCCATACAAACATTCAAAGGGCCAAGAACAGCCAATGCAATCTTGAAGAAAAAGACTAAAGTAAGAGGACTACAAGTCTCAGATATCAAGACTCATTTCAAAGCCACTGTAATTAAGACAGTGTGTTATTGGTGCAAGATTAGTCAAATCATCCTAGAGAGTAGAATAGGGTTTAGAAGCAGACTCAGATATAGATAGATAGATAGATACTTGATTTATAGTTAAGGTAGCACAACAGAAGAATGGAAAAAAAAGACAGTAATTTCAATAAATTGCACTTTATCAATTGGATGTAAACAAAAGAGAGAGATTCACAGTATTAACACTAACTAATTTCAGGTGGATTTTAGATGTTAATGTAAAAGTTAAAAAGTAAATCTTTCAGATGGCAATATAAAGAATATGTTCATTACAGTGTGGGTATACAAAGATGACAATGATTACACAGAAATCCCCCTAATTATAAAGAAAGAATTGACAAATTCCTATCCATTAGTAAAGAAGAGAAAATCTGGTTAAAAAAAAATAACTAAAAGAATTAAACAGGAACTTCACAAAAGAGGATATCCAAATGGACATAAATACTTGAAAATATATTCAATCTTATTAGTCATCTAGGAATTTCAAATTAAAACTACTATTACATATGACTACACAGGCTATAAATAGATTTAAAATACTCTTTGTTGGTGAGGGCGTGGAGCATTTTCTTGAGTAGATCTGAGTAGACAGCTTTTCTTGCCTATCACTTTCTAGAGTCTTTATACTATATAAAATACAAACCATAATTGGAATAATCCATGGTAAATTTATAATATGTGAATGAATTCAACAAATACCCTGTATTTATTTATTCTCCTGATGCAACCATCAAACCTCTCTTCTTTTCCCACATTTCTTGGGGATGATTTTTCATCTCTATGTCTGGTACAATTTCAAACTCAGACTTACATCTGGCATCTTTATGAATCTTTCTCAGATTACATATTAGATCATAAAATCCTGTATTTCTGTGTATTCTTCCAGCTCCTAGGGTATATTTTTCCTGGTATAACTCATGGTCACATTCTAATAAGTATGTTCTGTTATTATTTTTTGTGTGTAAATTTTGTCAAATCAAAGTAAATGTTATTTTCCTTTTATTTCCCTTATGTCACCTATAGGGCCTTGCATAAAACAACCTAAAAAGTATGTTGAACATAAACTCAAAATGATGTCGCTAAAACTAATTTCCACAGCAATTACATTTTTCTCCTGTGATGGTTCAACAATCCAAAATTATTAGGCTCTTCAGTGGAGTCAAAACAATTTGTCTGAAGCCCAGTAATACCTGGTTTGATCAAGTGTTCTTGTGGGTGGTTTAGAAACCATTCCTTGCTTTGCAGATGTTATTTATCATAGAGTTTCCTTTTAGCACCTGCAATGTTGAGGATTTGATATTAGTGGAGTTGTGGAAGTGAAATTATTAGGGTGTCCTTAAAGTCCTTTTCCATAAATGAATGATTTATTTGGGCAATGAAAGAAAGGAATAAGTTTGCCTGCTCTATATAGCCCGTCATTTTTGATGAATGTGACTCACCTTTTTGTAAGAAGTCCAATTTAGCACTGGTACCATTTCTTGAATTTTATAGAGAAGGAAATTGTGAAACATCTTAGAAACGTAGCCATGGGAGGAACAAATGGAGGTTGAAAGCTCAAAATCTGAACTACATTGGATACAACATAAAGTCAATACTGTCCAATGTCCAGACATCCACAGGATAAATTTTGGCTTTTTCCTTTTGTAGCAATATTTGCTTGGTGTTGACTATTGGGTGGTAACATTTCACTTCATTACTTCTGTTGTGTTAAAGTGTGGCTTCAGTGGTTTTCTGTACTAGTTTGCCATAGCTTATCAGTGCACTGTATACATTTCTTCCTGACTCCATGTTGATGCCATTATGTTAATAGCTTGAAATTGGCCATGGTGAGAGTATTTACACCCTGAAAATTGATATACCTACCAAGCAGGCTTCCACTTTTCCAGAGATCCACTTGTTGAGCATTTCTCAGTACACCACTACACGGCCACCTTCACAAGTGTGAACTTTAGTCGCCTCTCCATTTTTCACCAAAGTGTCTATGACAACTTTATCAATCTAATACTCTGTTCATTTAATAAACAAACAAGTGCTTTCATGTTCACAACTTTGGTTGGCTATTACCAACTAACAACTAAATGGAATAAAATACACAAAGAAGAGTAATTGATATATACATGTTTTCAGGTAATTCAAAGTATTTTTTAAAGATTTTATTTGTTTATTTGAGAGAGAGAGAGAAATTGAGAGAATGAGTGCAGCGGGGGCGGGGTGCAGCAGAGGGAGAAGCAGATTCCTTACAGAGCAAGGAGCCCAACATGGGACTAGATCCCAGGACCCTGGGATCATGACCTGAGCTGAAGGCAGACGCTTAACCGACTGAGCCACCCAGGCACCCAAAATCAAAATATTTTTAAATTAATTCATCTTTGGGGCACCTGGCTGGCTCAGTTGATAGCATGAGACTCTTGATCTCAGTCAGGGTCATGAGTTCAAGCCTCACATTGGGTGTAGAGATTACTTAAATAAGTAAATAAACACTTAAAAAAAGAATTTTTAAATTCTTCTTTTACAAAATAAACTTACCATCAGCCATAGGAAGAATGAAATACGGAGAAATTCCAGGATACCTGGACTTAATTTGAATTTCATTTCTTATGCTTATAATGGAAGTGATCTTGAAGAGATTATTTCATTTCTCTGAGCTTTAGGTAGATCATCAGTGACCTTGGCACTGATGATACCTACATTTTAGGACTATTGTGGTTGCATGGTGTCCAAATTATAGGAAATACACATACATGAGTACACACATATCAAAGAAAATGCCTGAATCCATTAGGTCCCCACCTCTCTCTTAGCATAATCCTCGTACCTTTGCACTGTTGCAGTGTGTAGTGTGTTAGTTCCATAAATCCTGTCTCTGCCCAACCTGTTGGGACAGTATTGAAGGAACTGCCCTACTTCTGGAATCTCAGCTATGCCACTAAATAGTTTAAATAATTGTGTGACTCTGGGCATTACACTTAATTCCTATAAGCCTTGGTTATCTCATGTGTAAAATAAGAATAACAGGGTGCCTGGGTGGCTCAGTTGGTTAAGCGACTGCCTTCAGCTCAGGTTATGATCCTGGAGTTCCTGGATCGAGTCCCGCATCGGGCTCCCTGCTCAGCAGGGGGTCTGCTTCTCCCTCTGACCCTTCCCCGTCTCATGTGCTCTCTCTCTCTCATTCTCTCTCTCTTTCAAATAAATAAATAAATCTTAAAAAAAATAAGAATAACAAAACTTACATTTTTTTAATAAAAATTAAATTAAAAAATGCTTTTAACATCATCATCCCAGAGGATGTCACCTAGTTGTTACTTAGCAGTGATTAATTTGTTTTATTATTAAAATTATTGATATTATCATTTTTGCTACTCTTACCACTTTTATTATCATCAATTTGTGATGTTATGTCTTAAGTGCATACTTCTCTGAAAAAATATGAATAGGGGCCCCTGAGTGGCTCAGTCGGTTAGCATCCAACTCTTGATGTCAGCTTGGGTCTTTTTTTTTTTAAGATTTATTTATTTATTTTTAGAAAGAGAGAGAGAGAGAGTGTGTGTTGGGGAGGGGCAGAAGCAGAGGGAGAGAGAGTCTTAAGCAAACTCCGCACTGAGTGTCAAGCCCCTCATGGGGCTTGATCTCACAACTCTGAGATCACCACTCTGAGATCAGGATCTGAGTGGAAAGCAAGAGTCCAGCACTTAAGCCACCGTGCCACCCAGGAGCCCCTAGCTCTGGTCTTGATCTCAGGGTCAAGAGTTCAAGCTCCCTGCTGGGCTCCATGATGTGTGTGGGGCCTACAAAAAAAAAAAAATATATATATATATATAATTCATATATATACATGAATAAAAGGTAATGGGATGATGTATCTTCCTTTCACAAAGGGTATTTAGTCAAGGGATGCAGGCTACCTGTCAAAGGAGGTCCACCTGTCATTGAACTGGCCCAGAATCCACCACCATGTGGTTGAGTGATACTAGGATACTCAATCCTTCTAACTCCACCCTTCATTTCCAAGTAAACTGCAGGAAACACATGCTAAGGTCCTCCTTCCCTGGATACTATGCCATGAGTATTCTAAAATGAAATATGATGAGGCTTCCTTGAAACTGTTGGGAAAGCAGAGTCCTGGGAACTGAAGTAAATGCCGTCCCTTACCTGTCCCTCAGGACTTCCTGTTTATCTTCTGCCTCAAGAATTTTTTGAGGGGTTGAAGTAACAAGAGAGGTAGTGAAGGATGATATGTAGTTTGAGGAATCTGGTAATGGGGCTTTTTGTGTGGGAGGGGAGAAGGCCTAAGAAGCTTCTCTGAGTCATCAACATTCTCTGACCCTTCAATTGATCTCACTCATTACTCTGGCTGTATTTTCTTCTTGTGAAGGCACAACATATCTTCCTTACCCCTCACTCCTCTTCTTTTCCACAGCACCTAAACTCCTGTCTAATACCCAAAGTTTCAAAGTTTTTTTCTTTCCAAAAGTTTCAATATTTTCTTCCCAAATATGCCAAGATCATACTCTATGCATCTTTTTTTTTAAGATTTCATTTATTTATTAGAGAGAGAGAGAGAGAGAAAGCACAAGCAGGGGGAGTGGCAGGCAGAGGCAGAGGGAGAAGCAGACTCCCTGCTGAGCAGGGAGCCTGATGCAGGGCTCATCCCAGGACCCTGGGATAATGACCTGAGCTGAAGGCAGATGGTTAACCTACTGAGCCACACCCAGGCATCCCATACTCTGTGTATCTTATATGTTATCTCTCCTAATAGCCTTCTCTCACAGGAATGATGTTCTCAATTTTTTTTTTTTTTTAAGTGAGGGTAGCTGATATGACTTGCTCATGACCACCAGCTTTTTACTGGTACAGAAGAGATTTTTATAAAGATTGATTTGTTTAAAAGCACCTGAGTTTTCCACTACCATTCACTAGCCCCAAAGGCAAGGTTGGATAAAATTGGAGGACCCAGACAACAATTCTAAATAACTCAGCTGACTCTCTAAAGGGTTGTAATTAACGTTTCTTTCTTCCGAAAACTCTTTGTGAGGTAAAGAAAAAAGCTTACCTTGGACAGCTGGAGCTGATAAAGAGTGCCCCGAGAGAGAAAAATCTAGACAAAAGAGACTCTTGGGAAAGGTAGGGTCTGGCAGAAGTAGGTGAAAAAAATATCGTTCCTAAAGAGAAAGAAAAAAAGTAATTTTTTTGAGCTTTGGAGCATTATTTCTCTCTTTCCTGGCTGAAGGATCTTTATTCTCATCTGACAAGCAAGAATTATTTATTCTTAGGGAGAAAGTTGTTCTTCTAATCTTCCATTCCCTACTTAAATTTAGTGTATTGACTGATTCCCAAATCCAGATGTTATGACAAAAGAGTGGTGAAGAAGCCATATATAATAACGTCTCTAAGACCCGCTTAAGACCTGGGGGGAAGAAAAAAGTAGAAATGTTTTTTTTCTAGTTGTGTTTTGTGGGTCAGAATAGCTTTCGGGGGTAATGCTAGTTCCATACTCTGGGTGGGGCTCTTTGCGAAGAAAGGAAGCAGTTTCATTGGTTTTGAGGTTTGTTTTGTTTAAAATTAATGACGGCATTTCTCTATCAACAACAAAAAAATTGATGATTGTTCCATATATATCAGTTCTCTTTGTTCCTTCCTTTTACTGAAGCGTTCTGTTTAGCTTTGCTTGTTAAAGTGACTGCAATACATTTGGAAGAAAATTATTAATTTAAATGTGTACCTAGTTAATCTGCTTCCTGATTGGCTCTGGTTTGCTCTGCAGACCTGAGATACAGAAAGAGAGACCACCTAAGAGACTTCTACCTGGTGGAAATAAGCAGCTTGTTTTCCAAATAAATTTATTTTTGGGTCCCCCTGTGATATGTCCCTCCTGATTTCTGACCTGGAGGGATTAGCTTTGAGTTTCCTATTATATCTACTACAAAATGAATTTTATAAAATAAGTGTAGATTTTCACCAGAACCCCAATTAGGTCAACCTCTTGGTTTAGCATTTCTAAAAGGGGAGGGAGGACATAATAGTACTCATTACCCTCTGCAGTCAGAGCTGGGTTTGGATCCTCTTCTAACTACAGCATTGGACAAGACATTGATCCTGTCTAAACCATAGGCTTCTCATCTGGAAACATGATAAAATTAGTCCTCACAATAATCCGCAGTAATCCTTACAATTCTAAGTGTATCTGAATCAAGCTCTGAGTTTCCAATGTAATTATGTATATCTTAGCACAGGGAACTTAGTTAAGTACCTTGTACAAAGCACTTTAAATAGGGTTTCTTGTCATTGTTCTTCCTCTTTTATCTCTTCCTCTCTTGCCTTCTTTTCTTTCTCTTCCTACATGTTTTGTCTTTTAACACATGCCATGTTCATCACCTCAGTATACTGGAATTTTTTAATAGCATATAGAACATGAAGAATATAATTTATATTTTTCCGCTGTTGCTAATACTATTGAACTAAGAGTCTAGGGCTCAGACTTTCCCACCACAGGCCTTGTCTCCAGGCACTGAATTATTTTTCCTTTCGACCACCATCAACAAGTATACTTTGCTAAGTAAGGGAAGGAATTTCAGGTAAAGTTCCATGCCTGTAAAAGCAATATCTCAGCTCTTAAAATTCACTCTTCAAGCAAAGGGAAGTCGAACTGGGGGCAACTGCTTTTTTAATGGTGTTAAAATATTTCTAGGGATATCAGGATAAGCAGGGATAGAGAGAGCATGGTTGTAATGCCAAAAGGAAAACCGGCGCATATTATATTCAAAACAGTAGGTGCAGAATATTTATTTTGGTGAGAAGAGAGTGACACCTTGTGTGTTATTACTGGGATAGAGACATAGATTCCATTCCAGGAGGATAGAATGCAACAGAAGGGACTGTATAATATCATGCTTTCCTTTGCTCTCCTTGGGATAAAGTTGACAAGTAGAATCTTAAATTCTGAAACTTTGGGTTATGCTGAGAGGAACAGAGACTGGCATATAAAACTAGCTTCTCCCTTCTCCTCCCCCCTCCTTCTTTCCAAAACATGCAGATGAGTGCTCTAGATAATCTCTTTCCTGAAATGTGCTTTCTAATAAGAGTCAGTATGTTTTGCTTAATGAAAAGAGCCTATGATTTTCAATTGTATGAAATTTATTATATTAAATGTTTCAACTATTTATAAGCCTTATTACTTAGCAAGGAATATTCTTCCTGATTATCTTTTGCAGAGCATATTTCTGCCGCTGCTTTTCAGAGCCAGAAAGGAGAAACATACTTTCTATGACTCTTACTCCATGAGGAGTTCCCTTTTATATCTTATTCATGCATAAACACACTTCCCTAATGCATTTCGGCGCACAGGAATCAAATGCAAATGCCACCTAACAAATGAGTTAAATGGACTATTGCACCGTCCACTTTGCTCAAGCACAGCAGTGACCTTAGGTCTGGCAGGTTTTTTTTAACAAAGAGGAAAAATGATTTTTAGCCAAGCAAAGGCAAAGTCTGAGGAGGATCAATTTACTTCAACATAGCTTTCCTATTAAAAAAAAAAAAAAAAGAAAGGAGAAAGAAAGCAAGCTGACACTCCGGGGTACAGTCTCATGGCCAAAAGAGGGAAGCTGTTTCTTCTTCAGCTCTGTCAACTTCATGCTTTTTTTTTTTTTATAAGATTTTATTTATTTATTCATGAGAGACAGAGAGAGAGAGAGAGAGAGAGAGAGGCAGAGGGAGAAGCAGGCTCCCAAGGAGCAGGGAGCCCGATGCGGGACTCGATCCCAGGACCCTGGGATCATGACCTGAGCTGAAAGCAGACGCTTAACCATCTGAGCCACCCAGGCGCCCTCAACTTCATGCTTTTGCTGTCAAGACCCCTGCAACTCAGAAATCACTGCATCCGCTACAGCTCATGAAAATGTATTTGGTGATAAAATTGAAACAGAAAAATAGTGGGCTTCCTTATCTATTTCTGATCAAGCCAGTTTGGCATGAGGAATCGAAGGATTGAAGATAAAGACTGTTAAACCTCTTTATACCCAGGTGATCCAATCTCTAAAGCCCACCCATGGAATTTTTGTGGGTATACGGATGTTAGGGAAGAGCTCCTGATGTAGACGAGAGCAAGAACTGCCAAAAGGATGAAAAATTGCAGTGCAAATGTCTAAGAAAGCAGGAAGCCCTGGGAGGTGATCCTACTATTGGGTGTTGCTTTTTCCTCGAGGTGCCTGGTGGTACTTGGAGATGTGGCTGGAAAACTGAGTAATTAAGCAGAACTTTTGAAAGTTTGTGCAGGTTAAGGCGGGGCTGGCATGGTAAAAAAAAAAAAAAAGAAAAAGAGGAAAAAAGAAAAAGAAAAAGAAAAAAAAAGTGGAGTCCAGGGCTTGCCATGTCAGACAAGGCATCCTGGCAAATTCCAGTGGTACATATATAACCACAACTCAGGAGTAAGTATCAGGAGAAAACAAATGGATTTAAAATGTTCTATAGTTTTGGGGCTCCTGGGTGGCTCAGTTGGTTAAGCAACTGCTTTTGGCTCAGGTCATGATCTCAGGGTCCTGAGATTGAGCCCCGCATCGGGCTCCTTGCTCAGCAGAGAGCCTGCTTCTCCCTCTCCCTCTACCTGCTACTCCACCTGCTTGTGCTCTCTCTCTCTGTCAAATAAATAAATAAATAAATCTTTAAAAAATGTTCTACAGTTTTGTATTTTCCAGAGAGAGACGAATGTTCTAAATTATGTTAGACTTGACAGGTCAAGAATTCATCTTGCAATCTCAAGAATAAGCCCTAAAAGAGAGTACAGTAATGCCAGTAAATTAATACAGGAGAAGAAAAATTTAAAAGTAAAAAGATAATCAATGAAAATACATATCTAAAGAAAGAAACATAGAAGAAATATGAAAAATAGAAAGCAAATAGCAAGAAGGAAGATTCATTTATATAGCAGCAATTTAATCAACCTCAAAAAACAAGTAATAAAATTAAAAAACAATATGGTAGAATTAGGGAACAAACTAAAGTATCTGCCTTTCCTAAAAATACATCTGAAATAGAAGGTTAGGAGAAAATTGGAAGAAAAGGATTTAAAAACATGTAATATGTAAACACTAAATTAAAAAAAGTCAAAATATGGCTACTTTAATATTAAAAATCTATATTTTAATGCAAATAGTATTACCAGAAATAAAGGAAAGTTCAAAATGATTAAATATTTAATTGAACAGTAAGATAAAACTACTCCAAATATACATACCTATTAATACAGCTTAAAATATATGAAGCAAATTTTAACAGAAATAAAAGCTCTGCACATCTTTCATCACAGCTATATCATCTTTCAGCAAACAAAACAAACAAAAATGATTAATAGTGATATAGAATATTAAAAGAACAAGATAAACAAGTGTGGCCTAATTTATACTGAGTAATATACCAAAAAACTGTAAAAATACATATTACTTTTAAATAATTATGAAATGTTTATCAAAAACTAGCCAAATGTTAGGCCATAGAACAGTCTCAACTTTCTTTCAAAGTCTCAACAATTTCTTTTTTTCTTTTCAAGTTTTTATTTAAATACTAGTTAATTAACATATGTGGTATAATTGGTCTCAGGTATTGAATGTAGTGATTTATCACTTACATACAACACACAGTGTTCATCACAACAAGCACCCTTCTTAATCTCCATCACCCATCTGGCCCATCCCCCCACCCACCTCCTCTCCATCAACCCTCTCTAGAGTTAAGAGTGTCTTATGGTTTGTTTTCCTCTCTCTTTTTATTTCTTCTCCTATGTTCATCTGTTTTGTTTCTTAAATTCCACATATGAGTGAAATGATATGGTATTTGTCTTTCTCTGACTGACTTATTTTGCTTAGCATAATACACTCTAGCCCCATCCACATCATTGCAAATGGCAAGATTTCATTCCTCTTGATGGCTGAGTAATATTTCATTGTATGGGAAGTGTTCAAATATCCATCGGCTGATGAATGGATAAAGAAGATGTAGTATATGTATACAATGGAATATTACTCAGCCAGTCTCTACAACTTTTAAAGAAATGAATTTATCAACAGTCAACAATATGTTTTTTAACCACAGTGCAATTAATAAAGAAATCAACAATATAGGAGATAATTAGTAAATTACTTGCAAATAATCCATGTATTAAAAGAGAAATCTTGGGGGCAGCACTAAGCTTTCTCAGTTCTTTCAGCTTCTAGCTCTGTCTTTTATGCCCCACACCATAAATGTATCCCCATATGTTCAGAGTTTAACGGTAAATAAGTCAAGGATTTCAACAGAGTTCATATGAATATTTTGTGGACCCTCCTTTCTGTGTCTGCCTTCCTTCTAGGTTTCTCTCCTAATTTTCCTGTTTCTTTAGTATCATTCTTTTTCCTCCACTAGGGAGTGAACCGCAACTTTCTGTTGTTCTGGCTAGTTGGGTTTAAGAGTGCTCTCTGCAAAATGACTCAATTTCTCCAGAACAGTTCTCATCTTTTAATTGTCAACTTTCCTCCAGGTTCTGCATAATATCCTTTTGATTATAGTTCAATGCCTTTAAACACCTTATTTAAAAGAAAATATTTTGCCCTAATTTTGAAATTGTTTTCCACGGAACATTAGCCTCACCAAGCTACTCTGCCATTTACCAAAAGTCAGAAGCTAGGGTTCATTTGTTTTTATTTCTTTAATTGGATTTTAAATTGATAAGCCCATCAATATGTTGTATTTAGGGGGTTAAGTTTCCATGTTTCAATAACAAAGAGGCCTTAGTCTATTTCTCTGGTTTGAGCTTCCTGTAGGATGATTTTTGCCACTTCATGCATTTTATGATCTACGAATTTCTTACACTCTCCTACTCCTAATTTGTAGAAAGTTTTGCTCTTTTATGTGGCCCAAACTAACCTTTATCCTTTGGCACAGAGAACTAGGCTTGTTAATTATCTTTGTGCTCAAATGGACTTTGAATATCAATGATTTACTTTAGTATATTTTTCATATTTCAAAGGGAAAATAAAACATATCTGATTGCTTTTATTGAAATAATATTATTCAAAACCAAATTGACTCTAAGTCCTGTATTTTTTTAACATTGTAAGAAAGAAAGAGGACAGAGTAGGTAATGATGGTTACATTAGAGCAATATGTAATTCCGTGATTTGTCAAGAATTTGTCATAGCCACTGAATTCTGCAACCATGACTTGTAAATGTCAAAAATCTGGAAGTAGTAAGATTAAAACTGTTAGATCAATAGAATAGTATTTAGCAAAATTTTATTGAGCATATGAGAACAGTTCATGAACTAAGAGCTTTCAATTCAAAACTGATATGAAGCTCAAGGGCACGATGTTATAGGATGGCTCAAAGGTGAAAATTGAGGAAGTCATTTAACCTTTACAATGGGGATTTCCAAATGGCAGGGAATTGATTAAAAGTGATTATCTCACACCATTTTAGGAAGATAACTTAATTTTCCTTTATGATATTCAGAGGCATTTATAAGAAATCACTTAAGTTTTGCTTATGTCCATGAAATAAGTTAGATTTTGTTTTGTTTATGTTGCTTAAATGGTTTTGTCTGCCCAGGAAACTTTCAAATCTGGTCTCCATTTTGTATTTAATTTTAACACAAGACATTAAAATGCAGCATTAAATTAGGCTAACCATTGTTTAACCACTGTTGAATCTGATGCAGTTGGGTTAAAAATAGCATCTACCAGATAAGACAGTGTAAGATTTATGAGATTTTTGTCAGTAGGCATGGGAAATGAATCATATGCTTCAGTGAGGATGGCAAACTTTGTATTACTTCATATAATTCAATTATGCTGAACAATTATTTTTTATATTTATATTTTCAAGAATGATTATTGTGGTATTTTCAACAGAGCTCTTGTAAATGGTAAATGGCAGAAACAAAAAAAGGTTTAATAAAGCCAATTTGGTTTTTTTTGCAGTGTTTTGATTGTGGGATTTGAAGATTATTATTATTAAGGTACAATTGTGTTTCAAATATTTATTTTCATTTAGAAAGTTTAACAGTTGAAAATAAATTGACTTTAAAAATAATTTGACTTTATTTGTCTCAGAATAGAATACTTGAATACAAGCTATTAAACATAGCTATGGACTAAATGTTTGTATCCTCCCCAAATTCGTATGTTGAAATTCTAACTCCCAATGTGATGATATTTGGAGGTGGGCCTTTGGAATATGGTTAGGTCATGAGGGTGTAGCCTTCATGAATGAAATTTGTGCCCTTATAAAAGAGAGCCCAGAGATTTCCTTTGTCCCCTTCTTCCAGGTAAGAACACAAGAAGATTAATCAGGATGTAAGCTCTCATCAGACACGGTATCTGCTGATGCCTTGATCTTGAACTTCCCAGCCTCCAGAACTGTGAGAAATAAATTTCTGTTCTTTATAAGCCACCCAGTCTCTGGTATTCTGTTATAGCAGCCTGAATGCACAAAGACAAACAGTAAAAGAATTTCAGAAGAAAATATCATTTCATTCTAGATAAAAGAGTATATAGATTTAAATTAGAGAGTTAAAATGTGGGAGACCATTATTCCATGCTTTAAAAAACAAAACGTTCTTCACTCTGAAACACAGTCAGAATTGTGTCAATAGCTGTGTCTGTATAATGAGCAATTTGTCTTATTGCTATGTGCTCTGGTGTGAATCAACAAGCTTCTGAAGGGTTTGAACTGGTTCTTATTCTTTATGATAGTGAGTATTTTGTTAACCATTGACACCTTTGTTTTTGGGCTTTGGCCTCTTGTATTAAGGCTGGACAGGGCTGCAAGTGAAGAACCAGGCAGCAAAAGAGAGGTGATTTAAAAAGACAGCTGGAATCTCCAGAAGTGAATTTGAAATTATAATCCTATTTTTGTTCCTGTTTTTTATTTCCTACCGAAAGAGTGATCTGTAATAGTTATGGGAATATGTTATTTAGTATGTCTTTTGACAAGGCACTCTAAACTCCCCTATGAGGATTGCTGTGGAAGGCATTTCCAACAAAATAGCTGCTACTGATGGAATTATTAAGCATGGAGAGAAGGAAACTAGGATTACAAATATATTGGCATATATTTGGTTTGTAAGGTTTTTTTTTTTAAGCTTTTCCAACCTCTATAACTACTACTCGAAGGATCACAAAATATAAAGAGCAGAAAAGCTAGAAACAGAATATATCCTAAGGAAACCTAGTAACAAATAATTTCTCTATCCAAATTATAGTGTGGAACTAGCTACATTCTCTATAGAGGATCATACATATGATACAAATAGTGTAAGGATGAAAATAGGAACTTCAGAGAGAAGCAATCTGCCCTGGCTGGCAAAGGGGTTGAAAGGGGGAGAAATCATATTTTCCTTATTTTTCCTGGGCTAGTTGGAACAAATGCACTAGGATCTGAACTTCTCAAGAATATTTATTTTTGTATACTTGGTGCCAAGTTCAAATATCTGTCTCATAATTTATTATTAACAAAAATTTTGTGAATGAGATGATAGCACCTATCTCATGTTTGTTGTGAAGAATAAATTGAGTTTCTTTATGCAGCGTTTCTCCATGTGTACTCCCTAGGCCACCTACAAACATCAATGTCAAAACCATAAATTTGAACCCAAATCTAGTGACATAGAAATTCAGATTGGTGCTAGAATTGGTTTCTGCCAATGAAAACTTTTGATAATTTGCACTTTTTTTTAAGGCTATTTTTATGCATAGATTAGCTATCATGTAGAAAACTCATCAGTTCAATTGATTTTTTATAAAATATATATTAAATGCCTAGTATGTTCAAGGAGGCTTGATAGATATTATGAGGTTTATGAAAAGTAGGGAAGTTCTCAGGAAGTTATAATATATAACTTGGAGAGGAATTGGAAATATGAGGCACATAAATATGAAAATTTAAAAAAATTAAATAATATATAAAACTACATAGGGTAAATAATAGAAGGGCATAACTTTTCAAGCTGGGTGCAATGATATTAATTATCTTACAAGGACGAAAATGAAATAAGATATCTTCTAGATTGCCTTGGTTAAACAAGCCTTCAAAAAAAGGTCAAGATTTCAATGGTGTCTTTGTATTCTTTACTTAAAGCAGTGCTATAAAGCTAACAATAAATATTTTTAATACCAATTTTTATAGCTTTCCTGTAATACTCCATTTGACCTGAACTTCTAGAATTCAGTCATATTACTTCATATTACTTCACGTACATGGAGTGAAGATTGAACGCACTTTATAATTCTTACCAAACATGCACTTTAATACTCATGAGCGGTGAATCCTCCGAAATTTACTAACTCATTTGTCTCAATAGGCAACCATGATAATCTGGGAAAACTCATTTGCCTAACAGATTTCCTCCTTAGATTGTTTTGGTTGGTGACACATGCATTTGAAAGTGAGGACGTTATTTATCTAAGTCAACACAAGGAGAGGAAATCGGAAGAGTGTTCTGCTATCCAAGAAGACAAAATTAATTCCAGTCTGTATTTTAATTTAGATTAACGTCATAACCATCCACAGTGCTGTTATTCCTCATCTTTCCTTCAACTCGTTCATTGATTGCATTTCTTTTTGCATAAACTTTGCATTACATTTAATTCTGTAATCTCAGTAGAAGCAACATATCTTTTCATTATGTACCTTTCACCACTCCCCCAAAAATCTCCAGAGATCAAGTCATATAATCATAACAAAAACTAATCAGCCTCCACTTGTGAGAAAGAAACTATGTCAGGGAAAGTAAATAGAAGCAGTAAATCAGGAGACAATTGAGAAGAAAAACAGAGCACTGGAGGTTACTAAATAATCCCAAAAGAGGTGGGATTACCGGCACTCACCAAATTAACCTTTGCCACTTTCTATGATGACATTCGTTACTGTTTGGATGCTTAGAATACATTCTGCCTTCCAACTAGAGTGGGAGGAGTAAATTTTTCTTTCTCTTCCTTACACAAAATCTAAAGCAGAAGTAATCGTTATTCTGTGTTCCCATTTTGCCCTCAAATAATAAATGCATGGGGAGAAAGAAGAAGCCTTTGTCTACAGCTATTGCTTTTTTTCTTTTTCTTTCCAATTCACCTTTTAAAACATTTCTTTTATTAAATTAATGATGGGGCTTATTACAGCTATTTAGTATATTCACAGGAATTTTCGAATTATATTAAATCTTGTTAAGGCAATGTAGGGCCATTATTTTAAAAATAAAACTTGAGAGGGTGTAGTATTAATTGTCATGATTAGCAATTATAATTAAAAACTTATTATTTACAGCTTATTGCCATTTTCTTTAAGTCATGCTAATCTATAGGCATTTAAAATTAGCTGGCTTTTATTGCATTATGAGGATTAAAAAAAGGATACATTTGTAATTAATGAATTTAATTGTCTGCTTTTCCCTTAAAGGGCTTACTTTCATCAAATGAGAAATATTTATTTCTATATTATCCAAGATATTATTGTTCTTCACAGTTTTCTTTTCTCCTAAATTAAAGTAATAAAGCCAAGTTATAAACTAGAATGGTAGGTAAAGAGTGCAAAATAACTCTTGAAGGACAAAAATCACCAGTTCATTCATTAAGAGTTATTGATCATATGGCATCAAGATCATGGGGCAAAGATTTTTGTGACATTGCTGTTCAGTTAGTTATTCAGATACAGCAATTTTATCCTATGATTATCGGTATTATTCCTAAACCATTGGCTAAAGGAAGGACTAAAGCATGAGAGTGGATGGCTTAATGTACCCTCATCTTTACTAGAAGGGGTGGTAACAAGAACTTATGGGAATTTTTATCTTAACGTCAAAAGAATTAGGTTAGAATTTATTGCTGCTACTTATTCAACTGAGTGCATCAAGTCATTCATCCACTTTTCTCAAGTGTAGGATAAAAATAACATAACCCCTTCAACTAAAATCAAGAGGCAAATGTAGAATATAATCACATATAGTTCATATCCCTTGTAATACATTATTTCTATGTAAAGGATTTTTGCTAGTAAAATATGTATTTCAACAATCAATTTTCTTTTAAGAGAATAACGAAGTTAGGTTAGATTCAGCATCTTGCTGGACAATTTTAAGATCTATACTGATAACTCTTTCAAAATTCTGTAATACTTCAAATCCTGGTAAAAAGTACTTCAGAGTTAGAGAGTGTGTGGGGAAGAAATATATAGAATTTTGTAAACATTTAAAATTATGTAGTAGGTAATAAAGTATAACAGCATAATAAAATAGAATATCAAGAAGTAAGTCCTGGCCAAAGAGATTTTTATTCCAGGAAAAAAGTGGTATTTCATTTCTAAGAAATTTATTAATGCATCTAGCCTATTAATAGAAATTAGGAAAAAGTCATCTGATTATTTCC
The DNA here is from genome assembly GCF_003265705.2 of Callorhinus ursinus. Lineage (NCBI taxonomy): Eukaryota > Metazoa > Chordata > Mammalia > Carnivora > Otariidae > Callorhinus > Callorhinus ursinus. The sequence continues at coordinate 54,175,918 of NW_027397070.1, forward strand.
ATAGAGTCAGTATAGGAGCAGAAAAAGCATTATACAAAAAGCAACATGAACATTAATTTATGTTAGAAACACTCAGTAAAACAGCAATTGTTGGATATATCTTTGACACACAGGCACACAGACATACACATATAAAAAACACAAAAGCATCTACATAAACTAAAGAGGGGAACTTTATTTAATTGAACATACTAGAAACTTCTCTACCAAAGTCATCAACAAGGTAGGGCTAGTCACCATCTCCAAGACCATTTAATAGTTTATAGGAAATATTAGCTAATACAATTAGACAATAGGAAACTATTAAAATCATATGAAGTAGAAAGGCTAAAACTGTTTCTATGTGCAGATGATATAATTATACATTTAGAAATTCCAAAAGAATCAATGAAAAAACTATTATAAACATACAAATAATTTATTAAAGTATCAAGCAGTGTAATGCTGGAGCCAGCTTGGACAGGCTTTTAGTGCAGATTGTTAAAAGTTTAGGAATTTTCAAGCCAATGGATGAACCATTGAAAGTTTGAAATTGGTCATGGCAGAATTATTTATTCTATAGAAATTATCAAAATCCTCAAATCAGCATACATTTGTAGCAGGTAATAAAATCAATATACAAAAATCAACGGTATTTACATGTATTAACCAACACTAGAAAGAACATATACTAGAAAAGAGGATCACTTTTATAATAGCAAATTAACTAAAAAATAACTAAAATATAAACCTATAAATCTATAAATTAAACAAAAATATCCTAAAAACCTGTGAGTAAAACTAAAAATAACAAACCTTTTTTAAAAGATTTATTTATCTGTTTAAGATTTATTTATCTATTGCACAGGAGGGAGGGGAGGGGCAGAGGAAGAGAATCTCAAGCAGATTCCCTGCTGAACGCAGAACCGAAGGGAAGGTGGGGGGCTAGATCTCAGAACCTCATGAGATCATGAACCATGAGATCATGACCAGAGCCAAAACCAAGAGTTGATTCTTAAACAACTGAGCCACCTAGGCACCTGCAAAACAACAAAGCTTTGAGGAATACACCATGTTCTTGGATAGGAAGAATCAAAAGAGTGAAAAGGTGAAGCATGGAATGAAAGAAAATATTTGCAAAGCATATATCTGAAAAGATGCTAATATCCAGAATATGTAAAGGACTTCTACAATACAACAACAAAAAATAAACAACCCGATCAAAAAATGAGTAGAGGACTAGACATTTCTCCAAAGAAGATATACAATGGCCAATAAGCATATGACAAAATGCTCTAATTTACTAACCATTAGGCAAATGAAAATCAAACCCCAATAAAATACATCACACCCATTAGGATGGCTATCATCCAAAAAAATTATGATAATGAGCATACAAACACTAGATTCAGAAGAAGAGAGAGTGGAATGTCGGAAACTTATGTTGTTTTCTATGTCTTAAAAGAAAAAGGTGTTAGCTTTGTTTGATCATGGTTTAAGATGAAGTGGAAAGAAAGGTGGAGGATCTCATAAAGGGGAGTCAAATATAAAAAAAAATTGTTTCAAAGTAAGTAGTGGCAGATGATCAAAGCACTGGCAGGTTAAATATATTCTTGACAATGAGATTCATTTCCTCCTCTCAGATAGGAGTGAAAGAGGTAAACATTTGTGTGCACATATGCAGGAATGGAATGAAGGAGGAGACTGAGAAAATTTAAAGCTGAAAATTTAATACAGTATGAAAATACCCCGTATCAAACTAATATATTGTGTTAGTGATTTGCAATCGTGCCTTTGTATTTTGAATTCTGTGTGTTTTCATTCAGTCCTTGCCCTCTCTTGTTTCTTCAGTGATAAAGTTTCCAAAGGATGAGGAAGAAGATTTGGAATCCTGTATCCTGCAATATAAGCTGGGAATGAATCATTTGAGCTGACCAAAGGAGGATATCTGAATACCACCAATAGATCTTGATAATTAGGAGCAAAGTTATTAGTTTACCATAACCAGATATGCTAGACTTCAGATTCTCACCTTCTACCATTCATTGATTTGAGTGTTCAATTCTTATATACATATATAGCTGAAAAAGAATTGTTACCATGGACTCCTGTGGGAAAAAATCTTATCAGCTAGAGTATAGTTCTTAATACAGATTGTTTTGCCTTTAACTTTACAGAACCCACTCACTTCCAAAATTAGCAAAATTTTCTCCCACTCAGTTTACTGAGGTTCTTTTATACTTCTGTATGTGGTTAGATTGTTTTGCCATATTCTGCATCCCATCTAGGGATTCCCTCAACCTCCTAAGTGATTTATAAAAAAATTGCATACATTATAGTTCCCTGTTTGTGTTTTAAAGATCAATGGGCTTTGACAAATGCATCAATTACAGTATCACACCATTTTCTCCTGTGCTTCATCTGTTCAACCATCCCCACTCTGTCAATTACTGATCAATTTATTCTCTCTCCAGTTTTGTTTTTTCCAGATGTCATATAATGGAAAGCATACAATGTATAGCTTCTTTTTTTAAGACATTTTATTTATTTATTTGAGAGAGAGAGAATGAGAGAGAAAGAAAGCACATGGGGGGGGGGTCAGAGGGAGAAGCAGACTCCCTGCCGAGTAGGGAGCCCGATGCGGAACTCGAGTGTGCATAAGCCAGCGGGGAGAGGCAGAGAGAGAGGGAGAAGCAGACTCCCTGCTGAGCAGGGACCCCCCCCAACCCCAATGCAGGGCTCTATCCCAGGTCCCAGGGATCATGACCTGAGCCAAAGGCAGATGCTTAATCTACTGAGCCACCCAGGCGCCCCTGTATAGCTTTTCCAAACTGACTTTTTTCACATAGTAATATGTATTTAAAGTTTCTTCATGTTTCTTCATAAATTGATAGCTCAGGGCGCCTGGGTGGCTCAGTTGGTTAAGCGACTGCCTTCGGCTCAGCTCATGATCCTGGAGTCCCTGGATTGAGTTCCGCATCCGGCTCCCTGCTCGGCAGGGGGTCCACTTCTCCCTCTGACCCTCCCCCCATGTGCTTTCTCTCTCTCTCATTCTCTCTCTCTTAAATAAATAAAATCTTAAAAAAATAAATTGATAGCTCATCTTTTTAATATCAAAATAGTATTTGAAGGATATTTTGATTGCTTCTTGCTCTTGATGATTATAAATACAACTGCTATAAACATTTAAGTATGGGGTTTTTGTACAGACATAGGTTTTAAAGTCAGCTGGGTAAGTAGAGAGGAGTGTGGTTGCTGGATTGTGTGGCAAAACTGTATTTACTTTCTAAATAAACTGCCAAACTATCTGCCAAAGTGGCTGTATTATTTTGCATTTCCAACAGCAGTGAATGAGATCCCGTTGCTCCACATCCTTGCCAACAATTGGCATTGCCATTTATATAAGGAGCCAACCACTCTCACTGATCTAATTGTAGCACAATAATTAATTACCTGAGACCTACTGCCTACTTAAATTTTAATATATATTTTCATGTTAAGCTTACATCTTCTCCTGAACCACCTTGGAAATAATCATTCTCTTCCCTGGAGATTTTTGCAGTGGATTCACTGGTTCTTTTATCAGCTGTCCATTTTCTGGTTTGCCCTCAATTTTTCTGACACACTGCTTCCTTATTTTCTTTTTTTTTTTTTAAAGATTTTATTTATTTATTTGAGAGAGAGAATGAGAGATAGAGAGCACGAGAGGGAAGAGGGTCAGAGGGAGAAGCAGACTCCCCGCCGAGCAGGGAGCCCAATGCGGGACTCGATTCTGGGACTCCAGGATCATGGCCTGAGCCGAAGGCAGTCGCTTAACCAACTGAGCCACCCAGGCGCCCCTCCTTATTTTCTAATACTGTTATTGTTTTACTCTTCTTTCAACATCTTCTGTCATCTAAATGGAGAAGGAAAAGGAAGGAAAAGATGATGCTTCTGCTCTCTATTACATCCAAACCCAAATACTAATTTTCTTAAATGTTTAGTTAATAGGGATATTTTTGTGTAAACATATGAATATTTTTAAAAATATACTAATGTTTTCTTTGTAGCTTAACAATCCTACAATATTTTCCTATACCTTTTTATAAGGAGTTTATAACAACTGTACAAATCTTTTATACAAGCGATTCCTAACTCATTACTTGCATCCAGTATAACCCTGATATATAATCTAAAACTACATCAATATCCCTTTCTATATCTATATTATATATATGTAGTTGTTTTTAAGAATCACAGGGAATATAGAAATTACAGAGAAGAAAGTCAATAGTGTTCAATTAATCAGGGATTGCAAATCTCAATTCTATCCTTTAAAAGAGACTGAAACATAGTGATTTGAGGGGCACGTGTACCCCAATATTTATAGCAGCAATGTCCACAGTAGCCAAACAATGGAAAGAGCCCAGATGTCCATCAACAGAGGAATGGATCAAGAAGATGTGGCACACACACACACACACACACACACACACACACACACACACAGAAATACTACTCAGCCATCGAAAAGAATGAAATCTTGCCACTTGTGATGACATGGATGGAACTAGAGGGTATTATGCTAATTGAAATAAGTCAGTCAGAGAAAGACAAATACCCTATGATTTCACTCATAGGTGGAATTTAAGAAACAAAATAGATGAACTAATGGGAAGGGAAGGAAAAATAAAATAAGATGAAAATTGAGAGGGAGGCAAACCATAAGAGACCCTGAACTCTAGGAAATAAGCTGAAGTTTGTTGCAGGGGAGGGGAAAGTGATAATTGGATGATAGGCATTAAGGAGGGCACTTGATATAATAGGCACTGGGTGTTACATGCAACTGATGAATCACTAAATTCTAGCCCTGAAACTAATAAAAAAGAGAGAGAGAGAGAGACTAAGAGAGAGAGTAGTAACATAGGTAGAAAACCAGGAGGATGTTGTATCAGATAAGCCATATGTAGAAAATATTTCAATTTTTCATGTGTAGAAAATATTTCAAGAAGTGTGTTCTTGTCAGGTCTGATCAATTGTGCTGTGAGGCTGAGTGAGTCACAGGCCAATAGAATTGACTATTGGATCTGGCAAGATGTTTGTCACAGTTAACCTTGAGAACAGCCATTTCTGCATGGTAGTGGGGTGGAGACTTCTGCAAATCACTTCTAGAGCAGTATCATATTTTCTCTATTTGGCTGCATCGGCAGCTGAACGCTGGACCCAGTATATTCTGGCAGTACAGCTGTGGTAAAAGAGTGCGTGATCAGAAAGATCTTGACCATCTTTCCAGCCCACATAAAATGTTCTTTCTCTGATACACAAAATATTCTTATTCCAACATTATATTGTTTGGATTAAAGACAACACCATGTTTCATCAAATCTAAGTTGCTATCAATCATAAGATGTACAATTATTCTATAAATCACTAAGAGCGAAAGAAAAAGAAAAAGAAGCAAGTGAAACCCAAAATTATATCCAATGAAATTATGGCCATACCATCAACATATACCAATTACAGAGATGTTAAGATGTAGGGCAAATTATGTTTTTGAATTGATAAAGTCCTGTAAATGTCCTCTTGAATAAGTTGAGATATTACTTTTACATTAAGCAAACTCACAAAGATATCAATCAGTAAAAGAGGATATAGTTCCAGGCTGGTGATTAATTCCTTAACATCCAGGCAATAAATAGAAGAATTGTCTCAATAGTGAATTATTGAGACAATTATTATTATTGTCTCAATTACAATAATTCTCTTAAAGAGAATACAGAAAAGAAAAACTATTCTGTATTAATGGTAAGCATATTTGAATTTTGCACTGTACCTATCTTGCTTGTTTTAGCGTCTGCTTATGGTTGATGTAGAGTATAAATTTTTTAAAAAAATTAATCAACATTTGTATTATATAGATTAATACAAATATTAGCCATTTTTTTAAATGGTCAGCTTATTTGAAATTTGATTTCCAGGTCACTGAGAGATAATTAATTTGAGAAAAATAAGATAAAGAATAAAACTTGGTGGTGCTAAGGATGAACTTTACTTTTATTTTGGCAACAAAAGTGGACAAAATTAACAGGCGGCTTATGCACAATAAAAAGCATTTTCTCTTTTCTTTAAGCCAAGTCAGTAGTAGTGTCTTGTTTTTTTTTTTTTTTTAAAGATTGTATTTATTTGAGAGAGATAATGCATGAGAGAGAGAGAGGAAGAGAGAGAGAGAGAGAACTCATGAGCACAGGAGAGGGGAGGGAGGGGCAGAGGGAGAGGGAGAAGCAGACTCCCTGCTTGAGCAGGGGAGCCTGACTCGGGCCTTGATCCCAGGACTGACATTAGGACCTGAGCTGAAGGCAGACATTTAAGCAACTGAGCCACCCAGGCGCCCCAGTAGTAATGTTTTAACTGTGGTCCACTCCTGTCTCTCAAGTATTCCTCCTAATTGTTCATGTGACCATGATGAGATCTATCTGAATGGAATGACAAATCCAATTAAAAAAAATGTTAACTTGGGTGGGCCTCAGATGGACATGGTTCTCTGATGTGGAGGGAAGTACCTCTTGGAAGTGATAGATTCTGAGGTTGTAGGCAGAAACTACATTTTATTGCCTCCTTAAAGGATATTTTAAATGATAACATCTTTATTCATTCCTTTGATACTCAGTGTAGTTTTCCCTCAGATTTTAAGAAACTTTGTGACTGGGATCTCTGCATTTCTAATTATTACTTTATTAGTCATCAATAGAATGAACTTTGCTATAGGCTAGTTATTCTAATGTAAAAATTTTGAGAAAATACTATGTGAAAAACTGCATATTAAAGCATGAAAAGTCTTTCAAATTCAACATTGTGTCTTCCATTTATAGAACTTTTTAAAAGTAACAAAACAATATATTTAAAAGGATTTACACATAGTGGTATTAGGTGACATACCTCATGCAAATATGTACAAAATTTATTGAAAGCATGACCTATTTAGCTGAGACAATGCTCTCCTAGATTATATATTTGAAATACTATGAAGGTTTTACTAAAAGTCATACAACCAGCAGGTTTATTTCACTTAGGAATACTAGATTGTTAGCCTTGAAAAAATCTGAAATATATATTTGGAATTGTTCTAATAATGTTCAAAGAACACATACTCATCATATTCTTTCATCTGATTAGATTTTGGAGCAGAAAAAAAGTTAAAAGATAAGTAGGTGTTAATAAGGAACAGGAAAGATGTTTATGATTTATAGCTTATCAGTAGATCAAGTAAAATAATATGATTGTATTTGGAAAGAGAATCAATGACCTAATAGGGATTTCTTTTTTTTTTTAAGAGAAATTTGGCTTTGTAAGAGAAAGACACATAAACAATATCTAAAAAAGAAAAAGAGTTGTTATTACCTAGAAGAAAAATCAATAGTGGATGATATTTCAAAAGAAAGAAATAAGATGGGATTAAAAATAGTACATGTGTCCTCGGAGTCCTAATTTATTTTAATTTTTTAAGATTTAATTTACTTATTTGAGAGAGAGAACACGAGGGAAAGGGAGAGAGGATCTGAAGCAGACTCCGAGCTGAGTGCAGAGCCCGACGTGAGGCTTGATCCCATGACTGCAAGATCATGACCTAAGCTGAAACCAAGTCAGAGGGCTTAACCAACTGAGCCACTCAGGTGCCCCTAGAGTTCTACTTTAAAGAATGTGAGTGAAACACCAAATGAAATTGAAATGTTTAAAAATGGTAAATTTAATAATTTTATTGAATGGTAAATATTAATCATCAAAATTTGGTAGAAGAGAAAAAAGATAAAGACTGTATTTTTTTTAAAGATTTTATTTATTTATTTGATGGAGAGAGAGAGAGAGAGTGAGAGCAGGAACACAAGCAGGGGGAGTGGGAGAGGGAGAAGCAGGCTTCCGGTGGAGTAGGGAACTCGATGCGGGGCTCGATCCCAGGACCCTGGGATCATGACCTGAGCCAAAGGCAGATGCTTAATGACTGAGCCACCCAGGTGCCCCAAGACTGTACTTTTTGAACAGTATGTATATGTGTTCATGTGTGTGTGTGTGTGTGTGTGTGTGTATGTGTGTGTATTGATGAGTATCCTGATAGATATTATATGACTCTGTTATAGATACTATAAAAGAACTAATGATTTCAATTCAGTTTTCATTACTTCCAAGAAAGAGTATGATTAGGGATTTCCCCCAATTATTTCTCCTGGAACATGTGACTCTCATGAAAGTGAGCATCCATAAACTTTTTTTTTTAATTAACATATAATGTATTGTTTGTTTTAGGGGTACAGGTCTGTAATTCATCAGTCTTACACAATTCACAGCGCTCACCATAGTGCACACCCAATGTCCATCAACCAGCCACCCCATCCCTCCCACCTCCCTTTACTCCAGCAACCCTCAGTTTTTTTCCTGAGATTAAGAGTCTCTTATGGTTTGTCTCCCTCTCTGGTTTTGTCTTTTTTCATTTTTCACTCCCTTCCTCTATGATCCTCTGTCTTGTTTTTCAAATTCTTCATATCAGTGAGATTATATGACACTTGTCTTTCTCTGATTGACTTATTTCACTTAGCATAATACCCTCTAGTTCCATCCATGTCGTTGCAAATGGCAAGATTTTATTTTTTTTTTTTTTGATGGCTGGATAATATTCCATTGTATATATATACCACATCTTCATTATCCATTCATCTGTTGATGGACATCTTGGCTCTTTCCATAGTTTGGCTATTGTAGACATTGCTGCTATAAACATTGGGGTGTACATACTCCTTTAGATCACTACAGTTGTATCTTTGGGGTAAATAACCAGTAGTGCAATTACTGGGCCATAGGGTAGTTCTAATTTCAACTTTCTGAGGAACCTCCATACTGTTTCCGGAGTGGCTGCACCAGGTTACATTCCCACCAACAGTGTAGGAGGGTTCCCCTTTCTCCACATCCCCGCCAACATCTGTCATTTCCTGACTTGTTCATTTTAGCCATTCTGACTGGTGTGAGGTGGTATCTCTTTGTGATTTTGATTTGTATTTCCCTGATGCCGAGTGATGTTGAACACTTTTTCAGGTGTCTTTTGGCCATTTGGATGTCTTCTTTGCAGAAATGTCTGTTTATGTTTTCTGCCCATTTCTTGGTCGGATTATTTGTTCTCTGGATGTTGAATTTGATACGTTCTTTATAGATTTTGGATACTAGCCCTTTATCTGATATGTCATTTGCAAATATCTTCTCCCCTTGTGTTGGTTGTCTTTTGGTTTTGTTGACTGTTTCCTTTGCTGTGCAAAAGCTTTTTATCTTGACAAAGTCCCAATGTTCACTTTTGCCCTTGTTTCCCTTGCCTTTGGTGATGTTTCTAGGGAGAAGTTGCTGCAGCAGAGCTTGAAGACGTTGCTATCTGTGTTCTCCTCACGGATTTTGATGGACACCTGTCTCACATTTACGTCTTTCAACCATTTTGAGTCTGTTTTTGTGTCGGGTGTAAGAAAATGGTCCAGTTTCATTCTTCTGTATGTGGCTGTCTAATTTTCCCAACACCATTTGTTGAAGAGACTTTTTTCCATTGGACATTCTTTCCTGTTTTGTCGAAGATTAGTTGACCATAGAGATGAGGGTCCATTTCTGGGCTTCTGGGCTCTCTATTCTGTTCCATTGATCTATGTGTCTGTTTTTGTGCCTGTACCATACTGTCTTGATGATTACAGCTTTGTAATAGAGTTTGAAGTCCAGAATTGTGATGCCACCAGCTTTGCTTTTCTTTTTCAACATTCCTCTGGCTATTTGGGGTCTTTTCTGGTTACATACATATTTTAGGATTATTTGTTCCATTTCTTTGAAAAAAGTGGATAGTATTTTGATAGGGATTGCATTAAATGTGTAGATTGCTCTAGGTAGCATAGACATTTTCACAATATTTGTTCTTCCAATCCATGAGCATGGAACGTTTTTCCATTTCTTTGTGTCTTCCTCAGTTTCTTTCATGAGTATTCTATAGTTTTCTGAGTACAGATCCTTTCCCTCATTGATTAGATTTATTGCTAGGTATCTTATGGTTTGGGGTACAATTGTAAATGGGATCGACTCCCTAATTTCTCTTGCTTCTGTCTTGTTGGTGTATAGAAATGGCACTGTTTTCTGTGAATTAATTTTATATCCTGCCACTTTACTGAATTCCTGTATGAGTTCTAGCAGTTTTGGGGTGGAGTCTTTTGGGTTTGCCACATAAAGTATCATATCATTTGCAAAAAGTGAGAGTTTGACTTCTTCTTTGCCTATTCGGATGCCTTTTATTTCTTTTTGTTGTCTGATTGCTGAGGCTAGGATTTCTAGTATTATGTTGAATAACAGTGCTGATAGTAGACATCCCTGCCATGTTTCTGACCATAGGAGAAAAGCTATCAGTTTTTCCCCATAGAGTATGATATTTGCTGTGTGTTTTTCACAGATGGCTTTTATGATATTGAGGTATATACCCTCTATCTGTACACTCTGAAGAGTTTTAATCAAGAAAGGATGATGTACATTGTCAAATGGTTTTTCTGAATCTATTGAGAGGATCATATGGTTCTTGTTCTTTCCTTTATTAATGTATTCTATCACATTGGTTGATTTGTGGATGTTGAACCACCCTTGCAGCCCAGGAATAAATCCCACTTGGTCGTGGTGAATAATCCTTTTAATGTACTGTTGGATCCCACTGGCTAGTATTTCGGTGAGAATTTTTGATCAATGTTCATCAGGGATATTGGTCTGTAAATCTCCTTTTTGATGGGGTCTTTGTCTGGTTTTGGATCAAGGTAATGCTGGCCTCATAAAATGAGTTTGGAAGTTTTCCTTCCATTTATATTTTTTAGAATAGTTTCAGAAGAATAGGTATTCTTCTTTAAATGTTTGGTAGAATTCCCCTGGGAAGTCATCTGTTCCTGGGCTCTTTTTTGTTGGGAGATTTTTGATTATTGCTTCAAATTTCCTTACTGGTTATGGGGATGTTCAGGTTTTCTATTTCTTCCTGGTTCAGTTTTGGTAGTTTATAGTTTTCTAGGAATGTATCCATTTCTTCCAGATTGTCTAATTTGCTGGCATATAGTTGCTTATAATATGTTCTTATAATATTTTGTATTTCTTTTGTGTTGGTTGTGATCTCTCCTCTTTCATTCATAATTTTATTTATTTGGGTCCTTTCACTTCTCTTTTTGATAAGTCTGGCCAGGGGTTTATCAATCTTATTAATTCTTTCAAAGAACCAGCTCCTAGTTTTGTTGATCTGTACTACTGTTCTTTTGGTTTCTGATTCATTGATTTCTGCTGTTATCTTCATTATTTCTTTTCTCCTGTTGGGCTTAAGCTTTATTTGCTGTTTTTTCTCCAGTTCCTTTAGGTGTAGGGTTAGGTTGTGTATTTGAGACCTTTCTTGTTTCTTGAGAAAGGCTTGTATTGCTATATACTTTCCTCTTAGGACCGCCTTTGCTGCATCCCAAAGATTTTGAACAGTTGTGTTTTCATTTTCATTTGTTGCCATGAATATTTTAATTCTTCTTTAATTTCCCGGTTGACCCATTCATTCCTTAGTAGGATGCTCTTTAGTTTCCATGTACATGAGTCCTTTCCAAATTTCCTTTTCCTCTTCCTCTAGTTTCAAAGCATTGTGTTCCGAAAATATGCAGGGAATGATCCCAATCTTTTGGTACTTTTTGAGACCTGATTTGTGACCCAGGATGTGATCTATTCTGGAGAAGGTTCTATGTGCACCAGAGAAGAATGTGTATTCTATTGCTTTGGGATGGATAGTTCTGAATATATCTGTGAAATCCATCTGGTCCAGTGTGTCATTTAAAGCCTTTTTTTCCCTGTTGATCTTTTGCTTAGATGATCTGTCCATTTCAGTGAGGGGGGTGTTAAAGTCCCCTACTATTATTGTATTATTGTCAATGTTTTTCTTTGATTTTGTTATTCATTGGCTTATATAATTGGCTGCTCCCATGTTAGGGGCATAGATATTGAAAGTATTAGATCTTCTTGTTGGATTGACCCTTTAAGTATAATGTAGTGTCCTTCCTCATCTGTTATAGTCTTTGGTTTAAAATCTAATTTGTCTGATATAAAGATTTCCACCCCAGCTTTCTTTTGATGTCATTTAGCATGGTAAATTATTTTCTACCTCCTCACTTTAAACCTGGAGTTATCTTTGGGTCTAAAATGAATCTCTTGCAGACAGCATATTGACGGGTCTTGTTTTTTATTCAATCTGATATCCTGTGTCTTTTGATTGGGACATTTAGCCCATCTACATTCAGGGTAACTACTAAAAGATATGAATTTAGTGCCATTGTATTCCTGTAATGTGATTGTTACTGTATATTGTCTCTGTTCCTTTCTGGTCTGTGTTACTTTTAGACTCTTTGCTTAGAGGACCGCTTTCAATATTTCTCGCAGTGCTGGTTTGGTGTTCACAAATTCTTCCAGTTTTTGTTTGTCCTGGAAGTTTTTTATCTCTCTATTTTCAATGACAGTCTAGCTGGATATAGTATTCTTGGCTGTATATTTTTCTCATTTAGTGTTCTGAATATATCATGCCAGTCCTTTCTGGCCTGCCAGGTCTCTGTGGATAGGTCTGCTGCCTATCTAATGTTTCTACCATTGTAGGTTACTGACCTCTTGTCCAGAGCTGCTTTCAGGATTTTCTCTTTCTGAGGCCTGTAAGTTTTACTATTAGATGTCAGGGTGTTGACCTATTTTATTGATTTTGAGGAGGGTTCTTTGTGCCTCCTTGATTTTGATGCCTGTTTCTTGCCCCAAATTAGGGAACTTCTCCACTATAATTTGCTCCAATATATCTTCTGCCCCCACTCTCTTTCTTCTTCTGGGATCCCAATTATTCTAATATTGTTTCATCTTATGGTATCACTTATCTCTCAAATTTTACCCTCGTGATCCAGTAGTTGTTTATCTCTTTTTCTCCGCTTCTTTATTCTCCATCATTTGGTTTTCTATATCACTAGTTCTCTCTTCTGCCTCATTTATCCTAGCAGTTAGAGCCTCCATTTTTGATTGCATCTCATTAATAGCCTTTTTTATTTCAACTTGTTAGGTTTTAGTTCTTTTATTTCTCCAGAAAGGGATTCTCTGTTATCTTCTATACTTTTTTCAAGCCCAGGTAGTATCTTTATAATCATCATTCTGAACTCTAGTTCCAACAACTTATTGATGGCTGTATTGATTAGGTACCTGGCAGCCGGTACTACCTCTTGTTCTTTTTTTTTTTGAGGTGAGTTTTTCCATCTTGTCATTTTGTCAAGAGGAGAATAGATTAATGAGAGAACAAAATGCTAAAAAAATGCTAAAAGGGTAGCAATGACTCCAGGAAACTATACACTAAACAAATCAAAAGAGACCTGAAACCAGTGTGTGGAAGGAAAGGGAATAAAAAGAAAAAGAATATGATCAGGTTGGTGAATAGGTCAGAGCCACACACTAGATTTTGGGTATATTTTGGTCTGTTAGAATTAATTGCCTCCTAAAATTTTAAAGAAAAAAAAATGTGTGTATATATATCTATATACATATATTGATATATATGTATATTTAATAATGTTAAAAACAATAAATAGATAGAATATGACTGTAAAAATGAAAATTAAAAAATATTTTAAAAAAGGAATTGGTAAGATAGGATGTTGACTGAAAAAGGAAAGAAGAAAAATTCAACTAAAAAAATAGAAAAAGTTGGGCGCCTGGGTGGCTCAGTTGGTTGAGTGACTGCCTTCAGCTCAGGTCATGATCCTGGAGTCCCGGGATCGAGTCCCGCATCGGGCTCCCTGCTCGGCAGGGAGTCTGCTTCTCCCTCTGACCCTCTTCCCTTTCGTGCTCTCTGTCTCTCATTCTCTCTCTCTCAAATAAATAAATAAGATCTTTAAAAAAAATAGAAAAAGTAAAGAATAAAGAAAATTTTCAAAATTAACTTTGAAAGACTATAGAATCATGGGAAAAATGCCATGAATTCTGTGTGCTGTTCCCCTAGTGCTGGAGTTTTGCCGTTCTCATTGATCAGTAAACTTGGTCTAGGCTGGATGTTCTTGCTGATCTTCTGGGCGGAGGGGACTGTTGCAGTGATTCTCAAATGTCTTTGCCGGAGGCGGAATTGCACGGCCCTTGCCAGGGGCCAGGCTAAATAATCTGCTTGGATTTGCTCTCGGTAGCTTTTGTTCCCTGAAAGCTTTCTGTTCAGCTTTGGAGGACGAGAGTGAAAATGGCAGCCTCCCAGTCTCTGGTCTCAGAGGAGCCGAGAGCCTGGGGCCCCACTCCTCAGTAAGCCCTCATAAAAAAGCCCAATCACTCCTGTCTCCCTGTTCTCTGGTCACACTCCATGCTCACCTGGCCTGTGACCAAGTGTTTCTATCTCTGGCACATGACCCTGTTCAGAGTCTCCAAATCCAGCAGATCCCTGCGGTGCGCTCCCGTGCTGCTCCTCCCTCGGGAGGAAGGGAAGTCTCCACAGATCTGCCACCTATTGGGTCCCTGCTCAAAGAGCAGTGGCCTGGCTATGCCTCGGATCACAGTTTATGTCAACACTGAGCTGAGAGCCCACTCCTCGGCTCTGTCTCTGCAGCCAGCTTCCCTGCTCCAATACCTGGGAACTCTGTTGCACTCAGGCACCCCCAGTCTTTCTGTGATCCCGAGAATCCTGAGACCACTCTGTCCCAGCAAGGATTCCACTGCTTGCCTGCTTAGCCACTGGACGTCCCTCAGCGGAGCAGACTTCTGAAAGTCCCAATTTTGTGCTCAGCTGGCTCTATCATTTGCCAGTAGAGTCTGATGCAGGCTTCTTCCCCCTGTCGTCTATCTTCCCAAATATTGCCTTGGATTCACTTCTCCATGCGTCCTGCCTTCCAGAAAGTGGTTGCTTTCTGCTATTCTTTTCTTCAATCTCCTGTGAGTTCGTAAGCTTCAGAATGGTCTGATAGCTATCTAGCTGAATTCCTGGGACCAGATGAAATTTAGGTCTCCTACTCCTCTGCCATATTGCTCCCCCCACACCCATAAACTCTTGAACTGACAGTAAAATATGGGATACTCCTTCAGGGCTAAATCATGATAAATGTGGTAAAATTGGTTGAGGACATGGAAATACATAAAAATATGAAGGTGAGAGTCCATTCATCTATTAATTTACATAAAACAAAATTGAGAAACAAGTGAATTTGAAAAAGGTAAGATCAGAAGCTATGTATATACCAAGGGAAAACTTTAAAATTTTGTCCTAGTGATTTTAAACTTTGATATCACCAAGTTTATATCTCCAGAATAGCATTCTGGAAGCAATGTGGAAAATAGAATGAAAAACATCTTGCTTAATTCTTGGTAGTAATTCCCTTATCATTGCTATAAACAATGTATTTTGAAGGTATTTTATATGGTTATAAGAAATATATTTCTTTTTCAATGATTTTTGCATATATCTGTTAAATATTTTGGGAGGTAATACTTTCTACATAGGCTTCTGAGATGAATTTATAATATATATAAAATGAAATGATTTTTTGATACATGAATTTTCTAAAATTACAAGGAAGTAAAACAATCATAACTTTTTAACTTATTATACCATTTTTTAAAATTTGCTTTCCTCAAATACATGCTATAGGTAAATTATACACGATTTTGGATACTTTAAAAATTTCTGGGTTTGTAGCTCATCATCGTCTTTGAAACTGAAGGGGAAAAGTTTTCAATTGGTGACGTGAGTCTAAGTGGTTTGATAAGCTTCACAGAGAAAGATAATAATGCAGAAATGTCACTTTGTCCAGTTGACCAAACTTAATAAGAAATTTTCTATTTTAAGATTCAGACATGAATTTTCAATCAAACCATTGTCATTTCTGTGGTAACCCTCTGTATTCTAGACTTAATGGAAGGCAAATATGAGAGACTGACCACCTGGTGAATTTGAAAATAGAACATTACTCCCTTGTTTCAAAATCACCATGTATATTCTGGAATATGTGTTCAAAAAATTGCCCCTCCTTTGATACAAAACTAATATATAGATTTTCTTCTTTCTTTTTCTTTGCACTTGTATATGAGAAATGCAAGAAAAATTTTAGTATACCCCTTTAATAGAGTGTTTACAGCACAGCTTTGATTGATTGAGCCCACCTGTCCTTATTTATATTCTAATAAAATATTATTCATGCATTATCTAAGTATGCACAGGCTTCCTTTTTGATATAGGACAGACTTAGGTTTGATTCTCAGCTCTGTATTCAAAATTTGAGGAATTTTCTTGCACTCTGTGTTTCAGTTTTACCATCTTTAATTTAGTATACTACCATTACTATATGGGTCTGTTATTAAGATTAATTAATTAATAATATATATGGCATACCCTAAGGATTAGTTACATATAAACCATTACTTATGTTTTTTTTTTAGTAATTTATATTTTATTTTATTTGAAAGGCCAGTATAGTTAACATACAGTGTAATATCAGTTTCAGGTGTACAAAATTCAGTGATTCAACACTTCCATACATCACCCAGTGCTCATCACAAGTGTACTCCTTAATCCCCATCACCTATTTCACCCACCCCCTCTGGTAACCGTCAGTTTATTCTCTCTTTTCTGCCTTTTTACTTTTTTTTTTTTTCTGCTTTTCTCTTTTATAGAGGCTAACAAGTCAAATGCCTCAGCTTCCCAGAATATTTTGCATCCAGATGTGGACATGCTACAAGTTCTGGCTATTAAGATTGTTAAGTCTCTGGGGAAGCCTTCTGGGAATGTTTTATTTTTGAAAAAGCCTTAGTTGGTGTGTCCGTTGGGCCTTTTATCCTTCTTCCTGCCCAGGATGTACAAACAATGCCTGCAGGTGAAAGAATCATCTTGCAGTCAGGAGTCATGTTCTAGGAATGGTAGGGCTCGAAGATAACAAAAAACAAAACAAAACAAAACAAAACATCTTTCCTAATTAACATCATTCAACATTTAAACTAACCCTGGATTATCACCTCTAGAATTGTTGTATGGAGGAATAAAACATTTGCTCATTTAAGACACTGTTAGTTTTGTTATTTTTTACTTTTTGGCTTGTGGGAAACATTCTTTGTTTTTATGTGTAAAGGGTCTAGAGATTCTGTTAACATAAGTTATTCTTTATATATTTTAATCTTCTCCCAATCACTGTACTGACTGGTAGTACAGGAGGAAAAAAACAAAAACAAACTAATGAAAATTAGAAAATCTTCATACTGTGTGGTTAGATTTTGAAAGATAGTAGCTTGTTACTTGAACAGCAGAATTAAAAGTAGCAGGACTTCTCAGGATTACTGTTGTAATATTCATTCAGCAGAATCCCACTGTTCTACACATCACAGCAATCGATCAGGTTTCCCAATGCATCAGTAAATCATGGGCATTTTAGGAAGTAGATGAGACAGACGTTTTACAAACTCATTATTTCTACTGAAATCTCATCAAATTCTTCATTAAACAACTCAGAGTTCTATCTTCTCCACTCATTCATCCCTCATTTTCTTCAGAGGCACAGCCTCTCAAAATTACCTTAAATGCCAATGCCACGCAGCTCTTTGTCCCATCCTACCAAAAGCAAGCTACTGCTTGCAAGCTACAATCATGTCTGCGGCGGGAGAAGGAAGGTGTAGAGGGTGAACCTCAGTTTATAACACTGCAATGAAAAAAAAATGAAGTGATTAGGAACTATTTCAAATGTTTGTTATTTTATACAATTAGACATTTTTAATAACATAAGCAAAGTTATTTATAGTAACTCTGCTAAACCCTGTAGGACTGGTCATTACTGGACTGCTTTTTGTGGTCAAAGGCAATTTAATGTTACATTTCAGATATGCTTATTAGTGTATAACTTCGCAACAAATGGTAGAGATAGTGAAATAAAATTATTTAATTCTGTGTTTTCTTTTAATTGCAAAGACTTGGGTACAGACGAAATAAAACTCAGGGTTTTAAAACCTAGACGTGGTGTCATGCTATGTTATGTAAATGAGCAAGTTATTGACAGCTATACCACACTATTTACAGACTCAATTTTGAAGAGATCTCTTAATCTTCTATAACCTTAAATAAAGAATTGTATTTGGATACTGTCAGAACTTTCAAATGGAAAACACATTTGCTTTGCTTCCTTGTGTCTTGGGCTTATTTATTTATTTATTATTTATTTATTTTCCACTTTTTCAGTCTTTGAGAGTAAAGTATAATGTAATCGTTTTGTCCGTTGACAAGAGGGTCTTGAATCAAAGTGGCCTGACTCATTCAATTAGAGAAGGAATTTGTTCTTTATTCCTGTCCTCAAAAGAGAACTCCCTATTCTGTGCCACCACCCACAATGGATATCCATGCTTTTTTTTTTTTTTTTTAACTTTATTTTGGAGAGGCTTTTGCTGATTCTTGGCAAGGGAACCAGGCTGCGGACAGAGATGGGTTCTCTGTGCTTCAGTGGCAATATAACTTCTTGTGCATCTTAACATATAGGAAAATCCTACTGAAAGCAATTTAGAGAATATTCATTGTGGAACATTTTTGTTTTCTAAAATGTGCTATATTAAACCATATAAATGTACTTCTGGTTTGGCACTCACATCTATAAGATAGCATGTTCACCAGGAATCCTCATCTTTACTTTGCTTCCCTATGAGACATGGGATACCAAAATATGATTTAGTTGTTATCACTCCAAAAATTATCAAAATTATCAAAAGACCAAAACATATTCTTCAGAGGAATTTGGTGAGAAGGTATATTTTTCTTTTTTCTTTCCTTCCTTCCTTTTCTTTTTTCTTTTCTTTTCTTCCTTTCTTTCTTTCTTTCTTTCTTTCTTTCTTTCTTTCTTTCTTTCTTTCTTTCTTTCTTTCTTCTCTCTTTCTTTCTTTCTTTCTTTCTTTCTTTCTTTCTTTCTTTCTTTCTTTCTTTCTTTCTTTTTCTTTCTTTCTCTCTTCTTTCTTTCTTTCTCTCTCCCTTTCTTTCTTTCTTTCTTTCTTTCTTTCTTTCTTTCTTTCTTTCTTTCT
>NW_027397070.1:54195025-54339207 GCF_003265705.2 Callorhinus ursinus
CTTCCTTCCTTCCTTCCTTCCTTCCTTCCTTCCTTCCTTCCTTCCTTTCTTTCTTTTGAACTCTTGCATGCCAAGCACATGCTTGGTGCACTACCTACATCATCTCACTTAATCCTAAAAATAATCTATAAACTTAGATGGATCACACCATTTTTAGATGATAAACTTGAAGCTGGGTGGAATTAAGTAATATTGCTCAGAGTCAATGGCTATCATATTATAAAGCTGGAGTCCAAATAGGTGTTTGTTTCATTCTGAAATTAGTTTATCCAGTGCGTGTATTATGGGGAAGCAGTGGAGTTTGGTGGGTACTTGTGCTTCTCTTAAGCCTAGAAATTCTAGGGGGGTAGCAGCAAAATAGTTTCATTTCTATCTATTTCATGCCTTTGGCTTTCATGTAGGATTGGGTCTCAAGAAAATATTTGGTAAAAATAAATGAGAAAGCCTTCACTATAACACACATATAAATATTTAAAATAATACACAGTTGTAGAGAAGCTGTCATTTTTCTTACTTTTGCCTCAGCCACAGCTTTCCTATTTTTAGTAGTTTCAATTGTTTGTTTACTTATTCTGTTTCCATGTGTTTCCCAAGTAGGTATGAATGTAACACTGAATGTCCGTTAGACGCAAAGTATCCTGGGCCACAAAACCCAAGAACTAGGACAAGATGAGGAAATTTCAGTCATTGACATAAACAGATGATGGTGTTTTAGAAACCAGCAAGGTAAAGTGGAAAGATACAAATCTATGATGTTAAGTATGTTCCTTGATATTAAATCCTCCACAGAGTAAAGAGAATAATATGGAATTGATTGAGTTCAGCTGACTCATAATTGACTGCGCTTATTACTTCTCCCATTATTTAGAAAAAGGCTAAGATATACAATTAAATTGCATTGATGTGAAAATTAAGCTCTATATTATTTGCACATATAATTCTCAGGAATACTGTACCCATTAGAAAGCTATCAAGTTACTATGTAGTTGTCTTGAGATCCTATTGTTGCTTCATTGTTGATACATCTTTGCTTTTACTATGAATTCCTTGCATGTAGTCTGCACTTGCATGTAGGCTTCAGTGAAAAGTGATCACTACTTTTAAAATTTTAAAATATCCTCATTGTATTAAGTAGGAGAATGCATCATCTTCTCCAAAGATGTCCATGAGGTTCTAATCCCTGTGACATGTGAATATGTCCTCTTACATGGCAAAATGGGCTTTGCAGATGTGATGAAGTTAAGGATCTCGATTGGAAGATTATCTATCTTGTATTATCAGGTGAGCCCAATGTAATCACAAAGATCCTTAGCAGAGAGGGCCAGAGTCAGGGAAAGGGATGTAACTACAGAAGCAGAGGTTGGAGTGCTACAGCCACAAGCCAAATGATTCAGGCAGCCTCTAGATGCTGGAAAAGACAAGGAATAGATTCTCCCTTAGAGTCTCCAATAAGAAAGCAGTTTTACTGACACCTTGACTTTAGCCTTGTAAGACTAATTTCACACTTATGACTTCCAGAACTATGAAATAGTAAGTCTGCCATAGTATCATTTGCTGATGACAGAGAAGCATTTAAGGAAGCCCTCTAGTCTATTCTGAGGCAGTATGACTGAGAGTTAAGATAATTGATATGGCAGAAGACATAAGAGTTACCCATATTAAAGGATGTTGTGGAGGAATGAGCAGGAGGAAAGTACTTCCAGCAAAGGAAAAAGTATTTGTGAACAATTATTTTAGTTAAGAGCTTAGAGAAATTGAGAACTGAAAGACCTCTTATATGGCTGGAATCTTCAAAATTCATTTGGGCAATCAAGAATTGCTGCCTTTATTTTGGGAACATTTGGAAGACCTCAATGGGTTTTACTGCCCAGGGTTGGGACAGCTTGTACTTGTGTTTCAATTAAACTATTCCATTTTATGGCATTTCCCCCACTCCCATCCATTCAAATATTTATTTCAATGATTTTCTTCACCCCAACATTAAAAGCATCTACAAGAAATATATGACATGGGTCATGGTAATTTTAGGATATCACCCCATTATGTATCTGTAATAATGTAAGCACCAGAGATGATTATGATGTTTTATGCAATGAAATACCATACTTAAATGTCTATATTTCTGGGTACTGAGTAGGCTGTTTAGAAATTAATGAAAGTCAGTAAGTTGTTCACATCATCTTAATAAATGTTAGATGGACTCAATATTTCTTCTTACCCTTTTGTCCAGCCCTAATGAAAATGGAGTTAAAAAAGAAGAATCACTGTGATTAAAAACAAATCTTCTATAAGGGAACTTTAAAATTAATGTGCCCCCTGTAATAGTCATGGTCTGGATTTCATTCTCAATTAAGTACAATATAGAAATGAATTAAAAATGACATTTGTAAATGGGTGGGAAAGAAATCATATATAACAAGTGATTTGATTTTAAAGGCCCAATGATAAGAGCTCTTTAAAAAAGTCTGAGGGTAAGAATGAATTGGCCTATAAAACGTGTGGTGTCAGTATTTCCCAGAGACAGATGAGGCCCTACTAATTTTCACTTATTTGAACGGAACTGCTCTAGGTTTGATCAAGGGTCTTTTTTTTTTTAAGGGGGATACAGGATCATATTATGTCATATAACCTCTATCAGTCATGATAAAAAAATTGAAGTGTGGAGAGTTCCATCAAATCCTCAAACATGGATTTCAGAAAGGATAAATAAAATTTCATGTGGCTGCTCTAATTATAATCAAGCTAAGGAATATACTCCTCTATCACATATTTTGAAATAGATTTAGATGCAGTTTCAAAAATTTGCACAGATCTTTTTATATGTTAGTATCATCTCTGACAAGAAGATGAGTAACTCAGGTTGAAGCAGTAAGACTTGGTGGAAATCTCTCTTAGGTCAGAATATTTCCTCTACTCTAGCAATAGTTAAATTTTTCTCTACTCAAAGTATGTCCTTTCATTTTTTAATCAGAATCATTACATGCACCTATAAATATTTTAAGTACTATAAACAAGTCATACAAATTCAAGGCACCATTTCCAGTCTTGGATGGAAATAAAACATCAGATCCTGAGATGAAAATATTAAAGTTCTTTTAGAATGTCTTCTCTTCATTGACTTTCATTTACCCCCTTTCCTTCCATTCAAGTAATTATTTTTTCCTTTTACCTCCATTTCTAAAATATGACTTTGTTGCTTATGGCATTATGTTATTCTTAAAATGTCTTTAAGAGGGAGATTGAATATAATGGCTTTGGTCCATGAAGACTTTATAAATTCTGGTTTTGTCTCCTTATGAAGGTCAGGTTTAATTCATTTAATTGTTTTAGGAGACACCCCTGTATGGGTTTTGTTTGTTTGCTTGTTTGTTTTTGTTTTTTAACGACTCCAACTTTTATTCTTAATGTCTTGAGTAGATTTATGATAATTGAAACCAAAAGTGTCCCTAAAAAACATCTAATATTCTCATTACAAAATTAGGAAGATATAAATTATCTGTGTTTAGAATGTTTAAACATTTCAACTGGTTAAAATACTTCTGGAAAAAGGAATGTGATTCTTGGATTTCTATCAGAAAGTTTGTTACTCTAGAAGATTATTTCTATTCCAACTGAAAAAAAGATAAATCATGATGACTTTATTAATTATCTGTAGAAATAGTCCTTTGCATCATTAGGAGGTAAATGACATAGATGTGTTCCTCTTCTTTTTCATATTTTCCAGAATCTTACATTAAACAAATGAATCAAGGTTAATAGACTCCATTTTGTTGTCTAAAATCTTTTCATGAAACAATCAGGAATTGCCTGATTTAATCTAATCCTAAACTTAATAAAAAATGACATATGTAACCAACCATCTATACCAGAATAAGCTATTGCCCATGAACTGAAACAATTCTGGGAAGTTTTCTAGACCATATAAAAGATTATAAAAGCAATAATTTATTTTAAAAATTACTTGAATTTTATGTGATTATATATTATATAAATTATATATTAATATAATTATATTTGTATTACATATAAATACAGTACATATTAATATATATTAAGATATAATCTTTCAATTTTCATTAACAGGAAAATGAAAATCAAACATGGTTGGTGTTGAAAACTGGAAACTAAGCAAATGAAGATTGAAATAATTTAATGCTGAGGTTAATCTATCCATTTAGAGGCTCTACTTTGAGCTGGATAACTTAGAAATGAGGCTTGTTTTTTTTTTTCTTCCCCCAGAAATAAGCATATA
Source organism: Callorhinus ursinus (assembly GCF_003265705.2). Taxonomy (NCBI): domain Eukaryota; kingdom Metazoa; phylum Chordata; class Mammalia; order Carnivora; family Otariidae; genus Callorhinus; species Callorhinus ursinus. Next base: position 54,199,278 of record NW_027397070.1, read on the forward strand.
ATCATGGAAGGTGAAGATTAGCGTTGTTGGCCTTTCACATTCCATTCTTCTCTTAGGAACAAATTATGATTGGAGAAATTACCTTTATCTCATGTAATTAGAATGCACTTAGGTATTTAAAATCACGCTACTAGCAATTTAGAAATATAAATTAGGTTATTTATTGCTAGCAAAAATTGAGGAGAATGAGGCTTTATTAATGCCATTTTCAGCTTGACAGAGACTAATACTTACATATATTCATGACTGATGTCACACCACTATGTAAATGCAAGTCCAGAACATTAATTTAGATCCAATATGATTATCCTTACAATAAACTTACTCCTCCTAATGCTCTATAGTATTTCATAAATGTACAGAGGAAAAAAGAAATTATAATAAGAGCCCAAGTACCATACACTAAGAAAAAAAAAATTTGTGCAAGGACAAACAAGTCCCAAGGAAAACATTATCATTTCGATATTTCTACAACACTGTTAGAATTAAATAAGAGGTGACTTTTTTTTGTAAGATGCAGTTCATTTTAGAGTGTAGTGGATCTTTGATTTTGTTGTTTTTGCTGTAATTTACTTGTTTGTTTTTCTTCTCAGCATACTCTTTCTCCCCTCCAGTAATGGTTCATTGGTTTTCCTTTTATAAATCACTTTCTTTCCATCTTAGCTCATATAGTTTGAGAGTGGAATCTATTAAAATGGGGTAGGAAAGATGCTGCCACAGACAGTTGCACAAAGAAGTGAAAAGAGAGGCAACAAAGACTGGGAAAGAAGACAGAAAAATTGCATCTGCTCTGGATCATTAATTGTAGAAGCAAATATTCCTTTAACATATCAGTCTTCCTTAAGTTGGTTACTGTGTATAATCTGATACAATGATCAAAGTCTGAAACGGTGTCCCTTGTTCATGAAGATGATTTTATATTATATTCATTATGATCTTCTAATGAGACAGAAAATGCATAATCAGGTTACATTTTTTTCCATCAAGAATCTTAGTTGGTATATAAGATTTTCTTATCAAAGGAGTAAGCTTCAAATTTTTATAAAATATTGGATTTTAGAGCTCCTATGAGTCTTTAAACATTGATGTTCCTTTAACTGCAAGAAATTCCAATCCTCTGATTTTTTCAGATGGAAACAAAGTCCCTGGAGAGGTCGAATGATTTTTTATTCGGATGCCCCAGCTAATTAATGAGTGGCAGACTTTGACAAAAATCTCTGTCTTCTGACCAAAGAAGATTATACATTCTAATATGCCATTGCTTCCCCACTTGCTGAATATTCATCCTTTGATAAATGAATTTTTAAGTTATATTTGACTCAAAACATTATTATTTATAAAGACAAACACTGAACACAAACATGCAATTTCTTTACGAGGACATTCAATCTAACTCTGAATTAATCTCTTTTCATTGAATCCCCTCCTAAATTTATATCCAACAGAGTAAAAGAATTTCTTAAAAAGTAAAATAATTTTGGGGGCACCTGGGTGGCTCAGTCAGTTAAGCATCTGACTCTTGATTTTGGCTCAGGTCATGATCTTAGTATCCTAAGATCGAGCCCTGTGTGGGGCTGGCGCAGGGCATGGAAATTGCTTAAGATTTTCTCTCTTCCTCTCCCTCTGCATCTCCCCACCCTCTAAAAAAAAGTAAATAATTTTTAGCTTTTTTTAGTCAAGAAAACTGGATCAAATTATTCTTCTTGTCTTCCCATATTTAGATTTTTTTTCATTTACCTATAGAAATTATTCTATATAAATTAGATAAGAAAAATATATTTTGGAGGTACTATATGAGAAATTATTACAATGGCCCTTGGTGCTTAAACAAATTAAACTGATATAAAATCAAACTCTAGTGTGTCACAGGCGAAGACAATTTTGCTCTAAACATTACTTTGAAATTTCCAATTTCATTTGAGATTGTGTTCTCTGCACTGCATACTGTTATAGGAAAACTTAGTTAAAAATATCTTGCTAGTTTCATAAAGTCTATGAAGACTGTAAATCTCCATTTTTAATGTGATAATTCATTTTAACAGTGAGTAAGTAAGTCTGGATTCCTTCTATCAGAGCATGAGATACGGTGGGACTTTTTGTTCTGAACAAAAAGGTCATCTGTAATATAATGAGATATAATATTTCTATGGAAAAAGAAAAAAGTTATATACCTACTTTTAAAGACATATTTAAAATATGTTTTATTGCAGTTGTAGGGGACTTTAAGTTCATTTACTCTTCTGAACTGAAAAAATGCAAGCTAATAAAGGCAAAGTATATAACTTGTCAAGATAAAATTCTAAACTTTGGAAAGTTCAAAATTGCATTGGTTATGATATAATCAGGTATCTTTGCACAGAATTTGCCCCATGTTCAGGTCAACACACATTATGACAAGTCTACTCTCCTGTATTTCCTATTGTGTAAATATTTTTTAGGGGAAAATGAACACCAGAGTGTAAATCTGATTCAAAAGACCACATGATGAGGACACAAATATGCTTACCTCAATGGTGGTTTAATGAGTGAAACAAAACCATGCGGACTATTTTGGAGTAAGAAATTTGTTACCTGAATTAGATCTTTAAAAAAAAAAAAAAGAAAACTGTGTGAGTAGCTGGAGAAGAAAAGGTCCCAGAGGGGGAGTTAAATAAGCAAAGAAAAATCAATCATCATACCTGGCACAAGTGAAAGGAAACTTGCCAGGACACCTGGAATCTAGGGACGTCCAACCACTGTCACTGTACGGCAGATTGTTGGTGACTGGAGGGATCTGTGGAAGGATGTCAGTTCTTACTGGTATGGTCTCTCTGAGTTTTGAGCAAAACTTCTGTGCTCTCTGGTGGCCCTGGTGTTGCTACTGATCATCCGTTTGCTACTTTAAAGAATGGAGATGAAAGCGGGGATGAAAGAGGACAAATTGCAACCTGCCAGATTCCAGGTGGCGGTATTTCTCATCACCTCTAAACAATCATTATCGTTCAGAGGGTCCTGGCAACTCCTTCATTTTTGCCTTCCAAATCTAGTTCAGTTGCACTTTGACAAACTCTTACCTGGAACCACACAGGAAAGGGGGTCCTGGGAAATTTAGTTCCTAGTGTAACCAAGCTGATAAAAGTATATAACCCTGGGTGGCTCACTCATTTGGAAATCTGCCTTCAGCTCAGGTCATGATCTCAGGTCCTGGGATGAAGCCCCGTGTCTGGCTCCCTGCTCCATCTCTCTCTCAAATAAATAAAATCTTTTTTTTAAAGTATACTTCTGCATAGTGCTCAACAGTGAAGCAAATATTTTGACCATTTTGACTTTTCTTTTTCTGTCTTGAAACTGATTTTTTTAAATTGAGGTATGCTTGACATATAATATACTAGTTTCAGATGTGCATCATCATGATTAGATAATTTGTATATACTGTGAAATGATCACCACAAAAATCTAGGTAAGAGGAAAGTATGTTCTATGTATACAGAGACAATGAGTAACACGAAATGGAATCTATTGCACTCTCAGTATTCTATAAATCCATATAGCTAGGAACAGATGTTTTTCTAAATGACAGATGAGAAAACTGTTTTGAGAATATTAATAATGATCTTAGGGGTAAAAGAGGATGGGGATTCCACACTCAGTTGTGTTTATGAAATGCAGTGTTAAACAAGGTTTAGACAACATTTAATTAAAAAATGCTGAGAGAATATAATATTCCAATATTTATTTTGATTCGATAAGAAAGGAAAATAAAAATAGCATGAATAATTCTGTTAAATTATTTCTCTCTATAATTCTTCCTATTTTTTTTCTCCCTGGGTACCATCTCCAAGAACAAAGGAGGTAATGTGTCCATAGGCTGAAAAATCTGGTGTAATTTTTCTCCTACATTTCTTATTTCCCTGTGTTTAAAAGCTACATTCTCTTTTTAACATGAAGGGTAAGGAAAGTTCATGACTTTCCACAATACACAATCATCTTCTGACAATATTGGATGCCTGGAAAATAAAGAATGGATCATTTAATAAGGTTTATTTTTAATTAATCAGCATTTTTAAAAAGTTCCATAAGGTAACCGCAGAGTGGAATTTTTTCTTTGTCCTTGATTCATGTTATTCCTATGACTTTGCTCAGGGGAAGAGTTGGCAGAATCATGCTGCAGTCAATCATAAAGCTATCATTAAATGTCCATGCTAATGACCAACTTCTAATCACATTGTGGATCACTTTAATCTTAGAGACGTGGTTTGAGACAAAATTACTCATGAAATTGGTTTTGAGTGAAACGGTACACTTTTGTTTATAATGTGAAATTTTAATTTGAACTTCATATTTTTATATTAACAGTAGACAACTTACATTTCACAGTCTAGAAAGACATTTAGCATTGACAAGGTTTCTTAATATATTATCTAAATAGCAAGTTGTGTGAAGACTGCAATGTCTTAAAAAGTCTTTCTTATACAATAACCCCAATAGTGTGAATGAGAACTCAGAAGTGGCACCATGGACAGAGGTATAAAAACCATCAACATTTTGAAGTAATTTAGGTAGTTTCTATGCATAGTTTCAAGTTAGTGTTTATAAAATTGATGCCATGAAATTATTGCAAGAGTACTTGGATTAGAAAAATGAAAAGAAGCGTGAACAAAATGCACATAGGTAAAATTTTGCCAATGCTTTTATATTTGCAATAGGATTGATTATTCTATGGGTCTTCAATGGCTATGTTTAACTTCTATCAGGCCATCCCCTGTAATCTGCAGTTTTATTTGCCCCTTCTATTGGCTGAAAATGTACTTAAAATAAAATTAGCTTGTTGAATATTAAAATAAAAATATACATTAATATATAACATATTTGTACTTATAATATTCATGTATCATATTATATAACACAATATTATATAAACACTTGTATATGCTATGCATAGCATATTTGCTTGACTTTGGATATAATAAAGGGATTTGAGATTGTACTAAAGTGATATTTCCTACATTGTAGACCCATGATATACATTTATTCTCTGATCTTTCTGAAAATATCTATATCTTTTTTAGTTAAGCTAGATCTTGAAGCAGAGAAAATTAAATTTTGAAAGTAGGCCAGAAACGTCGGTAGGGAAAGTTCACTGGATTTCCCTGAAGAATTAATACCATGATGACTTGAAAATGTATTTAAATCTGAGAGAAAACTCACTAGAAAGAAATGCTAATCAGAATTTCCCAAACAAAACTAACTAAACTTGAAAATATAAAACAATAGTTATCAAGGTACATTTGCAAGAAATAGGTTATGTTTAGAGACCCTATTTCACAGTAAAATTAAATACTTAATTTTTAAAAGATTTTAAGAGAATTAAAAAGGAGGTCCCTGGGGAAATAAAGCATGAGATTCCTTGGTGAGGAAAATAAGCCAACTTTTTTATTGATTTAATTTTGAACAAACTGTTCAAAGTCGTTATTAGAGCATAAGGAGGAATAATTTTACTACTTAGGGGTATAGGTAATAAAGATGAGTAAAAAATAAAGTGGATCAACTCAATCTGATCTTTTTCTTTCACATGAAACCAGAGGTAGGTGGGTGCAATATAGATTAATCAGTTGATCCAACTACATAACCACCTGGGTTCCTTTCTTGGGGAACGTGGCTTTGCTAAAGTGTTGTATGGAACAAGGGATCAATGCCCTCTTGCCTCCACGATGTCTCTTTACAGTTAGCGAGAAGGGAAACAGAATCAGTTCCTTCAAATCCCTTACAGTAAAAAAAAAACTTCCTTTAGAAAGATTTGACCTGGAACAGACACAACTCGCTTCTGCTCACCTTTCAGTGCTTGGAGCCCACTGTCATGCTGCTACACACAGTTTCAATGGAGGCCAAGGATTGCATTCTCTAAATTAGGTCACCATATGCCCAAGTGAAACCAAAGTGGCAGGGATGTGGAGAGACCATGAGAGGCTCTGAAGGAACTTGGGGATCATAAATACCTGGGAGGTTCAGCAATCTGCTCCAGGACACTGTGCATTCTGTTTCAGTAATGTAGCGTCTCCTGAACAAGGTTCTGGTTCATCGTGGTTGCTCAATGAATATTTTTGCATCAGGAAAATTAAATCATAAAGACAGAAATTTTTTCCACCCAGGGTGAATTGTATTTAAATTATTTATATAGAATTCATTATTTCTGATACTAGTTTATCAAAAAAGTGAACAATCCTCATGGATTATTTTGGTGGGCATGTATTGTTTTTTGTTTGTTTGTACTATTTTTTATAAAGTCTGTATAATTTCTCTGGTGGAACCACTGAAATCTTTTCCCAGTTATCTTAGTGGTTAGCTTTTGGTTGGATGGAGATTTCCTTAAAAGTTTTGAACCTTGCTGAGAGCAGACCAGGCGACTGCCCTAGACTTCACTTTCTGTTCATGCAGACCCTCAAGGTCAGATAGAGATGAGAGATTAGGACCTTCATATATATTTTCTGGGCATGTACACAGTCCTTTATACTTGCATGCCCTTCTAAACTTCCATAAATACATTAATTTTTCAAAGTCCACTATGGGCATTCTTTCCCCAATTTGTCATCTTAACGATTTTTGGTGAGTCTTTTATTATTCACAACTGGTGTTGCTGCTTCAAGCTTCTGTGATGTTAAACAATTGCCAGTGATTGTTTTTGACAAATGCCCTTGGTATGAATCTTTTTGCTGAGAGCATACACTGAGTCATGTCAGTACAGACAAGTCCTAAGAATAGCAATTTTTTAGGGACCTTCCACACATGTCAAATAATGATTCGTCCCTGGGCATGCGACTTTTGGGGAGCTCCAACCTTGATCTGTCCCTTGCAGTGGGTGCTAAACTGCCAGCCAGTCTGCTGGTTTTTATAGCTACTGGATTTGCAAGGCTGTTGGTTTTCAAAGATACCAAAAATATGTCAGGAGGGAAATGGAGAGAATTGTGACAAGTTAAAACTTTGTTTTCACTGAGATTTAGCCATTTTTCTTGAATAAATTATTCTTGGATTGTTACAAGCTTTTGCTTGATTTCCAGAGTTTAAACAATGTTGATTTTGAACTATCTTGGGCCAATGTTCTCAATACTTTTATGGAGGAGCAGGTTTTTGGAGGTCTTTAACCTATTTTTTGACATCTGGTTGTTGTATTTTGACACTTCTACTGCTACTGTTTAAGTCACATTAAATAACTAGTTACCTTAGTAATCTGTACCATTTTTTAAGTATATAAACTTATTTTGAAAATAGGTATGGTAGTCCGTTTTAATCTTTACCACATTTTTGTATCCTTCCCTGCAGTTTGAACTCAAGCATGGTCATATGGCTTGTTTAGATGAGTGAGATAGGAGCTGAGAAATGCTTATCACACGTGGGAAGATATGTTAAGGGCCAGTGTATACTTTTCCATGCCCCCATATTGCCCCCTCTGCCATGATCCTAGGTATAATCCATATAGAAGCTACATCAACATGGTGGGTCTCTGAGTAAAGATGTTAGGGAACAATCCATAGCTTCCCATTGATGGACTCATAGAATAAGCCATTGAGATTTTGAGGTTTGCTACTGCTGCATAATATAACTTATTCAAACTGATATAGTAACCTGACATAATACATACATATGTTAAACAAATTCCTGGCATTTGTCTTATAACCAGACTGTATATCCTCTGTTATGGCTCATAGAGGTTTTGTTGTCCATTAACAACAACAACAACAACGACATTGCCTCTATATCGTCAGTGAATTGCACTTGATGGTTTATCCAGGATACTGAAATATCCTGTACATCCTTAAAAATGATAAATGAGGAACCTAGAGGCTATTTGTATTTATTTCTGAGGACAATGAGTTGTTGCTTTCATATCCGAAACAAAGTGGGCGTAAATCAGGTATGCACAGAACACTAGATGGGAGATAGAAAATTCTTAACTCTGCATTTCCTTTTCCTCATTCAAAAAAAAAAAAAAAACAGTAATGTCTCTCTTATGTCCCATTCAGGGTTGTTATAAGAAAGCATATGTGGAAATAGTTTAAAAAGTTTAGTGCTAAGTGTAAAACAATGACGTGATGACTCAGATATGTGTAGATCTTCAAATGTTCATCTTTAGATACCCACCCTATGCTCATAAGGGTATTTGGACTAGGCATGGTCACAAAATAATAAGATAATCTGTTAGGAACCAATGTGAGAGCTCATCTTTCGCAGCCCCTTTATTATACAGGCAAAGTCTGATGTTCTGGGAATTTAAATGACTTTCCTAAAGCAAATGAACTGTCAAACTCCTTATCTGGGATGTCCATCTACATCCCTGGCAAGCTCTGGTCAATATTTAGGGAAAAAAATTGATACTAATTGATAATATATAGATACTAGATATCTACATATTATATCTAGTATATGGATATATATCATATTATATATAATGATAAACACATAGTCTAAAGTCAGATAATGTCAAGATGAACTTGGCAGAAAGACAGAATGAGTCTCAAGCCAGAGAAGAAATGATCATCCATGAAATGAGGGTGTTTAACATTTCCAAGTAGGCCATTACAGTAGTAAAACAGAGATGCAATTTCGCACGAGAATTCACGTTTGAAAGTTGTTTCAAAGGTGATGTGTTTTCCTTTAAGTTCATTAGAAAATTGCTTTTTTTCCTTATGAAATTCTCTCCTTCACTTTGCATTTAATAGCTGCTTGCTGAAGGTAGGAATATATGTATCACTTCTGTCAGTTAAGGGTAACTTCATCTTACCTTATTTAATTAAATTTTAAGAAAATAACATCTTGCAGGTTACTCCAAGCCTTCCTCCATACTCTTACTGCCAGGAGTATTAGGTAATCGCTAAGACCAGAGCCACAAGCACTTCTTTGGGCGGGACTTGTTGAATTTAACATCACTCTAGATCTTATCCGCCATGACTTACTGGAGTGTCTTCACGAGCTTCCCAATCATGTGGCGGAATAGCTTGCATGATGACATGGAAAAAATATCGGAAGACGGCCAACATATCATCAGCCCATAGCTTCTCACCCATCCCTACTCTCCAATTTCCACTATTACTAAAAAAACCCAAATGGTTCTCTCCTGCCCTATTTTGGAACATGGCCTGAGGGGAAGGCAATTCTGTGATTTTTTTTCCCCTACTTAATGTATGAATTTTGTATCCCCTGGAAAAAATGTGAGTGTTGTTAGACAGGGAAGGACTAGATGAGTATTTGCCGCTGGCTCTGTTTTCCTCAGGGGATTTCCTGTGGTTAAGAACCCTGGGTGAATTTTATGATGCAAGCTCTGCTCACGAAGCAGTCAGCATGCCTGGGAGAATACTGCAGAGGCAGCCGTTCACACTCAAAGGAAGCCCTGGGGATCCTGGTGACTTGTCTCTCTCCTAAGCACATAACAAGTGTATCAGAGGGTCCTTTGAAACAACACACATGGATTTTACTTCTCTGGTTATTTCCGTTTCACCAGAACATTTGGCTGAACTCTGCCTTTGACGTTTCCTGGGGTTGCATCTCAACTGCTGGCAGATTCTTTGATTCTTTATGCAGCCTCCTTCAGAGAGCTCGTAAAGCTAGATCAGAAATACCCATGTGGCAATACATTTAAGCTGTCTTATTAGAGACAACTTTGCAAACGGCTTTGCCACCATTTGTTGCAGAAGCTTGAACAAGAAACCCATTTGCACACACAGTGTGCTACAAAGGCCAATGTGATCTTCCCAAACTTGACATGCTGCCTCAGAAACAGTCTCAAAACACCTATATGCCTGGACACCCTCAACTGTGAACTGCTTGCATGTCTGCTTGAAACTTGGAACACAAATTTGTACATTTGTTGGACATATTAGTGTGTTCAAGGCTTGAAAGCAGATAGTGCACTTTATTTTGAGTAAGATGCTTCTCTCTCTTCAGTGAAGCCTATGTAAATAGATTTGCTGATGAACTCTTACAAGCAAGATGCTTCTGTTTCAGTTGCAGGGATTTAATTTTTTGTTTTGTTTATAATTGCTCTTAGATGCAATATGCTACCTACTGAAAAGATAGATGTCATGTGTATTTTTAAAACCTTCTTAAATAAATTATGTTGCTAAACTAAATAGATCTTTTAAAATGCACAGTGAGGCTTCAAAAGCAAGCAATAGGTGCACTGGTAATTGAACGGTAAGTGAGCTCCTGTAATTCCATTCCTAGTGTATGTGATGATGGTGTTAGAAGGACTAACCTGCCAATGGCATTATAAAGTGCCTGAAGAGATTACTCTCCAGTGTTTCAAGTTAAATTAATACTTTGATTTGTAAATGAACAAGTAAATACTAAGGAATTAACAGCTATGCCAGTTGGAGCTCTAAAACAAGATTCAGAAAGATTTGTGGAATGCTGGAACTACAGTTCTTATGCAAACAATAGAGATGCCAATTTTCAAAATGTTTTCCACGTGTAGCTCAGGAAAAAGTGCCCTGACATTTCAGGTAACACAATGAGCATTGACAGGTCAAGTGTCTAGTAACTCTCTCCCTCTTAGTATCTGACATAGTATCTTATTATTCCCTTTCCATCAATTTGTTGAGTTCTGTTATCTTCTAGACACTGTTATAGGCACTTGGGCTATATCAGGGGAAATATACAAAGGCTCTTAGAAATATTGAAATTAAGTTTTAGTTTGACAATAAATAATAAAGAAGCATATTTTACAATACAGAAGAACAGAAGATGATAATTGGCATGGCCCAAAGAAACCTAGCAATATGAGGAGAAAGGGAGTGGTGGGTGGAGGGATGGGAGGAAACTTGTTCATTTTTGAATAAGGAGATCAGGTTTCTCTGAAAAGACTTAAAGAATGTGATGGGATTAAATAATGGTTTAATCTGGGGAAGTGTTTACCGGGTAAAGGAAAATGAATACAAATGTATTCTTCTGAATGCACCCAGGAATGTGTCTGATGCGTTTGGAGCAACAGCAAGGAAGTGTTGCTGAATCCCTGGCTGGGGGTGGAGCGTTAAGGGTAGCTAAGTGAACTGTAGGAGATGAGATCAGAGGGGTGATATATAGGGGTAGAGAGGTCATGTAAAATCTCTGGCTTTCGCTCTGAATGAAGTTGAAAGCTATTACAGGGTTGGAGCAGAGAATCTGACTTGTATGTTTAAAAGGTAATTCCGGCTGCTGTTGGAGGCAGAGATAGACCATGTAGGAGGCTTTTTCAGTAGTTCATTTGAGAAAAGATGGTGATTTAGACCAAAGGGTAGCAGTGGAGGTGGTAAAAAGTGCTCAGCTTCTGGACAAATCTTGGAAGTCAATGCAACAGAATTCTTGACTGATTGGATTCAACTGTGAGCAACTAACATTGACCAGAGGTATCCATGAGGATGGGATTGCCATTGACTAAGATGAATATAACTGAAGACCAAGCAAATTTGCCAGGATGGGGTATTTGGGAGTTTTCTTTTGGAAATGTTGTGTTGAGATATCTATTAGTTTTTTGTTTGGAGACAATCGGTACTCATAAATATCTGCATTCCAGGAGCAAGTTGTGGGGCGGAACAAACACAATTAGAAATAAAGATGGAATTTGAAGTCATGACACAAGACAAGATGAAATGGTTCTGAACACAGCATACATGGAAAATAAAGGTAAAGGGAGAGGAGAAGAAAGAGAGGAGGAAAAAGCAGGGGAGGGAAATAGGGGAGAAGTAAGGTTTGAGTCTATGAGGTAATATTACATGGTCGAAGGACTTGGAAAAGAGATTGAGTGCCTTATAACACAAGAAAAAACCCCAGAGAGATGCTGGGAACTGTGAAGAGACTGATAAAATGTGTCAAATGCAAAGCAGTTCAAGTAATGTATTGACTAATAATTGATCGTTGGATTTTACTACATGGAGTTTATTGGTGATTTGACAGGAGAGGTTTCAGGGGTGCAATGGTAGCAAAAGTTTGGAGTGAGCTTAAATGAGAATTGCTACATACTTCTTATCTGTACCCACACTTAGCAAAGCAGAAGAATATGAAAACTCTGCAATATAAGACAAAGAGGAGGAAAGTTTTAGGAAAAATATACCAAAGTAGATAAAAGGTGATGGGATCTGTACAGAAGAAGGCATTGGCTTTCATTAGGATCACACAGAGCTGACTGATGGTGAGTCAGATTGTAAAGGTACAGAGCTTGTTACATAGGAAAGTATGACGCTGAGACCATCAACTTTCTCTTTTGACTGCTTCAGTTAAGTCAGGAGCAGGATCATTAAATGGAAGCAAGGATGGGGAGGAGATATGGGGGTTAGGAGAGAGAAGAACATGGAATAACCATCTAGAACCTCTTCCTAAGGGTATGATCTAAGAAAAAGCAGTGTCAACATCATTGGGAGTTTGTTAGAAATGCAGAATTTCAAGTCCTTCCTCCAGCTTACTGGATCAAAATCTGGACTTAGTACTAAGAAATCCAGGTGATTTGTATGCTTACTGCAGTCTGAGAAAAAACTTTTCTAGGACAGTTAGGAGAGCAAAATGCCTCTAAGGATATACTTTGAGTGACTGGTGGTGTTTGAAAGCACTGGAAGTTGAGGTCGGTGGTAATGAACATAGAGACCAGTAATCATGCTTGTGTATTTTTTTCAACCATGTTCAGTTATATGGGTAGTACAAGGTTTGGGCAACAAGATTTCACTAGTTGCAGTTTTGTTAATGGAAAGTGGCAAAATATGAGGGGACAAAGGAGACAAGAATATAAGACAGATTTTAACCAGCAGTCATAGAATTTCAGTTAGATAAGAATGCAAAAGTGAACATTAATGTGGTGAGGTACAGTAAAAAGATTACATCATTGGATAATAGATCATGGTGAGTTATAGGACTTTTGGAGACAAGACATTAGAGGGCTTGGGATAGAAAAATAAGAAGTGGTTTGTCAGAGGGTGGTTTGCAAGAGACTGAGATTGCAGCATCAAGGGGGTGGGTAATTTACAGAGTACAAAACTGGATCACTGAAGAACAGTATCAGTAATATTTGTATGTATGTTTGTATGTATGTATCCATTGCATCATTTAACTTTTACTGTGTAAGTATCTCAAAACTTAGTAGATTATAAAGCAAAAATTTACTTAGCTCCTGATTCTGTGGGTTGGCTGGATGAATCTTCTGCTGTGGGCTTACTTGGCTGAACCTTTCTGGGCTTTCTGATGTGTCTCCCGTCAGCTGAAGCATCAGCTAGCAAATAGGTGATCTAGGATGACCTCGCTTACTGTTCTGGCAATTAGCAGGTTGTCAGGGTTAAGAGTGACTCGGCTACATGTCTCTCATTCTGTAGCAGACTAGTCCAGACTTTTTCATACGTCAGTATTAGGGTTTCAAAGAGTGCACAACACGCAGACATTTTATAAGTCTCTACTTGTGTTATGTTTGCTAATGATCCATTGGCCAAGGTGAGTCACACAGCCAACCCAAAGGATGTCAAACTATAATCTACCTTTAGATGGGAAGGGATAAATTTGTGACCATTTTTGAAATCAACCACATATATTTGTGTTTCTTATCCACTGGACTAACATTTATGAGGGCACAGCCTTAGTATAGTGTTCATTTATTAACCTCTATTAGCTAGCATAGTATTTGAAACATGGTGGGAATTAACAATATTCTCTTGATAAATGCCCATCTATCAATACTAAAACATATCAAAAACAATGTCATCTGCTTCCTCAATAAACAAAGCATCCAAATTTTCAAACTTCCCTATTTTTAATGAAATAAATGGCAATTTCCCAATTTTTTTTGTCTCAAAACTTTGAAGTCACTCCTAGCCATCCCCATTATCTTTCCTATCATGCTTTATCAGATCCAGTCTCTTGTTTATTCTATTTATTCAAATATTTTCAACTGTACCTCTCTCAACTCCCATTACTTTTTGTTTCCCCATCATCATAACATTCTAGGTCATGGGATCTCTTGACTAGGTAAGTTCTAGCTTGACTTTCTGCTATTAGATCTTACCCCATTATTCAACTGCCCTCCCACCAAAGTCCTGGAGTAGTCATCCAAAAGATTACTAGTGATTATGTTCACCTCTCTCCTCAATGATCTTCAATACTTTCCTATTCTTTAACAACTTGTCAGTTGAGCATTTAAGGGCCAACTTTCCATGGACTCAGTCAGCATTTAGAACCTTTTCTTTCAAACTTTCCTCTCATACATCACATATTTTTGTTATCTGGACTACAACCCTTTCCCTCAAGAATATCAATATTATTTTCCTTTGCTTTTTGCTCTTTATCCACCAATAATCCAAACTTTTTTCTTTTTTTAATTTTCTTACATCCTCAGCTTCTTTACTGGTCAAAATCCAACTCATTCAACATTGCTTTATTCAAAAAACTGTTATTTAAAACCATGCAACCCAACAAAAAAATCCTTTTGCTATTGAAACTTTGTAACACTTTTCATCTCTTTTACATTTTGTTTTAAAATTGTCTGTTCACTCTTCTGTCTCTCAAGGCTCTAGACTACTTCATTGCCTAATCTTATTAATTATTGTATCTGTAACATACATAATATCTTATATATAACCTGTACATCATACATACTTGCTAAACTAATGTCAAAGGAAGAAATGAAAACCTCATATTGTCTTCATATTACTAAACATTAGGAAGCAATATAGATTAATGAAATGAACTGAAATTACCATTCCATGCCACTTGGATTTGCTCTCTGACTCCCTCCCATTGTGCATTTATTTCCAGAGGCTAAATAAATCACACATTCAACAAATGCAAATTGAATCAATGTTAAGGAAAGGACCTGCTGTTAATGTTAATGTAATGTTAAGTCAAAGGACCACAGTACAACTATATTTCACAGTTAAAATATATACATTTTATGTCTAGGATGAAGATAAGAGAACCTTGATGACCCTTACGCATATACCACTGAGCATTCAAAACTAAGGAAATGCTTTTAGAAGACATGTTCAACATCAATGAAATAGAGTAACAGTTACTCTTATGTAGTTATGAAAAAACAAAACAAAACAAAAACAAAAACCTTTAAAAACAATACTCAATAAAATAACATAATCTTTTTTGTTTATAGGCCATATCTTCAGTGAAGCTATTCTATCCCTCCATGTGACACTGTACTTACATCAGTTGAAATATCTTGAAGTGGATGTTTTCCTTTAAATGTGCAATATTAATTTTCATATTTTTCTTGTACTGCCAACAGGGTGATTTCCAATTTGATCTCTGAAATTAACATGTGTCTGTCCATTCCTAAATGGTTCTTCAACCTTCCCTTACATTGCATAATTCCTCCTAAACATTTTAATTCTGTATTTGTTAGATTTCTGTAGAGTTCTTTACTGAAGTTTTGTAAACAAACATAATTTAAGAGGTTTATTCATGTGTTTTGGTCTTTTATCCTTATTAAATTATAAATTCTTCACATAAGACATCTTGATCTAGTCCATATGTAAATAGAAACTAACACAATCTTATGAATTCTTTGTTATCCAGTCAATGTATGATGATCATGATTAACTGAATTCATTGAAACAAATTTACAAAAAAGAATTCACAAGGAACATGTCTTATGGATATTTTACTAGAAATAAAAATGGAACAATGTAAAATTAATTGCAATCAATTTCCTCTGTGGCCTTATTTAGATGTATGCCTACTATTAAATAATCCTAATGTAGCCATTATACGGTTTCTATTTTCATCTTTTACTTAAGCATTTTATATGTTACCGTATTATCTTCATTGCCTTTATTTTTACTGGCAGTAATATTCCATTATCCTTTGCTCTAATTTATGTGTTGTTAGGGTTTACACTGTTTTCATTTTTTAGAAAATAGTAAATGCCCTCACTTCCCTTAAAATAAATTCCCATGGGTTGTAGTCTTTTGTCCAAAGAAATTGATTTGATTATTTTTATTTATATATATGATGTTCCTCCAAATTTATCATCCTAAACAACTGTCACCAATTGTATATTGGTGTATATGGATAAAAAATATTATGTGATAATCTTGCAAAATTTTATTTCACCACCTTTTGTTTCTGCTTTTGTTCTTTACATAAACAAATTCATAGGAGTAGCTAGACAAGTAATTTCTCTCTATTGACTTTTGGCTGGGTTGTTGCTATTAAGAAGACAGCTGTCAGTCAGATTTGTATACCATTTATGTGTGTGTGTGTGAGAGAGAGTTTTCTAGAGCTTCATAGGTAATTTTTTTGTCACTAGTGTTCTGTGGTTTAATTATGTTATGCCTAGATGTGGATTTATTTTATTTATCCTTCCTGGAGTTACAATTAGGAATATTATTTATTGATTTGCTTAGGTTGCTAGGTCTGGGAATTAGTGTTTCTCAACAATTCTGGAAATTTCTCAGTTCATAGTTCTTTAAGTATTACTTCTTCATTGCTTGTATTTTTTGAAACTCTGACTTAATGTACATTTATCTTAATGCTCTTGAACTTTCATACCTTTTAAGCTCCTATCATATTTTCCATCTTACTTTCTTTCTTACTGAAATCTGTTACATTTTTAAAATTTAAATCCCATTTCATTAACCCTTTTAATGTAATCAATACTTCTGTTTCCTATCTGCTGTGTATTTTTTATTTTTTAATAATTTAAATGATTACACAGACATGTATATGTATGTGAGAGTGCATGTGTGTACATATATTTCTATTTCTATTTTATTTAAGAATTTATAATCAAATTTATTTTCTATTTTAAAATCTACATATTTTTATTTCTTAGATATTCACACCTTTCTCATTTCTGTAAATATATTCACCTTATTACTTTATATCTCTTTCTCATAATTAAAATATCATAAACATTTTAAACAAATTCTGATACCAATTTTTTTTTGTTAGCTGTAAATCATGTTGCCTTATTTCCTTAGCTTATTTGTGATCTTTGACTATGAGGTCATATTTTTTACAGAATGGAGAGATGGTGCACATATGTTAAAGCTGAGTTACTCTAGACAAGATTTTTTGCTATCATTTGACTATTTAAAGCCACTACAAATCTAGAATCATTTTAAATTAAATTATTTGGTTAAAATTTTTCAAATGACATGGATTGTTCAAGTTTAGGTTATAACCTGCATGAGAGCCAGATTGTTAGAAAAGAGAAAAGAGATTTTAGGAGACTATCCTTTACCTTTAGGGAAATTTACATACACAGCTAAATGTTTTCACATTCCCTAAAAATATTTGAAAGGGAGAATTCCATTCTGATAAGAAAACCACTAGTTTGAGCTGCTGCTTAGGCATTTTATAGCCTGAGAATCCTGCTCACACCCAGAGTCTGGACATTTAGATAAGGCCCGGAGTTTAGGATTCCTGCCATAAATTCCCACTTTGCTTTTCCCATGGCACCTTTTAAAATAACTACTTAGGGTTGAGCCTACAAAAAGTTAGTGACCTCCGCCTCACCCACCTTGTAAGTAATAGGTCCTTGTTAACCGGGTCTCTCTCCTGCTCCCTGTGATTTGGGACAGAGGATTGTCCTTCCTCCATCTCATTGTACCCCCTCTCCATACCAGCCTATTTCTAGGATCTGTAAGTAATACATCTTGTGGCTTTACTTCTTTTATGTGAGTGTACTGAGACTGAACTTTCAATCAAAATGACCCCAGGGCTTTCACTTCCCCAGAGTGGGCTCTTGTATGATGAAGGAGCTGCCTGCTGAATCCACTTAGGTGACTTGTGCCTCCTTATTCAGTAGGCCATAATCTGCATGTTTTAAATTTACAACACCAGCTATGGGTCCCTCAAAATAGTCATGCATTGAGAAATTTAATTTTTTCCTAGAAAATTGAATTTATTATAATATCATATATTTCAGTAATAATTTACCATGTTATTTACCATTGTTCAAATCCTACAGGGACCATCTGAATAAAAAGGAAGCCTGGAGAGACATGTTTAGCAGAAAACAGAGGCAATAAAATAGTCGGGAAAGTCACGATCCAGCTATTGCCATGTTTTCCTTGAACTTTTGATTTTATAGGCATAGTATTGTTAGATTTCTAAATAGTATGAAGAAGTTAGAACTCTAGATTTTAAAATATTGAGAGCACATTAAAAATTAAATAATAGAATTTTATAAGCAAAATGATGGTGTAAGGACCTCTAAGAATTTGACCCCATATAAAAATAATGAAAAAGTTGTCCAAAATTCTCAGAATTAACTTTTTCAGAACTATGAAAATTAACCAAAGGATTGCAGCAGTATTTATTTAAAAAAATTCTGGATATTTATATTAACAGTGAGTTTTATGGTATTTTTAACTTGCTCTAGTTTGGTTCCCTGCTCTCCAGCCCAAGAATGGACTTGCAAAGTAGTAATCAACATTCCTGGTACCAAAAAGAACAGAATGGAGCTCCGAATTTTTCAAAAATTCTAGTTCTAGGAAAAAAAAAATGATATTATTTGACCTGTGTGATAATTCCCTGGAAATGCCCCACTTGAAAAGCTCGTTTTTATTAGATTTGACTCAAACACATTCAGTACTAAAATCTTCTCCTGGGCTGCATTTGTTGAAAATATTCACAGGCAAGTGTTTTAATGTTGCAAATGCTGTAGACGAAGGAAAGAAGTTGGCCCAACTGCTCAAAAGCATAAAAGGAAGAGCTGAAGAATAGGATGTTGCCATAAGACTGGGTGCCTTAAACAACAGAAATTTATTTCTTACAGTTCAAGAGGCTTGAAGACTGAGATCTGGGTGTTGGCATGGTTGGTCTCTGGTGAGAACTCTCTTCCTGGCCTACAGATGGCTACCTTCTTATTGTGTCTTCACAAAGCAGAGAGACATATAGAAATCTTTCTCCCTCTTGCTCTTTTTTTAAAAATATTTTATTTATTTATTTGAGAGAGAGAGAGCAACCACAAGCAGGGGAGAGAGCAGAGGTACAGGGAGAAGCAGGTTCCCTGCTAAGCAGGAAGCCTAATGGGATCATGACCTGAGCCAAAGGCAAATGTTTAACCGACTGAGCCACCCAGGCACCCTTGAATACATTTTTTAAAATAATATTTTATGAGAGTTTATTGTTGCCCAAAGTCACAAGGTTAGTATGTAAAATTGAGATTGATTCAAATCTTCTATATTTTACTATATTAAAATATAGTGTTTATTACATTTCAATGGTTTTTCTAACATTTATATAGATGTATAAGGTTAAACACTACTCAAAATAATAGTAGGTTGCTCTTTTAATAAAATATCAGAATATATATGTTTATACATATCTGTAAAATATATATATATACACACAGGAGCACACACATGCATGGGTTGTGTTCTTGTAAGTTTATATATTTACATATATGCTCTTTGTTTTATGTGACTCAAGTTAGATTACATACTTTAGATCTGGAAGTAGGATAAAATAGTGAATTTTCTTTTGTACCATCCAATTAATATGCAAAGTGGTCCTGAGAGACAAGAACAGGATTCTTTTTTCATCTTTTGTTTCTTTTGATAATTTCTCTTACCTCTCAAGTCCAGGGCAGTAATTCTGGACAGCAGTAAGTGTTGGGAGATTTATAGGCCTCCCCTTTATGAGCCTCAGGATAAGTGATGATAATTGTTTCTTGATACTTCTAAGAACATTCAGTGTTTAAACTATATTTTTATAATGTCTACTCTTAATTTTCATAAATACTTACTGAATGTCTACTTTTTTTATTTATCTTTATTATGTTATGTTAATCACCATACATTACATCATTAGTTTTTGATGTAGTGTTCCATGATTCATTGTTTGCGTATAACACCCAGTGCTCCATGCAGAACGTGCCCTCTTTAATACCCATCACCAGGCTGACCCATCCTCCCAGCCCCCTCCCCTCTAGAACCCTCAGTTTCTTTCTCAGAGTCCATAGTCTCTCATGGTTCTACTTTTTGATTGAGGTGACAGAACTACTTTCTTGAATAGAGCCTATCTGAGGTCCCACATAACTAAACTTCAAAAGGACAAGAGAATTTTCTGGAGGCTTTAAAGGAGAATCCATTCCTTGCCTTTTATAGGTTATATGAGCCATCTCTATTCCTTGATTTAGGCACTCTTTCTCCATATTCAAAGCCAGCCAGGTAGCATATTTAAGTCTCTCTCTCTCTTTCTGACTCTGATTCTCCTACTTCTTTCTCATAAGGACCTTTGTGATGGGTCTACAGAACAATCCAGGATAATCTCACTATATCAAGGTCCTTAGTAGTTATATTTGCAACAATTCTTTGTTATACAAGGTAATATATTCACAGGTGTGGGACATTCACAGGACATTGTGAGGAGCTATTATTCCCTTCTGCACTACCCACTTATATAGCCATTTTCTTCAAGAGACTAAGCCAGTAGTTACCAAGAGTACCAATACTCAAAAATTCCTTTTCTTTATATCATAGAAAAGATGTTTTTTCTTTAGTTCCATCTAAAGGAAGGACTCAATTTACTAAAACTTGGGCCACTTGCTCCTCAAATAAGGGGCTGCTGTTTTCAGAATAAAGAAGACATGCACCACATAAACAGGTGTCATTCTCTAAATCACCATGAGTGAAACATCATGATAGATCTTAGTGGGAATAAATCAATCAAAAAGTCTAAGTATTGCCCTCCAGATAAGGGGCAACACAGTTTGTAAGGGAAACCTTCTAGATATTGAACTAATATAAATCTGACTTTAATGATGCTATAATACAAGCACAACATTATAGAAATGTATCTTTCAATTACAGTTGAGCCAACCATATGAATTATATAAATACAGTCTATCTCATTAAATGCATCAATGTTGTGTTATGGATATTCTGTTATTCATTTGGCAGAGGAGGCATTTGAGATACAGAGATGTCAAGTAACAATACTGATTTGCCAAATCTAATAAATTGTGAAACCATGATTTTAACTCAACTATGTAGTTTTCTAAAACGTCGAGTAACCTTATTGTGCCACACATTCTGACATACTATTGAGAGATGATATTGGGTGATAACCATTGTAATTTGTATTTTCTCTAAAAATATATACTGTGTCAGGAATCATGGAACCGGGTTGTATTCTCAACTTTTGAGTGCCTCCATTTTTTCCCTATTTTTGAAATAGAAAGTAAACAAATGGCTCTCTAGACTTATTTTGCAGATCTAATGAGATAAGTGAACCTTTGTGAAACATAAAGTACATATATCTTTTTTGTTTCTCCTTTACCATCAAAAATACCACTGAGGCCACAGACTGAAGACCAACCACACTGAAGGCCAATTTTAGGTCCTAAACATGCTGTAAAATAAAGTCAATCTCTACATGAATTATTATCAAGTAGTCTTTATCACACACCTGAAGCAGTATCATATTTTTAAAAATGTTATGCCAACTTGTGATTGAGCATATGCGTGCACAAGCCAGCTCATTCACTGGGTAGTTTGGTCCACAAAATAGCCTTTCCAATCTTTGGAGCAGAACATTTGCCTGGAGCTGTCTTTAATAATAAAGTAAGCACTAAATGTATGAACATAGCACAAGCACATTAGTATTTTTTCAACTGCCCTGAGTTCCATATTCTTATGTACCTGCACTCTTTTCCTTGTCAAAGAAATATAATTTAAATACAGAATTTCTTATTCTCTTTGTTGTGTGTACACTTCCACATGAAATCTGTTTTGTTACCTTATTTTTAATTGGTAGTATCTCAATAGCTAATACTTTTATACTCTCTTCATCCTCAATTTGTAGGAGCTTCTTAAACTTTTATAAATAGAAAAAAAAATGTATATCTGGAAGTTAAATCTGAGGCAATCACAGGCCTGTGGATAGTGACATAGTTAAAAGTGGATGGCATGAGAAGTAACTTAAGTAGCATCATGAACTGGTTCAAATTTAATAGGGGTAATTTCAAGAAGGATCTTTTCTTTTTTCCTTCAGGTCATGATCAATACACTAGATGTTGTTCACTAAAATCTAAATGAGATGCAAAAGCTGAGGACTGTGGGGCTCTCCAGATCAATTATGTGTAGGTCTATCACTGAGTAACCATCAATAAAGTAATCAAAGCTGAAATAGATTCCACTTACAGCTTTTTGTTTCCAACACCCTAAGAAGTAATTGTAGTTGTTTTTCCCTTCAGCTCTGCCACTTGGAAGACTGTCAAAGGAACAGAGCTTTGGGAGGAAATGTCCTCCTCATTGGATGATTTAGTGGGTGCTTGAGACTTAGAGGAACAAGATTTAGGAAATGTGATCAATTCTGTACTTGATATACACCAATATTCAAAAGTGTTAATGTTAACTTCTCTGAAAAAGGCCACAAAATTTGCAGCTAGTCGCTCAAATTCAAAAGGTTTCATGACATGAGATTACTATCCCTAAAATTCTTCACCTTAATTTAAACCAAGGCATAGAATTATTTAGTATTAATATTTAAAATGACTATAATGATGTGGTATACAGACCCTAACAAGACTCCCACAATGACTTTTCACTTCCTGGTATCCAGGAACTTGTTTAATCTCTATAATTGGGGACATGACCAGTGAGTTGCTTCTAACCAATAGAATACGACAAAGGTGATGGAATGTCACCCCCATGATTATTTTGTATTCTATAAGACTCTCTTAGCATACATACTCTCTTTTGCTGATCTCAAGAGAGCAAGCAGCCATGTTGTGAATTGCCTATAGAGAGGCAGAGAGGGCCCCACGGCAAGGAACACGATTAGTGCAGAAGAGCTGGCAGTTAGCAAAAATGAGGAGACCCCAATCCCATAATTGCAAGAGGATAAATTTTGCTAACAACTTGAGGGAACTGGGAAGCAGGCCTTCCCAATTTGAGCATCTAGGTGAGTATGTAGCCCAGTTAACACCTTGACGGAAGCTTTGTGAGACCCTGAGTACAAGATTTTCAGGTAAATTGTGCCTGAATTCCTGACCTATGGAAAAATGTGAAAAATAACTGTGTGTTGGTTTAAATCTCTAAGCTTGTGGCAATTTTTTTTACATGGCCTGAAAATTTATATGATTTAAAGGAATAATTTCCACATATATGGTTGATAGCAAATATTTCTTATAGAATAATGTTTCAGCATTACAAGCAAGTATTTATAAATGGTAAATTTGCTTTATGAAAGTTCCTTTTGAAATAAGTTACTTTAAAAAAAAATGAAATGAGTTACTTTTTTAACTGAGAGGGCAGGCATTGCACAGTGCTTAAGAACATGAGCTCTGCCTTCCTGGGATCAAATCCCACCTCGTGGACACCTGGGTGGCTCAGGCAGCTAAGCATCAACCTTCATCTCAGGTCATGATCTGGGGGTCCCAGGTCATGATCCCAGAGTCCCGGGATTAAGTCCTGCATGGGGCTTGCCCAGTGGGGACCTTGCTTCTCCCTCTCCCCCTGCCCCTCCCCCCACCACTCTCATGCTCTCTCTCTCTCTCAAAAACAAATAAATAAAATCTTAAAAAAAAATCCCGCCTCTTGTACTTTCTAGCTGTGTTATTGTAAGCAACCCATGCAAACTGTCTGAGCCTCAGTTGTCTCATCTGAAAACTGGATAATTGTATACATGTCACAGGCTCACTATGAACATAGAATGAGCAAAAATCATGTCCTTTGTCTTTGTTAAAGTACTCAAATAAAGATTTTGGTGTTTCTAGTACAATTTTCCTGCAAAGCGTGTTATTTCTGCCAAAATAATTGATATTCTAAAGGGAAATAAATAGCTGTACCCATTATACCTAGAATTAATGTCAGGAATAGAAAAAGCTGTGGAATAATGAAAATTTGTAGATGTCCACCATTGAAAGAAAGCAAATTCAGTGAAAAAGGAAAAAGAGCGTTGAAGCTTATCGCAGATTCATGACAGATAATTTGCTGCAGATATCAGAAGTCAGAGAAAGAGATATCATACAGACTTCACTTTTAGAGAAAATTCGTTACCTGTAGGTAAAAGTTTTGGTCAAAAAAAAAAAGCTGTAAAAGAAGGAAACTTTACATGATAAGGATATGCAAACAGGACAAAGATTAGGAAAGGAGTAATTATGCCAATAGTAAACTTTAAAGGGGGTTCTTTAAAGCTAAAGTAAAAAAAACGCATTAAGGGAAGAATGACAAAGAGTAGCTCATCTAGGCATATATGTCCCAAAAGTAGGACAAGAGACCATCCTCACCTGTTCCTAGCTGGAGAATTACTATCTATTTCTTTATGATGTCATATCACTGGTACAAACTAAATTTACTGACATTTTGCATTTCTAGTTTTTACATACACTTTGAATAAATAGTCTGTAAATACATCTGTCCCATATATAATCTGATTCTGGCAAATATATTTTATTGGTTTCTCAGTCAACTAAGGCAATTTATCCCTGAAATCATGTTGTTCAATGGATTAGTCTATGGTTAATTTTCCTTAGATTTCTCTTTCAGGCATGAACATTTTACTCCAGGTCCTTGCCCCCCAAATGAGGCTATGAATTTGGCGGTGTCCTTGATTTAAGTAGATATTATGATTAGCCACTTTTTCAATGACTACATTTGATTTAATTACGTGTTAAATGATTATATTCAGTAGACAAATTGATTGAAAAATCAGGATCCTCTGAGTCAAATTTTCTTTTTCTTTTGAGTGAGGAGATAGCCCTAATGTTTTAATATGACGACTAAACAGTTATAAAAAAATCAACTTCAGAAGTATACATCTGGTGAAAAATAAGGCAAACTTCAATCTATTTGACATTATTACCAAGATACAAAGATGATGAGCAGGAAGGGGGTATTTACCTTAATTTTATTTTTTTAAAGATTTTATTTATTTATTTGAGAGAGAGAGAATGAGAGATGGAGAGCACGAGAGGGAAGAGGGTCAGAGGGAGAAGCAGACTCCCTGTCTAGCAGGGAGCCCGATGCGGGACTCGATCCCGGGACTCCAGGATCATGACCTGAGCCGAAGGCAGTCGCTTAACCAACTGAGCCACCCAGGCGCCCTACCTTAATTTTAAAGAAGTTTCAAATTTTGAAATTTTTAAACTTACTTTATACTGTTATAATAAATCATAAAAATGTAACTAACAAATCTCAGTAGGATGACCTTTTTTAAGGATTTGCAAATATCACTCTATTTTTCTCTGTCACTCCTCTCTAATTTGGAAAGATGAAGTATAAATATTGTTCAAATGTTGAATCAACTAGTCAGTATTTAGAGTCCCAGTGGTTTTTCCCCTTGAATAACAAACACTTTCCAATAATTTTATATGCTACCAGTTAAATCCTTCCAAATGTAATAACATTACATTTATTTTAAAAAAAATATTGTTATGTTAATCACCATACATTACATCATTAGTTTGTGATGTAGTGTTCCATGATTCATTGTTTACGTATAACACCCAGTGCTCCATGGAGAATGTGCCCTCTTTAATACCCATCACCAGGCTAACCCATCCTCCCACCCCCTTCCCCTCTAGAACCCTCAGTTTGTTTTCCAGAGTCCATTGTATCTCATGGTTTGTCTCTCCCTCCGATCTCCCCCCCTCCATTCTTCCCCTCCTGCTATCTTCTACTTCTTCTTTTTTTTTTTAACATATAATGTATTATTTGTTTCAGAGATACAAATCTGCCATTTGCAACAACGTAGATGGAACTGGAGGGTGTTATGCTGACCAAAATAAGTCAATCAGAGAAAGACATGTATCATTACATTTATTTTTTAATTGTATAACGAGATTTCATTTTAAATGTTAAATCTGCCTATATATAAAACAAGGCATATGTAATTGGCTTAATTATCTATGTAAGACCTTAGAAACAATTTTCTGAAATACAGAGTAATGGGCACAATATGTGTACATGCATGTGTACCTATTTTTAAAAGGTTGCTGTTCATATTTCTCTTTTCTGTGTTTATATTTATCCTGCCCTAAGTTTTATCTCAATTGATGTTATTATTCCAATGTGAATTATAAGCAATTCTACTTTTTGAACTATATGGATATTAGAATTCTAATATTTCACGAGACAACATTTTTTAAAAAATTATGGCAAATTTTAATGGATTATATCAACTCTAGTCTACTCAACTTAATGATTTTGCCATATTGTAATATACACGATGAAGATGCAATAAAGTATTTTCCAGATAAGCATTTACAATGACATTATAGAGATAGAGAGATAGATAGATGTTGGATAGATACAGACTGACAGATAGATGTCTAGTGGTAGTAAACTATTCTTGTATTTTGTAAATAGTTGCATAATTAAAGAAACCAAATCCAAAAATAATTCCAAAGGGAAGAGACAGAATATTTTGAAAGAAAAATTAGCTTTACCAGTGGGACAAATGCATAACCTGTAAAGGGAGTGATTAGAATCAACATTTATTGAGCATCCATTTTTATGTCAGTATTTCTTTCAAGAAATTATATACATATTGAAGATTTTGCTACTTGTATATTTAGGTGCATAACTTCTTACTTGTTTTTTTAATAGTCTTATTAATTTGCAAACATATTCAATAATAGGGAGATTAAAAACATTAAACATAATTCATTCATTAATTTATTTATTCCCAAAATCCTACCAAGTGCTGACATTGTGTTTATTCAGTGAGTGAACAAGAGAAATATTTCCTGTACCATTGAGCTTAAAATCTAATAGGGAATATTCTTGTGACTTTCTAAACATGTATTCATTTAACAAATGTTTGTTAATAACTGAAGGAGAGGGACTTTTAATGCTGATATATCTTAAATTGCTTTAAAATATTTCAATATGGACACTCATTACAAAACCACATTTGAAATAGGAATTGTGTGCAATATGGTTATATATATATGCATGTATATGGTTATATATGGTTTTATATATATATATATGGTTATGTATATGTTTTTATGGTATTAATATTTTTCATTATTCTTGAATATATTTATTTTCTGGAGTGCATTTATGGCATTTTATGCACAGTTAAAAGGGTACTTCAACAACATGAATGGGAACAGTAACTACAGAAGACAGTATAAGGCTGTTGCTCATCTGTTTCTATGAACAGAAGGTAGAAGGCAGTGTGCAATCTATATGTTTTGCTGCATTTACCATGAAAATTTGATTGTCAGGGTGCCTGGTTGGCTTGGTTGGTAGAGCATGTGACTCTTGATCTTGGGGTTGTAAGTTCCAGCCCGACGTTGGGTGCAGAGATTACTTAAAAAATAAAATATTTTTAAAAAAGGCCCCCCATTCATTTCCTGAGAACTGCAGAGAGCAGCTGAGAGGCTCTGCCTGTGAGAGTGTGCATGTGAGTGTGCGCGGGTGACATCGTGTGTGTGCTAGAGTGTGTGCACGTGCATGTGTATGTGTGAGAGAGAGAAAGGGAGAGAGGGGGGACTCTGTGTGAGGGAAAGAAAACAATTTCTCCTGCTCTGCAGCTTCTGTTCAGGCATTGTGCTTCATTTGGGGGTTCCTGGCCCCAATCTTTCCCCTTAGAAATACACAAGTTGGGAGGAGGAACAAGATGGCAGAGGAGTAGGAGACCTAAATTTATTCTGGTCCCAGGAAGTCAGCTAGATAGGTATCAAACCATTCAGAACACCTACAAACTCAATAGGAGATCCAAGAAAAGAATAGCAGCAACTCTCTGAACAGAAAAGGGACCACTTTCTGGAAGGTAGGACCTGTAGAGAAGTTAATCCAAGGTGATATTTGGGAAGATAGACTGCAGGAGTGGGAGCTTCTGTCAGCAGACTACCGGCAAGTGATAGAGCAGAGGAACATGAAATCGGAACTTTTAGAAGTCTGCTCCACTGAGGGACGTCACTCCAGTGGCTAAGTGGGGGGTGGAACCCTCACTGGGACAGTGTGGTCTCAGGACCTTTGGGGTCACAGAAAAACCAGGGGTGCCTGAGTGTGGCAGAGCTCCCAAGTATCGGAGTGGGGAAGCTGTCTGCAGAGACAGAGCTGAAGAGTGGGCTCCCAGCTCGGGGTTGCCATAAACCATGATCTGTGGCACAGTCGGGCCACTGCTCCTCCAGCAGGGACCTGAAAAGTGGCAGATCCAAGGAGACTCTCCTTCTCCCCTGGGAGGAGTGGCACGGAAACACACTGCAGGGATCTGCTGGGTTTGGAGACTCCAAATGGGGTCATGTGTCAGAGATAGAAGTGCTCGGTCACAAGCTGGGTGAACATGGAGTGCTGCCAGAGACCAGGGAGACAGGAGTGATTGACTGCTTTTCTCTGGGGGCTCACTGAGGAGTGGGGCCCTGAGTTCTCGGCTCCTCTGGGGCGGAGATTGGGAGGCCAATTTTCACTTTGGTCCCCCAAAACTGTACAGAAAGCTTGCAGGGAACAAAAGCTCTCGAGAGCAAATCCAAGTAGATTACGTAGCCCACTCACGGCAAGGGTGGGGCAATTCCGCCTCTGGCAAAGACATTTGCAAATCACTGGAACAGGCCCTTCCCCCAGAAGATCAGCAAGCACAGCCAGCCAAGACCAAGTTTACCCATCAATGAGAACTGCAGAACTCCAGCACTAGTGGAGTACTGCACATAGAATTCATGGCTTTTTTCCCATGATGTTTTAGTATTTCAAAGTCAATTTTTTAAATTTTTTTGTATTTTTTTATTTTTCTTTTTCCTTTTTTCAAGCAACATCTTATCTATTGCTTTCTTTATTTGCATTATTATTATTTTTAAAGATTTGTATTTATTTGACAAAGAGAGAGACACAGCAAGAGAGGGAACACAGGTAGGAGGAATGGGAAAGGGAGAAGCAGGCTTCCCGCAAAGCAGGGATCCCGGTGCGGGGCTCAACCCAGGACCCTGGGATCATGACCTGAGCCGAAGGCAGATGCTTAACGACTGAGCCACCCAGGCGCCCCTCTAACCCTTTTTAAAAAAATCTTTTTTTAATTTTCATTTTTAGAGTCATATTCTATCCTTTCATTGTAGTTAACCTTATTTTGTATAATATAAGTTATTCTTTCTTTAAAATTTTGGGATACAGTTTCTTCTAACAGACCAAAATCTAACCTAAATCTCTAGTGTATGGCTTTGTTCTAGTCTCCTGCCTGACCACATTCTCTCCTTTCCTTTTTTTTTTTTTAATTTTCTTCTTTCTTTTTTCAACCAACTTTTTATCTTATCAATTCCTTTTATAATTTTCATCTTTATAGTCCTATTCCATCCCTTCATCATATTTACCCTTATTTTTGTATATATGTAAGGTTTTCTTTCTTTAAAATTTTAGGAGGCAATTAATTCTAACAGACAAAATACACCAAAAATCTATTGTGTGGCTCTGATCTATTCATCAGCCTGATCATATTCCTTTTTTTTTTCTGTCCCTTTCTATCCCACCCGGTTTCGAGTCTCCTCTGATTTGTTTAGTTTATATTTTTCTGGGGTTGTTGCTACCCTTTTAGCATTTTGTTCTCTCATTCATCTATTCTTCTCTAGACAAAAGGACAAGATGGAAAAACACCTCAAAAAAAAAAAAAAAGAACAAGAGGCAGTACCGGCTGCCAGGGACCTAATTAATACAGACATTAGTAAGATGTTGGAACTAGAGTTCAGAATGATGATTATAAAGATACTGGTTGGGCTTGAAAAAAGTATAGAAGATAATAGAGAATCCCTTTCTGGAGAAATAAAAGAACTAAAATCTAACCAAGTAGAATCAAAAAGGCTATTAATGAGGTGCAATAAAAAATGGAGGCTCTGTTAGGATAAATGAGGCAGAAGAGAGAATTATTGATATAGAAGACTAAATGATGGAGAATAAAGAAGCTGAGAAAAAGAGAGATAGACAACTACTGGATCACGAGGGCAGAATTTGAGAGGTAAGTGATACCATAAGACAAAACAATATTAGAATAATTGGGATCCCAGAAGAAGAAGAATGGGAGAGAGGGCCAGAAGGTATATTGGAGCAAATTATAGCAGAGAACTTCCCTAATTTGGGGAAGGAAACAGGCATCAAAATCAAGGAGACACAGAGAATCCCCCTCAAAATCAATAAAAATAGGTCAACACCCCAACACCTAGTAGTAAAACTTACAAGTCTCTGAGACAAAGAGAAAATCCTGAAAGAAGCTCTAGACGAGAGGTCTGTAACCTACAATAGCATAAACATCAGAATAGCAACAGACTTATCCACAGATTTGGCAGGCCAGAAAGGACCGGCATGATATATTCAGAGCACTAAATGAGAAAAATATGCAGCCGAGAGTACTATATCCAACTAGACTGTCATTGAAAATAGAAGAAGGGATAAAAAGCTTCCAGGACAAACTAAAACTAAAAGAATTGGCAAACACCAAACCAGCCCTACAAGAAATATTGAAAGGGGTCATCTAATCAAAGAAAGAGCCGAAAAATAACATAGACCAGAGAGGAACACAGACAATATAGACTAACAGTCACCTTACAGGCAATACAATGGCATCAAATTTATATCTTTCAATAGTTACCCTGAACATAAATGGGCTAAATGCCCCAATCAAAAGGCACAGGGTATCAGATTGGATAAAAAAACAAGACCCATCTATATGCTTCCTGCAAGAGACTCATTTTAGACACAAAGACATCTCCAGATTTAAAGTGAGGGGCTAGAAAACAATTTACCATGCTAATGGACATCAAAAGAAAGCTGGGGTGGCAATCCTTATATCAGACAAATTAGATTTAAACCAAAGACTATAATAAAAGATGAGGAAGGACACTATATCCTACTTAAAGGGTCTATCCAACAAGAATATCTAACAATTGTAAATATCTATGCCCCTAACTTGGGAGCAGCCAATTTATAATCCAATTAATAACAAAATCAAAGAAACACATTGACAACAATACAATAATAGTAGGGGGATTTAACACTACCCTCACTGAAATGGACAGATCGTCTAAGCAAAAGATCAACAAGGAAATAAAGTCTTGAAATGATACACTGGACCAAATAAACTTCATAGGTATATTCAGAACATTCCATCCCAAAGCAACAGAATACACATTCTTCTCTAGTGCCCATGGAACATTCTCCAGACTAGATCACATTCTAGGTCGCAAATCAAGTCACAACTGGTACCAAAAGTTTGGGATCATTCCCTGAATATTTTTGGACCACAGTGCTTTGAAACTAGAACTCAATCACAAGAGGAAAGTCAGAAAGAATTCAAAAACATGGAGGCTAAAGACCATCCTACTAAGGAATGAATGGGTCAACCATCAAATTAAAGAAGAATTAAAAAAAGTCATGGAAACAAATGAAAACCACAACAAAACTGTTCAAAATCTTTGGGATGCAGCAAAGGCAGTCCTAAGAGGAAAGTATATAGCAATACAAGCCTTTCTCAAGAAACAAGAAAGGTCTCAAATACACAACCTAACCCTACACCTAAAGAAACTGGAGAAGGAACAGCAAATAAAGCCTAAACCCAGCAGGAGAAGAGAAATAATAAAGATCAGATCAGAAATCAATGAAATAAAAACCAAAAGAACAGTAGAACAGATCAAAATGAGGAGCTGATTTTTTGAAAGAATTAATAAGATTGATAAACCCCTGGCCACACTTATCAAAAAGAGAAGAGAAAGGACCCAAATAAATAAAATCATGAATGGAAGAGGAGAGATCACAACCAACACCAAAGAAATACAAACAATTATAAGAACATATTATGAGCAACTATATGCCAGCAACTTAGACAATCTGGAAGAAATGCATGCATTCCTAGAGACCTATAAACTACCAAAGCTGAACCAGGAAGAAATAGAAAACCTGAACACCCCCATAACGAGTAAGGAAATTGAAGCAGTAATCACAAATTTCCCAACAATCAAGAGCCCAGGGCCAGATGTCTTCCCAGGGGAATTCTACCAAACAAATAGAAATGGAAGGAAAACTTCCAAAGTCATTTTATGAGACCACCATTACCTTGATCCCAAAACCAGACAAAGACCCCATCTAAAAGGAGAATTACAGACCAATATTCTTGTTGAACATGGAATAAAAAACTCTCACCAAAATACTAGCCAATAGGATCTTACAGTACATTAAAAGGATTATTCACCACGACCAAGTGGGATTTATTCTTGGGCAGCAAGGGTGGTTCAACATCCCAAATCAATCAATGTGATATAATACATTAATAAAAGAAAGAACAAGAACCATATGATCCTCTCAATAGATGCAGAAAAAGCATTTGACAAAGTACAGCATCCTTTCTTGATTAAAACTCTTCAGAGTGTAAGGATAGAGGGTACACACCTCAATATCATAAAAGCCATCTTTGAAAAACCCACAGCAAATATTTTTCTCAATGGGGAAAAACTGAGAGCTTTTCTCCCCCTAGGGTCAGGAACACGGCCAGGGTGTCCATTATCACCACTGCTATTCAACATAAATACTAGAAGTCCTAGCCTCAGCAATCAGACAACAACAACAACAAAAAAAATAAAAGGCATCTGAATCATAAAAGAAGAAGTCAAACTCTCACTCTTTGCAGATGATATGATATTTTATGTGGAAAACCCAAAAGACTCCACCCCAAAACTCCTAGAACTCATACAGGAATTCAGTAAAATGGCAGGATATAAAATCAGTGCACAGAAATCAGTAGCATTTCTATACACTAATAACAAGAGAGAAGCAAGAGAAATTAAAGAATCGATCCCACTTACAATTGCACCCAAAACCATAAGATACCTAGCAATAAATCTAACCGGAGGGGTAAAGAATCTGTAGTCAGAAAACTATAGAATAGTCATGAAAGAAACTGAGGAAGACACAAAGAAATGGAAAAACATTCCATGCTCATGGATTGGAAGAACAAATATTGTGAAATTGTCTATGCTACCTAGAGCAATCTACACATTTAATTCAATGCCTATCAAAATACCATCTACTTTTTTCAAAGAAATGGAACAAATAATCCTAAAATTTGTATGGAACCAGAAAAGACCCTGAATAGCCAGAGGAATGTTGGAAAAAAAAAAAAAAGCAAAGCCAGTGGCATCATAATTCTGACTTCAAGCTCTATTACAAAGGTGTCATCATCAAGACAGTATGGTACTGGCACAAAAACAGACACATAGACCAATGGAACAGAATAGAGAGCCCAGAAATGGACCCTCAACTCTAGGGCCAACTAATCTTTGACAAAGCAGGAAAGTCTCTTCAACAAATGGTGTTGGGAAAATTGGACAGCCACATGCAGAAGAATAAAACTGGAGCATTTCCTTACACCACACACAAAAATAGACTCAAATTGGATGAAAGTCCTCAATGTGAGAAAGGAATCCATCAAAATCCTTGTGGAGAACACAGGCAGCAATCTCTTCGACCTCTGCCACAGCAACTTATTCCTAGACACATTGCCAAAGGTAAGAGAGGCAAGGGCAAAAATGAACTATTGGGACTTCATCAAGACAAAAAGCTTTTGCACAGCAAAGGAAACAGTCAACAAACCCAAAAGACAACCGAAAGAATGGGAGAAGATATTTGCAAATGACCTGTAAGATAAAGGACTAGTATCCAAAATCTATAAAGAACTCATCATTCTCAACACCCAAAGAACAAATAATCCAATCAAGAAATGGGCAGAAGACATGAAGAGATATTTCTGCAAAGAAACATCCAAATG
This sequence comes from Callorhinus ursinus, assembly GCF_003265705.2. Taxonomy (NCBI): domain Eukaryota; kingdom Metazoa; phylum Chordata; class Mammalia; order Carnivora; family Otariidae; genus Callorhinus; species Callorhinus ursinus. The sequence continues at coordinate 54,232,914 of NW_027397070.1, forward strand.
GCCAACAGACACAAGAAAAATTGCTCAACATCACTCGGCACCCAGTAAATAAAAATCAAAACTTCAATGATATACCACCTCACGCCAGTCAGAATGGCTAAAATTAACAAGTCAGGAAATGACAGACGTTGGCAAGGATGTGGAGAAAGGGGAACCCTTCTACACTGTTTTTGGGAATGCAAGCTGGTGCAGCCACTCTGGAAAACAGTATGGAGGTTCCTCAAAAAGTTGAAAATAGAGCTACCCTACGACCCAGTAATTGCACTACTGGTTATTTACCCCAAAGATACAAATGTAGTGATCTGAAGGGGAATATGCGCCCCAATGTTTATAGCAGCAATGTCCACAATCACCAAACTGTAGATGTCCATCAACAGATGAATGGTTAAAAAGATGTGGTATATATAGAGAGAGTGGAATATTATGCAGCCATCAAAAAACACGAAATCTTGCCATTTGCAATGTCGTGGATAGAACTAGAGGGTATTATGCCAAGGAAAATAAATCAATCAGAGAAAGACAAGTATCATGTGATCTCATTTATATGAGCAAATAGAGAAACAAGACAGAAGATCTTAGGGGAAGGGAGGGAAAAATGAAACAATATGAAACCAGAGAGGGAGACAAACTGTAAAAGACTCTTAAACTCAGAGATCAAGCTAAGGGTTGCTGGAGTGGTGGGGGTGGGAAGGATGAGGTGGCTGGGTCATGGACATTCGGTAGGGTAGGTGCTATTGTGAGCACTGTGAATTTTGTAAGACTGATGAATCACTGACCTGTATCTCTGAAATAAATACTACTACTACTACTAATAAATAATAATTATATGTTAAAAAAAAAGTGAAGATAGTAGGAAGGGAAAAATGAAGGGGGGAAATCGGAGGGGGAGACATACCATGATAGACTATGGACTCTGAGAAACAAACAGAAGGTTTTAGAGGGGAATGGGGTCAGGCGATGGTTTAGCCTGGTGATGGGTATTAAACAGGGCACGTATTGCATGGAGCACTGGGTGTTATATGCAAACAGTGAATCACGAAACACTACATGAAAACCTAATGATGTATGGGTGACTAACATAATAAAATAAAATTTAAAAAAATCTTTAAAAAGATTCTGTTTGTCACTTCACTGCGAAAAGTAATACAGAAAATACATATTCCAAAAAAAAATGGGGTGCCGAGGTGGCTCAGTCATTAAGCATCTGCCTTTGGCTCAGGTTATGATCCCAGGGTCCTGGGATTGAGCCCCACATCAGGTTTCCTGCTTGCGGGAAGCCTGTTACTCCCTCTCCCATTCACCCTGCTGTGTTCCCTCTCTTGCTGTGTATCTCTCTGTCAAATAAATAAATAAAAAATATATATATATATATATATTTATAAAAGAAAATACATATTAGGTCTGCTTGGGTGATTCAGTCAGTTAAATGGTTGCCTTGGGTCAGGTCATGATCTTGGGGTCCTGGGATGGAGTACCGTGTAGGGCTTTCTGGTCTTTGGGAAGTCTGCTTCTCCCTCTGCCTCTGCCCCTCTACCCCACACGTTCTCTGCCTCTCTCTCTCTCTCAAATAAATAAATAAAATCTTAAAAAATACATATTAAATTATGCATATTAAATTTGAAACTACAATAGGTGATTCACTCAAAGTATGGCGTTAACATAAATCCCAAGCCATGCATTGATGGCTCTTATGACACATCAAGAGTAATAACAAATCAGATTTATGTTGATGTTAGTAAATCATGCTCTAAATATATGTTAATAAAAATTATATTTTTAGTTTCCTGAATTTTTAAAAAGAAATTAATTTTGCTTCAAGAAGTTTGTCATCTTTATGGAAGGCAGTTCTTTGTCCACTAATCTGTTCATTTATTCCTGTATGCAAAGAGAATATTTGAGTGTATTAAATATGTCTCAATATGGCCAATTATTTTTCAGCTAAATAGATACATTTTTAACATATAAAGGATTGATTCTTAGAAAACTGATGGAATGCATGACTAACCACATAATGAGGTCATTGAAAATACATTATATATTGTGTTGATACTATTTATTGATTAAATATTTTCTTGATAAATTATCATTAGTTGAAAATGCTTTATCACTATATATAGCAGTAGTTCTCACTTTTTTTTCTTGCCACCTCATTTGACTTGGTTTAAAATGTTTAACTCTTGTATATAAGGTCATATAAGTGTTTGTATAGCCAGTTATTGTCTAGTTATTTGTTTATTTATTTTTGATGATTTATAGTTGACATACTGTGTTATATTCGTTTCAGGTGTATGACATAATGAATCAACAATTCTATACACTACACAATTCTCACCCTAACCGTAATAACCATCTGTCACCACACAATGTAATTACAATATTATTGACTGTGTTCCCTATTCTCTATTTTTCATCCCCGGGACATTTATGTTATAACTGGAAGTTTGTACCTCTTAATTCCCTTCATCTATTTTATCTATCCTCCCAAACACCTTCCCTTTGGCAACCACCAATTTGTTCTCTGTATTTATGAGTCTGTTTCTGTTTTATGTTCGTTCATTTTTTTTGTTTTTTAGATTTCACATACTACTAATGAAATTATATGGTATTTGTCTTTCTCTGTCTGACAGTTCACATAACATGATACCTTCTGGGTCCAACCATGTCACAATGGCAAGATCCTGTTCTTTTCTTTTTAATGGCACAGTGGAAAACAGTGTGGAGGTTCCTTAAAAATTAAAAATACTATACAGTGGCTAATGAACACAACAACAACAAAAAATCTTTATGTACAAGAGACATTAGAAGGAAATTAAAAAAAGTAAAAATAGAAATTTCATATGATCAAAGAAAAAGAAAATATTAATTTGAAAAGACACATGTACCCTTATGTTTAATCAGTTATTTTTTTCAGTACACATGTATATTAAAAGTGTAAGTTAATATATGTATATGTATATATAATTGTTCCTTTATTCACATTTTAATGTAAATACATGTATATTTGTATGTGTGTGTGACATTGTGGAAATAACACAGATTCACAATTATAAAACCAAAGTTTTATTTGAAATAATGATGGTTTTATTTTCATTGATTACAAGGTGTCTGCAACAATTGCTAACAAGAACAAATCTATAGAAGATGCGGGAATATCAATATGCTTTTTAGTCACAAATAATGAAGACGTATATCCAAGGTCCATTTAGTTTCTGAAAATTACTTTTCAGCTCTCAGAGTGATTACAGATTCAGTAAAATCAGTTTTGGTTGATTAGATAGAAATGACAATATCAAATGAAAGAACATAGTAAATTATAAGATTCCTTCAATATATACTGTATTTTGCAATGATAAAATTAAACTGTATTTTTCAAAGATGTATATAATGATATCTATCTCTGTATCTATCACCTAGCTCTATTGTATTGTATTTTTTCTTGCATTTTTTTCCTCTGCTAAACTGCTATATAGTTGAGTTGTCAGTATGATATCCTCAAACAAAGTAAAGTGGAACCTTAAGAAAATACTTAGATAATTCAAGCAATAACATGAAAAGTTCTTACCTAATTAAGGAAGAGAGAGACATAGGAAAATTGATGTGTTCAGAATCACTGACTTCCCAGTTTGATTTCTTTTTTTCATGACTCAATAATTAGCAGCCATAGGCAATGAAGTTTATGTACAAAGATAGGCTGAGAAAGCTGATATTTTATTCCTGCAATTACAGTGGTGTTTCCAATTTTAAACTATCTTGTTAAAAGATATGTAACAGCAACCATTTTAGTTATTAATCCCCTGTTATTTCTTACTTCTGATTTTATCAAAATACATTTTTAAGTTGATATTTATACAATTATGAATGAATATTTTTAAGAAGATTAGCTTTAAATAAACTCTTCTGAGACATACTATTAATTTGAGAATACATTAAAATTAATATTCAAGCATGTAAACCATAGATGCGCATTTTTCCACCCACTTCTACAAAACTGACATTTACAATTCAGAACTTTCTCAAGGAATAATTAGGTTATTTTAGAATTTTACCAGAACTCGGATTCAACCTTTAGGAACATAACTTTGAAATGTCTTGATTTTAGAAATTCATATTACATTGCCATCAGAAAATCAGTTTAGACTATTTAGAAGATCTGTTCTCATCTAAATTACCCCCACTTCTCTTATTTTTCTGTTGAAGTATCCCATTAGTACAAAACTAGACATGAATAGAAGAATTGTTTTCTTTATTCTATATGTGCTCCCTTTTAGCAGTGATAGGGTTTCCTACAAACTGAGTTTTAAATCAGATCACCTTAAGGCAGAATACTGAACGTATACTGGATGCTGTCTTTGTTTAGACATTTACTGAATTCATTACCTAAAGGGATGCAGGAAATGGGCAGTGAAGAGTAGGCCTCATTTAACAGTATAGATTTGGAATAGGTCTATTAAAGATGCTACATATAGAGAATATGTAGAGGAATTTTATCTTTGCAACATTTTGGGAAAAAAGATAGTCTATACCCAAACTTTCTGTGATGAATTGAAAATAAATGAGGGGAGAGAAGGAGCTAATATTAGATTCTTCCATGAACCCAATAATGGGAAAAAGAAGGTGCTACATTGTGTCCCTTTTTCTTTGGTGGGTTTTCATTAGAATTGTGGATTTTTTTCTTTCAAATGTTGATTTATTTAAAGTTCTTTAGCTACATATATGTTACTAAAGGATTACAGAAGCACCTTTGCCCCCATAGAAGTTCTGTTAACAAAAGTAGCTAAAATTTTGCTTGTTCTACTGGTAATAATTGTGCCTGAAATTCAGAGAGCATTTAGTATGTTTTATTTCAATATTCTTGGCCGTGGAAGTTTTCAAATTTTGAAATATTTGAAATGTTTTCTATTTTTGTGAACATATGTACTACCTATGACCTGGAGTAATCTTAAGACACAGATGAATCCATTGATTGTTTTTCTCAGCATCAGCACTTCATAACAATATGAGCATGTCAAACTTTATCTTCAAGAATTATTATTACTTTAACATTCTCACGTACTCCCTCCCAATGTCAAAACAGTCACTTGTGTGGGAGTCATTGTGACTGCTAAAACTTCCCATCAGGTCCATCAAGGTGCCCTAAGACTAAAAAGAGGACATATACTGACATCTGTAAGGTAAGGAGGGTTTCAGTTGCTTATGTCTCATGGATATTTTCATGTTAAAATTCTTCTTCTTTGGTGAATATCAGAGAATTTAGGGCTTATCCAGGTAATTGACAATACAATTGATGTATTTTATAAGAAAACTATCAACTCTACATATAAACTTCTCTGTTGCCCACACATGAGTTAACTCTCCTTAGAGCAAAGTCAAGTCTGATTGAAAGCCATTGATAACTGAATAAGAATATCATCCTCTTATCTTCAGGATCTCAAGTGGGATCTCTGGCACTCCATCCAACAATAATAAATATCTGCACAGTAAACATTTGTACCACAAATGGCTCTCTTTGTAGGTAAATGAATAGTAACTTTCTTTGTTGTTGTTAGCTAGTTATGTTTCTCTGTTTATTTCCCAGTTTTGCTTTAATTTCCAGCAGACCCTTATTAGCAAAATAAGAGCCAGACTGCTGATAACACTTAATACTTATGTACTTTTTTTATTGTTTAAGTTCTGTTTTTATCTTTATTTATCTAAGGTCTCTCAAATCTTTTGGGAGTAGATTTATATATATTTATATATATACACGCACACATATGCACGTGTGGTACTCTCTCTGAAACAATCAATGTGCGGTAATAATACACTCAATGTTGAAGGAGAATAAACCTACTGAGAAGAGCTCTTTTCTCCATATCTTTGAAAATGGATAGATTAATCACTATAAGAATGAAAGTCATAGGGGAGGAAGGAGTAGTTTAGAAACCAAGATGGGAGATGACAGGAGATCATTAGAAAAATCAATATGTTTAAGTGATGAAAGATCAAAGCATCATATTTCTAAGAAATATACAAATATCAAATAGAGAAGTTTTCTTTTCTTTTTTTTTTAAAGATTTTATTTTATTTATTTGAGAGAGAGAGAATGAGAGATAGAGAGCACGAGAGGGAAGAGGGTCAGAGGGAGAAGCAGACTCCCCGCTGAGCAGGGAGCCAGATGCGGGACTCGATCCCAGGACTCCAGGATCATGACCTGAACCGAAGGCAGTCGCTTAACCAACTGAGCCACCCAGGCGCCCAAGAAGTTTTATTTTCAAAAAGCAGTGTTATTCTACTGTGGGGGAAGACAGGATTAGGGTATAAAACATGGCAATAAGGGACCTAAACTAAAATTTAGTGCTTTGCAGAGAGTGGAAATGGTGCCGAGTTCCAGGAAAGAAGGAAAATTGTGATGGATTACAGCATTCTATTTGAGAGTCCTGCTAATAGCTGTTCATTTTAAAATCTGTATCTGTATGTTTGTTTGTGCATGTGTGGTATACGTTTATGCATGTGCTTCTGCAGGAGAAAGAGAGAGATAGATCTAAATATATGAGTTTGTAGGAACTTATGCAAGAGAAATTAATAAAGATATCCACAAAGTGATACATACAGTAATCTTTATAATAGTTTACTTAGAATAACTCTAACCTAGAAATAGCCCAAGTATCCACCAACACAAATATGGATAAATAAATTGTGGTATAAAAATTAATTTTGTATATTTTAAATTTATGCATTTCACTGTATATTACTTAAAAAACTGTAAACAAATATTAAATTCTAGTTAATAATATGAATGCTGAGGCATTTTGAAGTGAGGCATCCAGTTTTCTGAAACATAATAAGTCATATTAATAGTGGCTACTTAGAAGGGTTTGAGTGAAATGAAACAAATATGAAAAAATTCTAATAATTATGGAATTTAAGTTGTTGGAATATGTCTATGTACGGTGCAGTTATTTCAAATTTTATCTATGTTTAAAATATTAATGATAAAATGTGGGGGGTAAATTAAAAGAAAATAATAACTCAAAAGAAATAAGATCTTTTATTCTTTTTTTTTTAAGATTTTATTTATTTACTTGACAGAGAGAGACACAGCAAGAGAGGGAACACAAGCAAGGTGAGTGGGAGAGGGAGAAGCAGGCTTCCCGTGGAGCAGGGAGTCCGACGTGGGGCTAGATCCCAGGGCCCTGGGATCATGACCTGAGCCGAAGGCAGACGCTTAATGACTGAGCCACCCAGGCGCTCGAAGATCTTTTATTCTTATATCTACATCTATATTTATATATATACACATCCAATACATATCACAAGAAGTAATCTTAGAAATAATTTTTTACAAATTAATAGATAAAAATATAAAGGCAATGCAACGTATTAAATTTTAGAAAAAAATATATAAATATATTTAGGGTGGAAGTGCATTGTATGCAACTTTCTTTGAGATGTTTGAGGTGGTACATTCTGTGTGCTGGTCATCTCTACTAGTTACCTAAAGTGGACCCTGCTGTGCATGGGTCTGCTTTACTAGTTGTCTAAAGTGGGGCCTTCTGTATGCCACTTTAGGGAAGATCAGAACAAGCATTCATGCATTCCTGTCAAGGCTTACACTAACCTCCATGGGTCCTGGACCTGAGGGAGGCCTGCATTCAAATATCTGTTCATTGACTTCCCAGTCATATGAGATCTTGCAAGTTACACAACATTCTCTTAACTCTGGTTTCCCCATATGTAGAGTTAATATCATAATCCCTGTTCTGGAGGGAAGTATTGAAAGATAACACAGATAAAACACATAAAAGTCTTCATACCGTGCTTGAAAGAGAAAAAAAATCAAAGGGAGAGAGTTGTTAGAAGAAACACTGAAGCCTATTAAACATTTTAAGTTTATTTGAGCAAGAATGAATTTGAATTGGGGAGCATCCAATCTAGCAGACAGAGAAGAGCTCGGAGGAGCTGTACCAAATGAAAAACTTTTAAGTTTCTCCTCTTTCGCATTCTGAAACCATTTATTTTACTTTCATTACTTCCTTTTCATGCACAATTATTTCCTTTCACCCTTATTATTTCTAAGTAGTGTTAATTACAGACATTGGTTAGAATCCTTAACTCTTAGAATCCTAATTCCTTGTGAAAGCTAAGAAGGAAGCAACTGTGGACTCTGTTACACTAGTCTTCTGTGGATTGGCAAATTTACAAATATGGTTCATAATTTTTAGAAGCATATACTTCCTCAAAGTCAATTTTCCAAAAGCAAAACATGTTTATTAATAGACCCAAGTATCTTTAGGTCTTCTGCAGAGAACTTATCTTACCTACATCTATTTTTTTTACTTGTTCTTAATAATTATGACAATTTCATGAGCCATCAAAGAGCTAAGCATCATCATAAGGTTTTTTTTCTTGCTGACAAATACTGTAACAGTATTTGAATTTTAGTAAACCAAAGTAAAATATAAGTCTTATATTTAATGCTTATAACTCTGAAGACATGCTTGATTTAATTAAGCCAACAAGCTTTAGTTACCTTTATTTACTGAAGATTCTCCTAGATCATGTAAATTGAAAAACCTTTTTTTTCCCTATATTTCTGGGAGTAGACTTGTTTGTCTTTAAGCTAATTAGATAGAGCTCTTTACTAATTAATTTTGGCAATACCACCCAGAAGTGGAAAAAAAATCACTCATCTGTGACATACCTACATAGGTATAAACATATAGATAGTTGTGAAGAGATTTTATGGCTTTTGTTTAAAAAATTTTAGCCACGAGACATATCCAAAAATGCAAAATTCACTAGTTTGTAAAAGAATAATTAGATTCAAATTATATTTCTGGCAGATGGAGTGAGTTAAGATTACCTGCTCAGATAACTTTTTACTAATAATTGTGAAAGGTACTTTTAAGATTATTCATGGGCCTAGTTTTCAAACTAATCTTTCCTTTCCACCCCCCTCTCCTTCTGATAAGAATTACCTTGGTTCCTAGAGAAGACCAGGGAGAATACTGACATCTCAAAAGGCACAGAGAAAGAATGCAAATTCTCTCAAGAAGGACTCCCCTCCCCAAACCCCCCAAGTCCAGATCTTTCATAGTATCTACAAGCCTTTTGGACAGGGGAGTTTTTGGGATTGGTAAAAAGGTTAGGTAGACTTTGAACTATTTCTAGACCTGTATTTCTGTTCTTGTAAAAATTCAGTTCGTAAGACAAGTAAAGTTGTTTTCAATTCGTCAAAGATTTTGGTTTTACAAATCTCTGGAGACTGACCAACCCGTCTAACTACATTAACTTAAATTTATTTTATATTGGGAAGAAGATCTTCAACTAAGATAGAAATCAAAAGATTTCTATGTTCTAGAGTTAAAGCTGTGTATCTTTGGAATAATTTAGTAAATTCTTCCATAAAATCTTTAGAATATTTTTCTTTGCCTTTGCCTCTAGTTTCATTTTAGCTTAGGGAGAAGGCCTTAAAAAAACTTCCTATAAGGCTCTGAATATCAGCTTCCAATTTGGCTAAATTCTGACCATACAGATACTTATTATTTTTGTTAATATCTTTTTAGGTTTCAACTGAGACAAACAGTAGAATATTCCTGGCAATATAGAATAACTCCATGGATGTAAGAAGCATCCCCAAAGAGAGTGCAAAAAGATACTACTTTCCCAAGATCCAGAGCCATTCCCAAAGATAACCAAAAGAAAGAATGACTTAAGACGAGTCCCCTGCAAGAATAGTCAGAAAGACCCTAACTACAAAGGGAATGCAACCCACATTTCTGTCCAGGCATACCTAGCTGCAAGTGGTGTGAAACCCACATTTTTTCTGGCCAAATTTGGGGGCTTCCAATCTACAGTTGCCAAGCCAAGTTCTCAGGACACAAAATGAGACAAATATGAAGGCAATAGCTGTCCCTGAGAGAAGTCTCAACAACCATTGGGTATGAAAACACAAATTCATGAGACAGTTAAAAGATCTAATTGTTACAAATGTTTTTTGTCTGCCAATCTGAATTTGGAACAGGGACAGGAAAGGAAAAGAAGGGACAATGTAATATTTTACCTTCCTTTCTCAACCAGGTACCACAGATAGAGATCTAAGGGCACTGATTTTGTTAAGAATTTTTACCCACTGCCAGCTTCTGTCACTTTCCTAGGAGTCCATCTGTAGGCTCTGAAGTGAGTGGGTTTGTGCTATTGGGTCTCATTCTGGTCACCAGAAATTGTAGAGGTGGAAAAATAATTTTCCCTTTATGGTTTATGGTGAGGGCTTGGCTGAGATCCCTTTTTCTCTAGGGCATCTCATAAATGAATAAACTTATCTAGGTTAATTCTCCACTATGGCCACTGTAATTCAAGCTTATCTCTAATAAAATTAACTTGCTTGTTTAGGCTCAAAACAAAATTTTATTAACCTGATGCCTTGCACTAGACCCAGTCCAGTTTAAGTTGGATCAGTCTGGTTTCCAAGTTGGTCCAAACCTGACCTAGACCAAGTCTGGTTTTTAAGTAGGACCCAGTCTAACTCCAGTGTTTCCAAATCTCATCTTGAAAAAGAAATGCTCAAATAAAGTCTGAAAGCTCCTAATTCAAAAATTATGGAGCTAGGATCTGAGAGGTTACTTACCTACCACCTCCAGAGGCAGGGGGAAAGCAATGAGCTCAAGCGGGCTGGTTGTTTATTGCTCCTGGCTGGTGGCTATTTGGGTCTTCTTTGGTCTCCCTTTCTGACACCAGAATTGTTTAAAGATAAACTGAGAGATATTACAAATTTTAAGAGTTTGAACAAGAATTGATTTAAATTCGGTAGCACCTAATCTAGGAGATAGAAAGGAGCTCCAAAGAGCTGTATGAAATGAAAGACTTTTATGGACAGAAGAGACCAGAAACAAGGAAGTTACACTAGACAAAAAACAGGTTGGTTATTACAAGGTTACTTTCATTTAGGGGGATGGCAGGCATCTATCAGGCAGATTACATAACTAGTGCTGATCAGGTGATTCTTGATTGATTTAAGATTCCATTTTTGGGACAGCCGAAACTCTAAGTAAGTCTCAATTTGGTGACATAAGGTTTAGGGTAAGTAATTACATTTTGAGCCTGCTGGCTTGTTTTTTTGACAGAGTAAACAATCAAAAATCAGTAAGTGAAAAAAATAATATCACAGTTTGACACAGTGCTAAGTGCTATGAAAGCTATAGAAAGGCGTATGGTCTAACCTTCAAAGATCTTCCATTCTAGTTGAGCCATGAGATCTAAGCAATCTGAAATAAATCTACAAGCCAAAATTGATAATTAATTATGAATAACAGTGTGTGTGGGGAGTCCCTACATTTAAATATATATGGTTTATAAGACTTTCTATAACTTGGCCTCTATCTGGACCAACATCCTCAGTGCATAGACTCCACTGACTTTGCTCTGTCACTGTCCTTGTGAATTATTCAATATTACCTCAATGAATGATAGGTATCTTCTTAAGTTCTTTCTTCTAGGAAACTGTTGTTACCTGGTCTTCCTTGAAAATTCTTAACTGTCCTTTGAGTTCAAATTTAAGTGTCACCTTCACTATTAACCTCATTTTAACCTTTTTAAAATTTAGTTCTATTATTTGTTTGGACTACTACACTACGCCATTAGACTATTCACTATCACACCAAATTGGAAGAGGACATTCTACAACTGAAATTCCTACGTTTGAATTATTGAATCTAAAAATTACTAGTCAAAGGATCATGGGCAAGTTAACTGTTTACAGCTTAGTTAATTCATTTATAAAATGAAGTAAAAAATTCTACCAAAATCTTAGTGGCATCATGAGATTATATTAGCTAAGACTAGGGTAATAAACTAGAACATCTAACATTGTTGAGTGTTTTTTGGATCTAATATTGCTCTTGCATATATTACTTAATGCAAAATCAACATTTGTATTATTGTTTTCTACATATTACAGTCAGGAAATCTGAGGTCCAGAGAATTTGTGAAATCATATAGCAGTGCCATGGTTTTAAGCCCTATATAGTGTTTCTACAAAGTCTATGCCCATAGCCTGTCTAAAATTTTTATCCCACCAGGGGTACCCCCCGGACCCCATGGCCCCTCACTGTTCCCCAACCAACCAACTCCTCCCGCAATGATGCCAGGGGCAGTGCCAGGCAGCGGCCACCCAGGCGTGGCGGGTAATGCTCCTTTGGGTTTGCCTTTTCACATGCCACCTCCTCCTCCTCCACTCCATCCATCATCCCATTTGGTAGTCTAGCCGACTCCATCAGTATTAACCTGCCTCCTCTTCCTAACCTGCATGGGCATCAGCACCATCTCCCTTTTGCCCCGGGCACTCTCCCCCCACCTAACCTGCCTGTGTCCATGGCGAACCCTCTACATCTTAATCTGCCGGTGACCACCACCATGCCATCTTCCTTGCCTCTCGGGCCAGGGCTCGGATCCGCCGCAGCCCAGAGCCCTGCCATTGTGGCAGCTGTTCAGGACAACTTCCTGCCCAGTGCCAGCCCATTGCCAGACCCAGGTACCCCCCTGCCTCCAGACCCCACAGCCCCTAGCCCAGGCACAGTCACCCCTGTGCCACCTCCACAATGAGGAGCCAGCCAGACATCTCTCTCCCTCACCCCCTATGGAGATCAAGGTTCAAGGAACAGCCCTTTCCCCACCACTGGGACCCTTCTGCAGCCTGGAGAGTTCATTACTACGTAAAGAAAGCTCCTCCTGCCCCTCCAAAGTCCCCACCATGCCTGTCAGAGGCATGCATTTTTATATCAGATTATTCAAGGACTTCCGTTTAAAAGATGTTTCTAATGTCTGGGAGAGAGGATAGGATGGGGATGCTGCCCTCAAAGAAAGGGCTGGGGAAAGGTGTTTATACAAGCTTCTAATTAACCACTTTTAAAGGTGCACCCCCTCAAAACTACTGCATTTTTTATGGATGGAATAAAAACAACAAAGCCCTTTAAAGGAAGCAGAGAGATATAAGAAGGCCACATTGGAGCTCCCTCCATCCACTAAAAAAAATAAATAAATAAATCCAACTTTTACATTTTTTGGAGGAGAGGTGACAGGAGAGGGGAATTAAGGTTCTGGGAGAGCTCCGGGGATAGAATAGGGTGCAAAATCTGTCTCCTCCAGTCCCTCGTTAGTGACCGAATCAACTCCCAAACACCCTCAGTCACCCCAACCCGTTTATTCCTACTAATCTCTCCTGCTGCCTCCTCAGTGTTGCTGTTTTAGGCCACCCCAGCTCAGCCAATGACCCCTTTCCCCCTGAATGTCAGTTTTGTGTTTTTAAAAGTCACCTGTGTAGTTGATGTCAGCGTATGTGTATTTGGTGGGGAAACGTATTTTGGGGATTCCTGTGGTAGGTAATAGAGGAAAAAAGGGCCCTCTCCCTCCTCCCTGTCCCTGGGCTCCTAGAAGACATGGAGAGGGGTGCTAGAGAGGAGGGGGAGTTGTAAAAACCTGAATTTTTCAAAAAGCACTTAAGCACCTCCTTCTTATGACTTGGTGGGTCACCCCTCTAACCTCTTCTACCGACCATCAGAACCTTGACTGGTAGCTGGGGGTTCCCTGGGATTTGGGGACAGTGGAGGAGGGGTGCCAGACCCAGGGTAGTGCCTACCCCCAGCTTGCAGCTCGGCTCTGCTCCTGGATTCCACTGCCTCCCCTACCACCTTTCCCTTCTTCATCCTTGTCGTGAAGGCAGCCCGGACTCCAGGCTCTCCACCGGTTCTTCCCGGCCCCTCCCACCAGGCCTTTGTTCCTCACGTCCAGTGTTTCTCTTCCTCTGCGTCTTGGCACCTTTCTTCTGTTCAAAAGTTTTCTGTAAATTTTCTTTTTTCTTTTCTTTTTCTTTTTCTCTTTCTTTCTTTCTTTCTTTCTTTCTTTCTTTCTTTCTTTCTTTCTTTCTTTCTTTCTAAATTAATTTGCTCTCCAAAAAATAAATGTAAGATGCACAGAGTGATATATAAAATAAAGTAAGAATGATAGTAAATATTTTAACTTCTTGGAATCCATTTTCAGAGAGTTAAACGTAACATTGTTTCCTTCTTTGGTTTTCATGAATGATAAAATACTGCCTTTCTTTTAAAGAACCAACATTTATTTCTAATTCCCTTCTGAGCTCAAGCAATCGCATTATGTTTCACCAGTTAGGAAGCAAACACACTCTTGTGCTTGAATATGATCAGGCTTGAACAGTCAGATTTTCTGATTTCTTAATAAGCATCACTGGGTAGTTTATAAATTCAATCTGTTGTAATGAGTTCACTGAGGAAAATTGTGTTGTTTATATTATCTAACCTGAACTAAGAGGTTCATCAACAGAGTTATTTTGTAAATCAACTATGCTATGTTTTACATAATCATGTAAATTACTGTTTTATTTATCCATTCTATGCAGTGAGTGATAGTTCAAGTAATTCTGTACTTGTTGTCAAGATTTAAATTACAAGGGCATGTAGCAGTTGTCTTATGGTAGAAGTCAAATAAACAAAAGTTATTAGGCACATTTAGAAAAGATTATATATATATATATATATCTCAAACCATTTAGTGTCATCTTAAGGTAAAGTTAATTTCATGAGCCATGATAACGAAAAAAATACCCTTCAGCACAGAGACTGATGTGGGAAGACACTGATTACTTTCTCAGAAAATTCGATCAGATAATTATTCCATGGTTAATATGTCAAACAAATAAGTACTACCAAACTCTCTGGCACTTTGTAGAAACATAAACCAGACTGGAGTTTAATACTACTCCAGCGGTGTCTAATATATATGTGTACCCAACATTGGGATATATATATGAATATTGGTTCTGTATGCTCATGAGAAGTTTATGATATAGACCATCACTTAGCTAACATTAATATCCGTCTAATTGAAAATTCCTTAACCACAGGGGCATATTTCTATTTGCATAACTGACTACCCAATGTTTAATTATGGGAACAATTTTATAAATGCCTACAGCATAGATTTTTGGCCGCCCAATCAAACACAATTTTCTTTCCATTCATATAATTTCCAAAATGAGTCCACCTAGCATAATGTAACAAAGTCCTGTATGATTGAACTAGCATTTTGTGGAGCTGGGATAAGAGAACTTCACATGTATGAAAAAAGATGTGTGAAGTTTATAAATGGGAAAGGACTTGGTGCATTGAAATAATAATAATAATGATAAAGAATCTTGTATATGTGGGTCTGGGGGGTAATAAAGCAGACAGTATGTAATAGAAGATGAAGTCAGAAAAATTATTGTGAAGAGTGGAGATGGATCCTGTTGGCCATATAAGGAAAGAGATGGAAAAACATTCTATGCTCATGGATTGGAAGAAAAAATATTGTTAAAATGTCTATGCTGCCCAGAGCAATTTACACTTTCAATGCAATCCTTATCCAAATACCACTGACATTTCTCACAGAGCTGAAACAAACAATCCTAAAATTTGTATGGGACCAGAAAAGACCCTGAATTGCCAGGGGAATGTTGAAAAAGAAAACCAAAGCTGGGGACATCATAATGCCTGACTGCAAACTATATTACAAAGCCATAGTCATCAAGAGAGTGTGGTATCAGAACAAAAACAGACACATAGATCAA
This sequence comes from Callorhinus ursinus, assembly GCF_003265705.2. Classification (NCBI taxonomy): domain Eukaryota; kingdom Metazoa; phylum Chordata; class Mammalia; order Carnivora; family Otariidae; genus Callorhinus; species Callorhinus ursinus. The sequence goes on from NW_027397070.1 coordinate 54,248,515, forward strand.
TGGAACAGAATAGAGACACCAGAAATGGGGTCAACTCTATGATCAACTACTCTTCAACAGAGCAAGAAAGAACATCCAGTGGAAAAAAGACAGTCTCTTCAAAAAATGGTGCTGGGAAAACTGGACAACCACATTCTCTTACACCATGCACAAAGATAAACTCAAAATGGATGAAAGACCTCAATGTGAGACAGGAATCTCAAAATCCTAGAGAACACAGGCAGTAACCTCTTTGACATTGGCTATAGCAACTTCTTTTTGGACTTTACCTTCAAAGAAGCTATTTGAAGTTTTAATTAAAGTGAGAGTAGAGTGAAATGATTTAGGATTTAAAAACCTAATCCTATTGAAACAACCATCAATTTAAGTGTATTGAGTTTTCACATCTATGTCGTTTTTTGTGCTGTTGACTAATAGACAAAATCATAGCACATACACATGTTTTAATTTATCCTGTAGCACATCTGTTTGTAATCTGGGAAACACCGCCTTGTTTTGTCCATACCTATAGATTGATCAAAGCCTGATGATGACTTTTCAAATGATTTACAATTAAATAAAAAGATTAAAGTTTACATTTATTAGAATTAATATATAATTTTTAATGAAAGTATATTTTTGATACAGTAGAATTGATTTTAAACTTGAATTTTTTGCTCTTATCTGTCTTGAGCATTTCCTTCAATTTCTGGTAGGAAAGGTGATATTTGTGCTTACTTTCCACTCCCCACTTGGGAACTTAACACCCTTGACTTTTGTTTCAAGGAAAAGCACTGTGACTACTAATAGAAGTAATTTTTAAAAATTTTTTAATTTTTTTTTTGACAGAGAGAGAGACAGTGAGAAAGGGAACACAAGCAGGGGGAGTGGGACAGGGAGAAGCAGGCTTCCTGCAGAGCAGGGAGCCCGATGTGATGGGGGGGCTTGATCCCAGGACCCCTGGATCATGACCTTAGCTGAAGGCAGACACTTAACGACTGAGCCACCCAGGCACCTCAAAGTAATTTTTTTTTAATATGAAAGTAATTGAATACCATACTCAGAAAAAATTCCTTTATTTTTCTCTAAATGTTTATTTCCCAAGAATACATTATGCCTATTTGTTTTGTAATATGGCTCTTCAGTCATTATCTCTCTCTCTCTCTACACATACACACACACATATCCTCTATTCAAAAACAGTATTTATATTTTCCCCTGAAACTGGAGTAGATTGTCTTTCTTAAAATTGATGTTTGTGAACCTCAGGTTCTCATCTTTAATTTTATAACATTTTGCTTACATGCTAAATTTAGAACAAGTATAAAAATCATCACATTCTTAAATTTTGTTATAACTTTAATTTTTACATTTCTGTCCTTCATTTTTTTGCCCCCTTAGGAAGAATTGCTACTTTCCAGATTTATCTAACTTATTTTCTCTTTCTAAGGCTATATTGAAACATACAATAAAGGGTTCATAGAAAAGGATCAGTGAAAACACCCTCTAAGTATGATGCGCTGTCTCCTGTCACATGAATAATTTGGTTGAGAAGGTTCACAATTCAGTGAAGTGTCTATAGCAGGATAAAATCTTACTGAACTTAAAAAGATTCAATTGCATGAGAAGAGTTGGTCTATGGGTGAAAGAACAACTACTTGACATACAAGGAAATTTTTGAAAGTACAGAAAACCAGCCAGTGATAAGTCAAGAATCTTTTCTTGGCTGGATGTTCTGTACCATTTAAGAGAATCTAATAGAAGGTCCTCAAGAGGATGCTCTTCACTCCTATTTCCAAGAGCAATCACACATAGGTCCCAGATAACATGACAGACAAGATGCAGAGTTTTTATACCATGTAAAAGACTTAACAAGCCCCAGCTGTTGTAAAGACCATTTAGTAGTCAAGTGTGATATTTTGAAAGCACAGAAATAGAATCATGGTGACCTTGGGCCTCCTATTATCAACTTTGAATGTGACAAAATCAATTAGTATCATTGCATTTAAATTTATTCATCCTTAAAATTGGTTTGCTCTAATCATGCTTCTTAATGCATTGGGTTATTCTGAGGAGCTAGTTACATTTATTTACATAACAGTATTTTTTAAAGTATAGTGTCATTGCATTTATATACATATTTTTTACTGACAATGGTTTTTATTGGCTATGCATTAAAAAAAATAAAGGCCATGAGCTGCAATGGGTAAGGAGAGTAATAAGACAAGGTCAAAGAATAAAAGCACAAACAATATGACACGTTCAGGACTGGTCATGAATGAAACACAATAGAAATAATGAGAGAGAAGATTTTGAAATGTAGAACATCAGTTCAGAGTGGACTTTGAATGCTAAGTAGAGTTGTTCACATTTTATAACATGTGTAATAAGGAGCTCTATATTAATGGAATCATTCATAAAAATAAATTTTTTCTTTTATTTAAATTCAATTGGTCAACATCATTAGTTTCAGAAGTAAATCTTTTATGGGCACTCTCATAAAAACCAATTGAAACATTTTTTATTTATATTTATTTGCTTAAAAATGTTTTGTGTATTATTTTGATGACATTATCAGTTTACAATTCAGAAGACTATCTAATTGAACTTGAATTAGAGTGAATAATTGAATAATGAAATTCATTGAATAATGAACTTTGACTAAATGCTTCAGTGTCTTACAATTCCTTATGATTATTTTCATTCATTTGCGAGGAAGCTAGCTAGTGGTTGGAGTGTAGCCTGTTCCCATGGAGCAGAGCAAAGCTCATTGACCTTTAAAGGAAATTAAACCTGAGTTTGCCTCATTAGTCACATATTTAAATTAGATAAGCTAGTATATTTAACATAATTACCCTGTAGTCTACATTTTAGGGTAAATAAGGTACTAACAACTTTATAAGATTATTTCATGCAATATATTCCTACCTCAAAATAATTAATTTTTAAGATTATTATGCATTTTGTTTTTATGCAATTTTCTCATCCAAAACATATAGAAAACCTGCATTACATAGAATACAACTTGAAATATCTAAATTTCTTTTGAGAAAGAAAAATCTTAGTGAACTTAAGAACTATAATAGCAAATATTAACAATATGAACATCCCAAGAAGGTTACCTTTTCTCTTTTAAAGTCAATATGTTCAACTGCAGATGAGCTATGAATTTGGTAAATACTTTGTAAGTGCACTGATATTTCTGACATGTGTGCTGGGTTAAATGATGGGTCATGTGATTAAACACATAATTTGATGAGTGGGAGCTATTACATAGTAAAAATGTGAAATAAGTAGAATATGGTAATGGTAGCATTAATGGCATCTTGAAACTGAACAATAATATTTATTAATTTTTGTTAACATACTGAAAGGACAATAAAAATTAGCTGCAATTTATTGATCAGCAAATATATCCCTGGAAATGAACTAGAATCTTCACCTACAAATACTACAAATAATTGAGGAAGAAGTCAATTTCATATTTTACAGATTAGCTGTCTCAGGAGGGTGAAGTATTGTCATAGCCTCACTTGGCCAGTGAAAGATGGAGTCAAAATTATCATCCAGAAATGGCGAATCCAAATTCAAAATTCTTAGCATTTTTATATTTTTTTCAGACAAAGATAAAACATCAGATTACTAACATGAGTAAATGCAAAAGTGCTTGTATTTATTGCATACATAGTAATACATAAACTATAACAGTTGTCTATTATACATAGAAATACAATAATGACACATTTTATCAGGAAAAATGGCACCCAGATTGCAGATGGTTTTGGCTTGAGGCAGTGAGCTGGGAGCCACATGCTTCTGGGGGCCCCTCTTTTCATCTGATCACCAGCAAGTTATTTCTGCTTTATCTGTTTCATCTATTTTGATGTCATATAATATTTCAGTTGTAAAAAAAGGTATGCATAATGGCTTTATCACTATTTGTATTATGTCAGGTGAGTTGCATGTATATTTCTTTATCTGAAAATTGGGCATAAGCGTGACGTTGATAATGTTGATCTTAAGGGTGTTGTGAGGATTAAATACTATAATTAATATAACACATGCAGAATGTTTAGAAAGTGCCTGCCACAAAGTGCTCCAAAAAGCAAATAATTTTTATAATTATAATATATATTATTATTGTTTATATTTACTATTACATTACACTCCAGCAAAATAGTCACTAAATTTATAGAATTGTATTTAGATAATATATTTATACTTTTATTATAAAATGGTGAAATATCAATCTTCATGTTTCAACTAATTTTCTTTTTTTTTAAAGATTTTATTTATTTTATTTGAGAGAGAGAGAATGAGAGACAGAGAGTACGAGAGGGAAGAGGGTCAGAGGGAGAAGCAGACCGCCGCTGAGCAGGGAGCCCAATGTGGGACTTGATCCCGGGACTCCAGGATCATGACCTGAGCTGAAGGCAGTCGCTTAACCAACTGAGCCACCCAGGCGCCCTTAACTAATTTTCATCCTGATTAATTAAAATGTAAAATTCCTACCTTTACCCATTTCCTGATCGCTCAGTTTTGTAAAAATATTCTAAGAAAATACCTAGTGTATTAAAGGTGGTGCATATATAAAATATTAATTTTTTTAGAGTTATTATGCCACTTTAAAACAGTATCAAGTCTGGCCAGAACTAGTTCTTTTATTCAATTTATTTACTTTCAACAATAGAAGAATAAGGGAAATTAGGGAAAGTTTAGTTTCTTTTTTTTTTTTAAGATTTTACTTGTTTATTTGAGAGAGAGAAAGAGAGAAAGCACAAGCAGGGGGAGCTGCAATCAGAGGGAGAAGCAGATCACTGCTGAGCAGGGAGCCAGATACGGGACTCAGTCCCAGGATCCTGGGATCATGACCTGAGCTGAAGGCAGATGCTTAACTGACTGAGCCACCCAGGTGCCCCATGGAAAAAGTTCAGTTTTGTGTAAGCTTGGAAGGAACAAAAAATTCACTCATCACTCTATGAACTATGCAACCGAGGGCAATTATTTCTCTTATTAAAGTCTAATAAATATATGTTTATGACTAAGGCACATTCAGAATATGTATATTTTTCATTTCCTAAGAATTCAGAATCAAGGCCTCATTCAGTAAGTTTCTTTTGAGTACTGCTCAGTGCAAGTTGGACACAACACAGGATGCTCACAGCCCAGGGCAGCTTGCTGGTGTTCATGCCTTCCAGTGAGCCAACACAAACACAGGATTACAAACCTTAAAACACTGAAGTGGTACAAGCAGCAGATGTTAGAAATAGTACAGCAATGAACAAGTGTAATAGAAAGAACTGATTGTATCATGGTGTGGTAAGTACGGTGCAACATGAAAACACACTGGTCATTCTCTGTGGGTAAAATGGAGAATTGGTATGATTATCAATTAGGGATGTTTTGCTAACTAGTTGTCTTAGTCCATTCAGGCTGCTGTAACAAAATACCACAGACTGGGCAGGTTATAAAAAATAATAACACATTTCTCACAGTTCTGGAGGCTGGTACATCCAAGACGAAGGCATTGGAAGATTCCATGTAGGGGTGGGTGAGGGTCTTCTGCCTCTTTAGTAGATAAGGATTTCTTGCTGTGTTCTCATGTAGTGGAAGAGGCAAGGGATCTCTGCGGGGTCTCTTATGAGGCACTAACCCCATTCCAAGGGCTTCAAAACTTCCCATAGGCCTCATCTCCTAATGCCATCATGTTTGGAGATTAGGATTTTACCACGTGACTTTTGCAGGGGACACGAACGTACAGACCACATCACTGGTTTCAGGATAACTTTTTAAGTCAAAGTTTCTCAACCTTGCCACTATTGAAATTTGCAGTCAGATATTCCTTCGTTTTGGGGGGTTGACCTGTTCATTGCTGTAGGATGTTTAGCAGCATTGCTGGGCTCTACTCACCAGATGCCAGTTGTACTCCGTCACGACAATCCAAAATGTCTCCAGACATGGCCAAATGCCCTTTTGCAGGCAAAATCCTCCTCTCTCACGCAAACACCAGTTGAGAATCACCGCTCTAACATAGTAAAACATAACGTACAGTCGTTGAAATGATTAGGATTTATTTTGCTCACCTAAGAGGAACCTGCTGCTCACATTGGTTCAGCAGCTTCCTTCTGTCGGGCTCTAAGACTCTTCTGCGTTTTCTCTCACTCATTAGGATGACTACCTTAGCATCAGGCATCGCATGATTTTTTCTCCGATTTTTTCTCCGCATCGCATTTTTCTCCGCATCTGAGAAAAAAAGGAAGTGAGGCACAGGGCAGTTGTGCCTTTATAAGCTTTGAGATGAGATACGAATACAATGTATTTTTAATTTACAATGTTCTTATTCTGTTATGATTTTATTTGGAGTTGGTTTCCCAATTTTTATCAACTTTATTTTGATTTTAATCCCTTTCTTTTATGAAAAATCATTCTTATGTCTGTGTATATCCTCATCCGGATGATATCCGCTGATCACATTCACCCGGATGAAATCTAAATCTAAATCTCTGAAATCGAAATCTCCACCACTGTTTGGGCTGATTATTTTTGCCACCTACTCTCTGCATACCATCTTGACATTACAAGGATATACATTTTTACATTTCTCTCAATTCCCAAATATTAGTCACTTTAAGTAGCAAAAATATCTTCTCACATATGCAGTTTATGACCTATTACATAGTAAGGGATCAATATAATGAATGGGATGAATAAATAAATGGAAAAGACTAGAAAAAAGTATGCTTTATCTATAATCTTAATAGAAGTCTTCTTTTTAAAAAAAAGATGTGTATATTCTATTTTTTAGAAAAGAGTATGGCATCACTGTGGAATCCTAATGGTATCACTTCATAAAATCAAAAGCTCTCCATCCAGTATCAAATCATAAAACAAGATCAAATGCTGAGAAAGGAAAAAAGCAAACAAAGTTACATGTGGATAAAGAACGTCTTGCAATCCAGTAGTACCTTTCTGATTAAGGACAAAAGGGAGATTGGGAATAATGCAAACATCCTCTCCCCCAGAAGGAAACATTTTTGTTAAATAAAGCAACCACTTAGAATGGATATGAAAGATTAATGCTTGGGCACCTGGGTGGCTCAGTCGTTAAGTGTCTGCCTTCGGCTCAGGTCATGATCCCAGGGTCCTGGGATCGAGCCCCGCATCGGGCTCCCTGCTTGGCAGGAAGTCTGCTTCTCCCTCTCCCACTCCCCCTGCTTGTGTTCGCTCTCTCACTGTGTCTCTCTGTCAAATGAATAAATAAAAAAAAATCTTTAAAGAAAAAGAAAGATTAATGCTTCTACCATCCTTCACCATTCAGTATTTTCTCCCATCCTTTATGGAGCAATGGAAAAAGAGAGCAATAAACCAATCAAAGGGACTGTGTGAGATGTAATAAAAACATTCTTGAATTCCTGATTTTTTTTTTTTTTTTTTTTTAGGGGAAGACAAAGATTTCCTTTCAGGTGTGTAGTCCTGGGTGTCCCACTATTCAGTTTGTCTTACAAACTCTGGTTCTGATTTGAGGGGCAGGAACAGTCTCTGCTGGAATTAAGGTGATGACAGAGAGATATTTTGTAGAACTGATTCTTTGGCTTGTAGATTTTCTTCAGCTGCCTCTTTCCTCCCAAGGAGAAATGCCATGAGGCCATGAATGTGGAAATGGAAGGTGAGGAGAAAAAAAATCTTTCCTTAGTAACTTTAATTTTTGATTTGTGGGTGTTGTTGAAATGTAACTAGGGACATAGAGAACCAGCTTCCTTGCTGAGCCTCTGCCTAGCAGACATCCGAGCTAAAAGGCACTGTTGTGAGGGAAGCTTCTCAGAAGTTCCCTCCTCCACGGCGGGGTTGTAGAGGAAAAATGATTAAAGTTCACTTATATATTCTGGTATATACAGATGCAGAATTTTGTCAAAATCCATGTCGCTGACTAGAAAGGCATCCGACCTTAAGAAGTTTAACGTAAAAGGAGCACTAACCGGGGGCAGTGATTTTGAATCCACTGGTTCTGCTCTGATACACCAGACTGTCAAGACTCATAGGCAGTATATCAGGCAAAGTCATACTTGATATCCAGTGAGAGATTAATAGGACTAGAAATAATCTCAAATCCATCCTTGTTTAAGAAAAGATAAATAATTTGCAATTCTTTATGTTTTCATTCTTAGTAATAAATGACATGTCACTTACTCCAACATTGCCTGACATATCTGTGGGATGTGACACCTGGGCAAGAATTGCTGAGATAGAGCATGATATCTTGGAGCAACTCTCTACAATCCACTGTTCCAGTTGCTTCTGGAGATCGCAGTCATTGGAAAAACTCCAGATGCCAGCCCATGCATCATGCTTTTATTATAAAGGTCAAACACAGGGATTTTGCTTTTGTCCATCAGGCTATACCTTCAGGACCATTAGAGAAGTATGCTTTGCTAGCCCTTTCTAAATTCTGTAGTTGTGTGTGTTCTCTACTAACTTTGTTCCATGACCTTGCCTGATAGCCATTGCTTCTGGCACTCTTTCTACATTTTTTTAATCTTTTAAATTTCTCAAAGATGCAAGGTGTGTGTGTGTGTGTGTGTGTGTGTGTGTGTGTGTGTGCGTGTGCATGCATTTCTCTTCTTTTTCTCCTTGCATGGAATGCTTTTCTAGAGCATTAAAGAAAATAACTGCTTCACATTGGAATCTTCCACCTGGAAAAGTCTTACTCTGGAACTTATTTTTGTTATGAAAGGGAAACATCTTTGTATTGAATAATTTATTAACTTCACATGCATTTGTAATGGTACCTCTATCATTTATCAAGTTGCATGTCTGTAAGAATCTGGTTCCAACTCTCATCCAGACACCATTACTCCACTTGTCTCCTAAATGCCAAACTACACTGCCTTCATTAGATTGTTGATATAGTCTGCCTTGAGATCTTTGAGTACACACCCCATATCTTTGCTTATCCTTTCTCAGCATTATCTTGAGTATTTTTGGCACTTTGTTCTTTCATATGAATTTGAGGAATGTCTTGGCGAGTTCTAAGAAAAATAATGTGTTATTTTTATTGTAATTGTATGAAATTTATAGGTTAATTTGGATAGAAATGACAGCTTTATAACTCATCAACATGGTATATATTTTCATTTTTTCACATCTCTTTTTGTGTCCTTCAGTAACGTTTTATAAAATTTTTTGTAAAGAATTTGCACAGTTTTGTTATGTGTTTTTCTAGTAACATTATGCCCTATTGGAAATAAGATTTTTTTTAAATTTACTTTTTCTAGTTAGTAATACCCACTATTTCCATGTGAATCATGAGATAAGAATGTTTGAAAAAATTTTATTTGAATTATTAAAACTTGACATTAGACTGTCTAGCATTTTTATATGGTCACAATATCTGCCACTAAATAAAGTTATTCTCTTCTATCCACATGTTTTTTTAAATTATTTTTCAACCTTTCTTCATTAAGTCTTAATAAAAGAAAAACATTAGCCATTAATTAATCCTACCCAAATGGATGTACAGAAGTCACAGAAAAATGCAAAATATTTTACATGCTATGAGTATGCTGCAAGCAATATTTAACTTTAGTTTGTATTTATTTTTTATTTTTTTTTTTATTTTTTTTTTTAAATTTTGTTTATTTATTTGAGAGAGAGAGAATGAGAGATAGAGAGCACGAGAGGGAAGAGGGTCAGAGGGAGAAGCAGACTCCCCACTGAGCGGGGAGCCCGATGCGGGACTCGATCCCGGGACTCCAGGATCATGACCTGAGCCGAAGGCAGTCGCTTAACCAACTGAGCCACCCAGGCGCCCTGTATTTATTTTTAAAATGATAATCTTCTTTGTCCTCAAATCAAATCTGTTAATTCTATCTCAGGCAATTGAGTTGCTGGTGAAAAAATTTATGGCTAATCTTTGTTCTCTCTGAATATTTAAACCCTGTTCTAATCTGACCTAATCTTTGTCACTCTGCTCAGATCCTACCTGCTCTACAAAAGTTCTCTAATGTTCTCAGACCAAGGTGCTTGCTCTCTTTTGAATTTCTACAACAATAATTTTCTGGGCAGTTCTTTTGAATTGACTATGTGTGACATTAAAACAATTACTCCATCGTTACAGTGATGTGACATATACGTTATAATTTAAATTTTTTTACTTTGACATCTTGTTTCTCAAACTGTATTTTAAAGGTCTTGAAGTGAAGGACTATTCCTTGTATATTTCCCATTAGGGGAAGACTGTGATTTGCTCAAACAGATATTCATCACAGGTGTAGATATTTCTTCTACATCTCTACTTAGAATTTCAAGGATGGAGCTGACAGCTGACTGGAGCTCTAGGGTATTGGATCTAAGTGGGGGATCACAGAGAGGTCTCACTAGGGCAATGCCTGGTGGAACCAAAAGGGCAGGTTGCCCTCAAAAGTTCAATCCTAGAGAGCAACCAGTTGTTAGATTACAGCCCAGGAGAGCCACAGGCATGGACTCCAAACCATGAGAACCACAAGCAGGTTGTGTTCAGAAAAACCTTGAAGCCAGGAGCTACCCTCGTGTGTTCTGAGGAAGGATCCTCTCCTCAGTGTATCCAGAAAGTAAAATTATAGCTCTGGTATGTCCAGACGACAGGACTCCCCACTTTAGTGGGCCTTAAGGTTTTGGAATTGTTCGGGGCCTGTTATTCCTCCCTTTTGGAATGGGGTGCCTATCCCATACCTGCCCTACAGTTGTATTTTAGAAGCACATTAGATATTTGATTTCTCAGGTTCACAGTGAGATTCTCACCCATATCTGGTTCAGATGATATTCAGATGAGATTTTGGATGTAGACTTTTGAATGACATGTGAGAAGGACATGAATTTTGGGAGACCAGAGGCAGAATGCTATGGTATTAATGTCTTCCCAAAATTCATGTTAAATTCCTAATGCCCAGGGTGACAGTATTAGAAGATGGGGACTTTGTCAGGTGCTTGAGTTGTGAGGGTGGAGCCTTCATGAATGGGATTAGTACTCTGATAAAAGAAGCCCCACAGTGTCCCATAGATCCTTCTTCCGTGGAGGACACAGCAAGAAGTCTCAGGGAGGTTGGCACTTGGCAACTGGGAAGAGGGTCTTCCACCAGAACTTGGCCATACCAGCGCCTTGGTTTTGGACTTCCAACCCCAGAACTGTGAGCAATAGATTTCTGCTGTTTGTACGTCACTCAGTCTATGGTATTTATTACAGCAGCCCGAACGCACAACACAATTTGCCACTAGGCAAAGACTGATTTTTTGAAACACTCACCACACATGTAGATATTTCCTCTGTGTTTTACACAAAGCTTTCCCAGAGGTCTTCTCAAATGGGGGAGTGTTGAATAAGTACTTCTCTAGCTAAAGAGATAGAATCTTTTATTATTTTCATAGGCTAAAATTGCTGGCAGTTTTTAAATATATGAAGCTTTGCATTTCTAAAAAATTGAGCATAGGATTTATGACAGTCTAATCCAGAAGTAGATAATTTTTTAAATTAGGTGGGAAACTCAAAGAGAAAGATTTACTATGTCTGCTTAAATTTCCCCTCTCAAGTTCTTTTCCCTCTCAAGGGGTTTGTGGAAACAAACAAACAAATAAATAAAAAATAAATATTTTTAATGTAAATATAGCCAACAAGTATCTTGGTTTCACTTTATGTCACTTTAATGTGTGACCCATTAAAATTAAAGAAAAATGACAAAATAGGAAAATCAAAAGATTCCTGTATAAATAGGATTAAGAAAAAGCATTTGCTCCTTATTTCACTGCATTTTGATTTTTTTTCAAATACAGAATGTGTAGCCCAGGAGAAAATAAATAAGAAACCAAATTAAGACCTTCAAAACAAGACATATGTCAGGAGTATAGGGAAAAATGTCACGGTGAATGCAATTGAACAAAAAGGACAACTGGCTTAGAAATAGTGAAGGAGGGCGCCTGGCTGGATCAGTCATTAAGCGTCTGCCTTCGGCTCAGGTCATGGTCCCAGGGTCCTGGGATGGAGCCCTGCATCGGGCTCCCTGCTCCGCGGGAAGCCTGCTTCTCCCTCTCCCACTCCCCCTGCTTGTGTTCCCTCTCTCGCTGTGTCTCTCTCTGTCAAATAAATAAATAAAATCTTAAAAAAAAAAAAAAGCAATAGTGAAGGAGAAGTAAGTCTGGAATAAATGAGTGGAGAAACCTGTGGTCAAGAGATCTAAACTGCTACATGAGAAACATTTGAAAACTGACTTCTAGTTATTAAATGTGAGATAATTGGGGTGTGGTTTTGTGTGCATTGAATTCTGTTCCCTCTGTGGAAGGACACTGGAATTCCTTCCATTTTATGTGAACAGTGGTCTTTTTTCACTGTTGTCATAAAACAGAGGAATTTTTTTGAGTTTCTGGCAAGGTCTTGTGGCTGTCTTAGTTCTAAGAATTTTGAATCTCCCCCAAACACACACACACACACACACACACACACACACACACACACACATGTTTTTATGTCTTTCTGATAGGGTAAGGAGAGCTAATTTGGAAGATAGCACTAGAATGTGTCAATTCCACTGATTTTGAAACTTTTATCAAGAGATTGTATTCATTCATATTAAACAGATTCTGGAAAAATCCATTTTTTCATCTTGATCGGAACAGGATTTTTTCTAGTTATGTTTTAAAGAATATAGTTTGAAAACTTTCAGAGGGTTAAACATGAATTCTCAAATAAAGAGAAATTATAACTAAGTGATGAATCTAGTGAAACATAGGCCAGAACCCTTCTCATTCATTCATGCTCTAGTTGTTTAACCAAACCCCATGTTTTGATTTGCACTCCAACGTCATTTATTTCCTTATATAAGTGAAACCTTATGACACAAATGCAACTCAGTTCCTCTGTAAACCAAAGCCACGAGCAGAAAAAGAGTGGTCTGCCACATTCCCGACAGGGCTGATTTAAGGGTCTAGGAGCCTGAGACTTTTCTTCTTCTTCTCCCTTTGTTTTAGTTTCCTGGCTAGAAACACATTTTCCACTCATTTTAACCTTTCTGATACTGGCACACAGACACCCAAAACAGTACCCACAGCTTTAAGACATCAATCTTCATTTAAACTGTACCTTTAAGAGTAGAAATAATATGTTCCAAATATGCTGATGAAGAAATGATACTAGTATATATACTAGTATCATTATATATATATATATGTATGTATGTATGTGTGTATATATATATATATATATATATGAGCTTGGGAATAATTGTGCAAATTTCACAAATATATTCTTCACCTTGAAAAATAAGAAAGGTCTCAAGTTTGACCTCAACCTCCCTTTCTCCTTTCCTCTCTTTCTTCCTTGAGAGAGTCCCAGAAGCACTGTAAGAGATTTCCTCTCACATCTTAGCATTTTGAGTTTAAAATGCAAAATATGAAGATTAATACAAGTAATGTAGTTTAGAAAATTGTTCTTTTCTAATTTCCTAGGAAAAGGTAATTTATATTTATATTTACTTGGGTGCTAATTATCAGAAAATATGGACGCCTTTCTATAGAAGACAATATTACATGTTTTGGGACATGTCCTAAAATAACAAATAGCTTCTCACTCTTTTTCTCTTCTGAACAATCAGCCTGAGCCATTTATAGATTCTGTGTTTCACTCAACAGATACTATCAACTTTTCAACTATATGTTAGTAATATTTCCAAATTGCCATTTTATTTTTATTTAAAAAATATTTTATTTATTTATTTGAGAAAGGGAGAAAGAGAAAGAGAGCACAATGGGGAGAGGGACAAAAGGAGAGGAAGAAGCAGGCTCCCCACTGAGCATGGAGTTCAATGCGGGGCTCAATCACAGGACCCTGAGATCATCACCTGAGCTGAAGTCGGACGCTTAGCCCCCTGCCCCCACACGCATGGCCTCCCCGTGATCAACCTCCCCAACCGGAGTGGAACATTTGTTACCATTGATGAACCTGCATTGACACATTACATGCACCCACAGTCCAAAGTTTATGTCAGAGTTTCTTTCAGTCTTGCATATTCTCTGAGTTTATGCAAATACGTAATGACATGTATATCGCATTATAGTATCATACAGGGTATTTACCTTGTCTTAAAAACTCTTGGTGCTCTGCCATTCATTTCTTCCCTCCATAAACCTCTGACAACCACTGATCTTTTTTTTTTAATAATTTTTTATTGTTATGTTAATCACCATACATTACATCATTAGTTTTTGATGTAGGGTTCCACGATTCATTGTTTGTGCATAACACCCAGTGCTCCACGCAGAATGTGCCCTCTTTAATACCCATCACTGCGCTAGCCCATCCCCCCACTCGCATCCCCTCTAGAACCCTCAGTTTGTTTTTCAGAGTCCATCGTCTCTCATGGTTCGTCTCCCCCTCTGACTTACTCCCCTTCATTCTTCCCCTCCTGCTATCTTCTTCTTTTTTTTTTCTTAACATATATTGCATTATTTGTTTCAGAAGTACAGATCCGTGATTCATCAGTCTTGTACAATTCACAGCGCTCACCATAGCACATACTCTCCCCAATGTCTATCACCCAGCCACCCCATCCCTCCCACCCCCCACCACTCCAGCAACCCTCAGTTTGTTTCCTGAGATTAAGAATTCCTCATATCAGTGAGGTCATATGATACATGTCTTTCTCTGATTGACTTATTTCACTCAGCATAACACCCTCCAGTTCCATCCACGTCGTTGCAAATGGCAAGATCTCATTCCTTTTGATGGCTGCGTAATAGTCCATTGTGTATATATACCACATCTTCTTTATCCATTCATCTGTCGATGGACATCTTGGCTCTTTCCACAGTTTGGTTATTGTGGACATTGCTGCTATAAACATCGGGGTGCCCGTACCCCTTCGGATCCCTACATTTGTATCTTTGGGGTAAATACCCAGTAGTGCAATTGCTGGATCGTATGGTAGCTCTATTTTCAACTGTTTGAGGAACCTCCATACTGTTCTTTTTACTGTCTCCACAGTTTTCCCTTTCCAGAATATCGTATATTTGGAATCTTACATTATGTTGCTTTTTCAGATGGGCTTTTTTTTCACTTAACAATGCACATTTAAGATTCTACCATATCTTTTCATGGCTTGACAACTCAGTTCTTTATAGTGCTGAATATCCCATTATCTGCATGTACACCAGTTTATCCATTCACCTACTAAAAGATATCTTGATTGCTTCCAAATTTGGACATTTAACATAAACTTGCTATAAACATCAATGTTAGGTTTTTGTGCAGACATAAATTTTCAACTCCTTTGAGTGAACGTTAGGGAGCACAATTGTTGGATCATATGGCAAGAATATGTTTAGTTTTACAAGAAATCACCAAATTGTCTTCCAAATATATCTATTAATTTTAAATGAAGATTTTGTGCTTTTGCTTTTATTCCCCTACAACATTAGCAACATGAATAATGTTTCTTAATGGTGAAGTCCATTTTAATTTTTATTTAATTTTTAAAGATTTTATTTATTTATTTGACAGAGAGAGAGAGAGAGAGAACATGAACAGGAGGAGTGGTAGGCAGAGGAACAGGGAGAAGCAAACTCCCCTGTTGAGCAGGGAGCCTGACCAGGGCTTGATCCCAGGACCCTGGGATCATGACCTGAGCTGAAGACAGATGCCCAACTGACTGAGCCACCCAGGCCCTGCTGGTAAAGTCCATTTTAATTTTTCTTTTTTTCTTTGTGAATGCTTTTATGTTTAAAATGAATTTTTTATGTTAATGATATCCATACATTTTCATGCTTGTGGCAAATACCTTCTATTTATTGAAGGCCTAATCTTATATGTCAACCAGGCTATTGTAACCAATTACTTGGTCAAACACCAGTCTTGATGTTGCTGTGAAAGGATTTTTAAGATGTGATTGAAAGAAGGTTAATTAAAATACATACTTGGAGTGATTCAGTGTTTGGGGTTTTTGGTGTTTCTTTTTTTTAGACACGTACTCTCTTAGGGTTTACAAAGCATGTTAGTACATTCATTAATTCCATTGAATTTCAGGAGTACTCTCTAAGGTAGGCCTTGTAGATAACTTCCCTCATTTATAAAAATATGGAAACACATCTCAGAGAGGAGAAAGGAAGTTAGGTCACATAGCTAATAGATACTAGAGTGGGTATTTTGCACGATTTACTTAGTGCAAAAAATGTTTTTAAGTATTACTTAACTTTTAAATAATGCCTATGTCCTATAGGGTACTTGTGAGGCAAATAGTTATCTATGCCTATCTGTATCTTTAGAGCTCTATATGGTAAAGAAAGAGAGGTTTGAGGGCACCTGGGTGGCTCAGTCAGTTAAGCGGCTGCCTTTAGCTCAGGTCATGATC
Source organism: Callorhinus ursinus (assembly GCF_003265705.2). Classification (NCBI taxonomy): domain Eukaryota; kingdom Metazoa; phylum Chordata; class Mammalia; order Carnivora; family Otariidae; genus Callorhinus; species Callorhinus ursinus. The sequence continues at coordinate 54,264,861 of NW_027397070.1, forward strand.
TCAGGGTCTTGGGATCAATTGCTGCATCTGGCTCCCTGCTCAGGGGAGAGCCTGCTTCTCCCTCTCCTTCTGCCTGCCGCTCTGCCTACTTGTGCTCTCTCTCTATCTCTCTGTCAAATAAATAAATAAAATCTTTAATAAAAAAAAAGAAAGAGAGGTTTGAAATGCTAGCTTCATATCAGAATCACCTGTAGATCTTTAACATATAAACACATTGAAAACTTTCCCATATACAGTCAGGAGTTCTAAGCTGTTTTAACGCAATAAGAGTTAAAGGCAACATCTTACTATATGACCACCTCAGAGTTAATTTTCCTTTCTGAAAAAAATAATTAGAAATAACATTGTTGGGAGGGAAAGCGGAGTAGGAGTTAAAGTTGGCAATCCAATTGAAACAGCAAAATAATGCCTATCTTGAATTGAAAATAGCATATTAATGTTTCCACTGGAATTTATTTATTTATTTGTTTGTTTTAAAGGTTTTATTTATTTATTTGAGAGAGAGAGCATGAGCAAGGGGAAAGGCAGAGGGAGAGCGAGAAGCAGACTCCCCACTGAGCAGGAAGCCCAACATGGGGCTGGATCTCAGGACCTTGGGATCATGACCAAAGGCAGATGCCTAAACAACCAAGCCACCCAGGCACCCCGCTTCCACTAGGATTTATTAAGCACCTTGAAAATGAATGAAAGCAGTGTTAATAATTGACATATAAGTAATTTCTGTAATAATTTAGCTTGGAAAAACATTAATTTTCATGAGTTTTTATTGTATTTAAAGGTTTCTCACATATACAATAAATCTTGGGACCCATCTCTCATTCTTTATTTTCCCTTTTCCATGGGTAAACATCATGGCTACATGAGGCAAGACATAATTCATAGTGACTCCTATTGGATTGCTTCACTGTAAAGTTGAATAAAACAAGTGATATTTTGAGTCCTTTTGCATAAATGCAGCACCTAAACACTGCTGTTTTTCAAGGCTTAATTTTGAGTTGCTTTTTATAAAATTTCATATATTTAACTACAAATTACTTCATGCTTCCTGGATGCTTAGCAATAAATGTCCTTCTTTTGTTTAGTAGGATAAAGAAAGTTCAATATGGCCCAATTCATTTGCAGAGACACTGGATCATGTTTTCTTTGGACACATTTATTTATGTTCCAATTAGACAGGCAATGATTTGTACATTGAGCACTTGATCAATTTGAATTATCAACTGGGGATGTGAATGTTGTACTCCTGTGTCTTTCTTTTGTTTCATTTCTAAATTAAAAAAAATAATTTCTCTGAATTCTAAACATCATAAGGATGTATAAGTTTAGTGGAATATCTTCATTGCTTATGACTGAACTTAATTCTATAAGTGAAAAGGAAAGTACTTAATATTTGGGGGATATAACTTCCCAGCCACTTAGTAAATTACCTCTCCCAGTGAAATCACCATCTACGTATTCATCCAATAATTATGTAACGTCCGTGATGTGTGAGTCACTGTATATGTAAGTCACAATGAATGTTATTGATAAAGAACTTAGTGTACAAATTAGATCTTGCACAATTGTGAAAGATCTGTGTAAGTGAAGATCTGGAAAAATAACTGTTGGATCTTTTTCAAGTCAATCAGAGAATCCAGGCTCTTTCAGCTACCAGAGTGGAAGAGGGGAACCTCATGGGGAAGTCTATGGGAAGCTACTGATCTTCTGTAGCTGCCAGTTCTGTGAGCCTACAGAAGTGTTACAGGAGGGGCGCCTGGGTGTCTCAGTGTGTTAAGCATCTGACTCTTGATTTCAGCTCAGGCCATGATCTCAGGTTATGGGATCGAGCCCTGCATCAGTCTCTGCACTCAGTGCTTGTCCCTGTCCTTCTGCTCCTCCCCCTGCTAGTGTTCTCTCTGTCTCTTTCCCTCAAATAAATAAGTAAATAAAATCTTAAAATAAAAAAAAAAAAGTGTTCACAGGAAAACCTGACAAGAAAGTATTAAAACAGAATGAAGAAGAGAAGGAGGTCAAGAAGGCATGCGGCATCACACTAAATTCCATAGTGGACAACATTGGCACCTGGAGGTGAGCTCTGAAGAAAGTGTACGTCGTATCTCCAATCCCGATTAGGGGCAAGGAATGGGGATTTTACATCTCTACCTTAATCAGATTTTGTTGAGGGATGCTTGTGTAAGGGAGGTAATATACAAGATTTTCTACATTTACATAAATTCAGGAAAAAATGCATGGAAAGTTTGAAGTAGTCCTCTAATAAAGAGAGACACAGATGTTGCTATTACTTAAAACATAGAGGAAAGCAGGGTGCATAAAAATGGCAAAGGGATTTATGAGAGGATGGACAGAGCATCTTCTATACAAGTGACTCTAATCTTAAGAAATACATCTACTACTACATAAATACAAAAAATATGAAGTATAGTTACATAAGGACAAATAGGAGGCAGAAACAAAAAAAGAAGGGAGAAGTATTATTTTATGTTAAAAATTAAGATTTTTAAAAATGTCTAAAATATTTTTAACATAACTCTCTCTCTATATATACATATAGAAAAATATATATACACTTATAGAAAAAATATATATACATACATATAGACAAAAGAATGGAGACCCAGGTGAGATGGTGCAAATTTTTTTGCAGATGTTATCAAACAGACTTCAGGAGTCCAAGTCAGGAAATACGCTACACCAGCTGCACAATACTCAGTCTACTTACACTGTTAGAGCTTCATTTACGATAACAGAACAGTGGCTATTGATGCGTCTCGTAGCACCTGAATATACACACTTCTTCACATAATTTGATCTGGTACTCCAATTATTTGACCAGTTATCACAGGTCTTGGAGGGAAAAAGAAAAAAAAATGTTTAAGTGAGATCCTTGACAGTCCCATTTGCCATTCATTGAGAGCAGAGCTATGTTGTTGATTAACCATGATTATTTTAGGAGATAACATTCTATTGGTCTAGGACATTGCATTGAAAAACAGACAAAAATCTAATCATACTAATCAGATTAAATGTGAAAGTGAAATTGGTACTTTTATGAAGCATATTTGAACTTTTTGAGGTTTGATTTTTATAATTGCTATCTCATATATGTAACTTGTGATATCAAATTTCTAAAAAAATGTAAAATTTCTGTGATACAGTCAAAAGGATTTTTACAGCATGATGGACCATGGTTTTCATGACAGTATAGATATTCTACCTTAAGCAGAGAAACTGCTATAATGTAAGCAACTTTTGAGATAAGTGGGACTGCCCTAGAAGAGGATATACAAATACACACACACACACACACACACATATACACTACACAATGAAATGCCTTATCTCATTAAAAACATTTCATTGGTAAATATTTTCAAAACGTATACATAAGAAGAAATCTACAAAAGGCAACATTTTACTCATAGGACAAATGGGATCTCTGATCAATATCTAAGTGACTTGCTACTGATAGGAGGTTTTCATGGGAAAAGTTAGTTTTGACCTCCGTAGAAGCAGAGGTATGTATGTGCCTATGTTCTGTATCAGTTTGATAAGATTTCAAATCCACCTGCTAAGTGAAGTTGTTGTAATCTATTTGTTTACGACAAAGACAAAAAAAAAATTTGTAAGAACTAAGCAGGTCGTGTCAGGATGTCATCATCTCATCTGTTCTCACTAATAAGAAATTAGTCGTCAGCCGCTGAGGGGGGCTTCTGGGTGCTTACCAATAAAAAACATACGAAGAAGCAACTATGACAAGGGGGCATGTAGGCTATAAATACCAAGAGTTTGTGATGACTATCCTAGAGTGTTTGGTCTGGCCAAGGAGACATTTTGCTGATCGAAAATTCTCTCTGAAGACCTTGGACAATTAGCTCCTGTTGAGTGAAGGCAACTATTTTACTGGCAGTGGAAATACCCTTGCAGGGGCCCCTTGAAAATCATCTTTCCCATCAACACCAGTGGTCTTGTTCTTGTTCATGTTCTCTAGTGACTTACTCTAGCTACAGGGGACTTTTCCTTTTGCACCAGGAGCTGGATGTCAGCTCTTGGTTGACTAAGCCATCTCTCCTGAGTTCCAGCTTTTATAAAGGTACACCTAAACTAAATTTGGACACTATTCCTTTCCTCTCCCCTTGCCTGGAACAATAGTGTGATTAATCTGTCATTGGTTTGGAGCATGCTCTTTCTTTATTGGCTTACTGAGAGACATTATCCTGCATGATCTAGGCTTGTGAAATTCACACAGTGCACCTGTGTTAAATAAACTGCTGGCAAAGACAAACTCGGTCTCTGTGCATAATTTTGTCCCCCAAAACAAAACAGCATGTGAAAGTGAATAGCCAAAATTTATTTATATACCTTGGAGAAATATATGTCTTAGTGTGTTTGGGCTACCATAACTGAATTCCATAGACTGAATGGCTTATAAACAACAGAAATTTATTTTTCACAGTTCTAGAGACTGTGAAGTCCAAGATCAACATTCTGGCAGATTCAGTGTCTGGTGAGGACTGGCTTCTTCCTTTATAGAAAGCCATCCTCTTGCTGTTTACTCCTATGTTGAAGGGGCAAGGGCACTCTTTGGGGTCTCTTTCAATGGAGTGTTAATCCCAATCTTGAGGACTCCACTCTCATGACCTAACATTCTCAAAGCGCCACCTCCAAAGCCATTGCATTGGGGATTAGGTTTCAACATATGAATTTTGGGAAGACACAGACATTCAGTCTATAACAATATACAAACATGTTATAAGTATTAGGGCTTTATTTTTGCTCTTTTAATGGCACATATTTTAAGAAGTTTCAAGTAAGTTAGATTAATGTAATTTGCCTTGAAACAGTTCATTGCTTTGTTGGGGTTTTAAAAATATTTAAATTTGTAGAAAACTAATCATGTATCTAAAATTTCTAAGGATTTACCAATATGATGGGAAATCTGATGGTAAATCTATGATTATATGTCAAAATTTTTACATTTGGATATAGTGAAACATTCAGAAAACCACCACAAATTTAGTTATTTCATTTAGGGAGGAAGAGAATTTACTTCTTTTAGAATGTCTACATATTAGAAGAGAATTTACTTCTTTAGAATTTACTTCTTTTAGAATTTACTTCTTTGAGAATGTAATAGATCATTGAAGGTTAATGGTTCTGCTGCATCTACTAAAAAAAGCTGAATATGTATTTATTTGTTTGTTCATTCATTTAAAGATGTCAGAGTTCTCTGGATAAATTACCTTCCAGAAATGATAAAGCCATCCATGATTTACATATGCTATTTCACTGAATGTTCATTAGAACATAGCTCTTACTCATTATAGCCAATAAAATATAGTGCAAAGTTTAAAGTTACAGTTTTCTCATGTTGGAGGCTGAGTTTGAAATTATTTTAATCAGACACCAGATTTGGGACATTTTCATGTAAAATTCCTTGATAATTCATGAATCCAATTCTTTCTCCTCCTTTTGTTTCTTTCTTCAACAAATGTCTGTTGAGTGTCTACGATGTGTCAGGTAATAACAATAACAAGAAACCCCCCCAAAAAAAAGATGTACCCGCTTTCACAAAAAAGTTCAAGCTAATGGAGGAGACACATGGTGATTTTTAAAATAAAAAAATCTATCATTACAGGAGATACTGGGTAGTTCAGTTGGTTAAGCACCCAACTCTAGGTTTTGGCTCAGGTCAGGATCTCAGGCTCAGTGGGGAGTCTGCTTGAGATCCTCACCCTCTCTTTATGCCCCTCCCACATGTCTCTCAAATTAAAAAAAAGTAATCTATCATTACAAAGTGCAGTATGTACCTGGCTATATCAAATAAGCATATAACAAAAAGTTGTGCCTTGTCCTTTGAAGACATAAAAACATCTCTATAGAAACGTGGTGAACTTGGGAATTGTGTGTGTGTGCATGGTGACAATCTGGGCAGATGAGCTAGAAAATGCAGAGACCTTGAAGCAGCCATAGCAAGGCACACTTGAAAAACTGAGTATCCATGTCGTTGTCACAAAGGAATGGGTCATGACTGATGAGATGGGGGTTGAGCAGCAATGTCTAACGACTGCATTATATGACATACTAAGGATTTTTGTTTTTATCCTATGAAAAGTCAGGTACTTTAAGTGGATCATGCTGGAAGAGAGAGTTTGATTTTGAAATTGCTGCAATTTAGATGCCTTCGAGATACCCAAATAGATGTCAGTTAGATTTGTCAGTTAAATATGTTGTTCTGGATATTGGAAAACAAGTGTGGAATGAAATAGTTACAAGAGAATTAGTATAAATATAGCTCACTAGACATGTATTTAATACACAGATTTCAAATTGTTTTGGTGAGTATACCTGTGGTGTGCTAAGAGACATTAGAAGAATTTCAAAGCCAAAAATGTTTTTACAGTATAATCCTATCATGACAGATGGGTCAACAACTTTATATAACTGTTAAGGTTTGATTATTCTTCAGCAAAGGTCACAGAATACAATGGGTTTTATACTTATTTCTAATATTTCATCATTTTATAGTTATAAAAAGTGTTGTTTGGTATTAAAAGGTAATGTTTGGAACCTAGTTCACAGCACACTAGTCTGTGTGGGAAGAGTTTAAAATACATATACTTATTTTACTATAATAAAATTGTTAGTTAACACATAAATATATAATAGAGATCTTTTTTTGTATCTATGTGCCTACCAACTTATCAATCATCTATCACTTATCTTTATCTAGGATTTTGTACAGGGAAATATCCATTCTAGTAAATACTAGCTTTGAAAAATATGCCCCCCCTTTTTTTAAGAAACTCAGTTCCATATATAGAGAGCTAGGTTTGAGTATTCAAACTGCCAAAAATTGTGCTTTCACTTGGTAAGTGCTACCAGCAATGTTAAATAATTGCAACTGATTTGCCATAAGTATATTAAGTAACTTTGTATACTTAGTAGAAGATATTGTAAGAGGCTTCCATTTCTAGAATGTAATAGATCATTGTAGGCTAATGGTTCTGCTGCATCTACTAAAAAAAGCTGAATATGTATTTATTTGTTTGTTCATTTATTTAAAGCTGTCAGAGTTCTCTGGATGAATTACCTTCCAGAAGTGATAAAGCCATTATAAGATGAGCTGCAGATCACTGACAATTTTCCCACCTATGAGGCATTTGGGATTTTAGGTACAGGTAGGAAGCTGCTTCCTGAAATTTCTACTTCCATGATACTTTTATGCTTTCACATTATGCTTTGAGTTAATTAGTTAAGAGCTATATAACTAGTTAGCAAATTCTTTATATTAACTTCTCTCTGTTCAAATAACTGCTATGATTTATATCTCCTAACTAGACTCTTACTAACACAAGTGGGAATTTAATATGTTGTTTCTAAAATTAGAAATAATATATCGTCAGGGAGACTGAAGATAGAATTCTGGTGGATTTCTGCAGTTGTGCATGCCCTTTACCAAGAACATTAGACTTCTGTAGAATTAGTCATAATGGGTAATTCGTGCATATTTTTTACAAATTTTCTCCTGTAAATATTTAGGTGAATGTTAAGATTATTAATCATATCAAAGGCCATTTTAGAAGTGATGAATGGTTCAGGTGTATTTGAAAGAACTGTACAGTGCTGATATAAGCATCTGACCCATTTTGTGGTATTGTGGGTGTGAAAGAGACAAGAAGGAAAACTTATATGGAAAGAAAGTAGAAAAAAGAAATTCTAGCATTTAAGTCGATGTATTCATTAACATAAATACCTTTGAATCATATTCAAAGGCCTATTATAACTATTTTAATTATTATAAATGGCTAAACTATTTATTGGTCAATAATGTGATCCTCAATGAATATGTTAAAAACAATATCCTCATATAGCAGATGTCCCTGAGTGTGAGCTTAAGGATATATATATATATAGAGAGAGAGAGTTTGCTATGTTAAGTTAAGTTGCTATGTGCCTAGTTTATATAGCTCTTAACTAGGCACATAGATACAAAGAAAGATCTCTATTATATATTTATGTGTTAACTAACAATTTTATTATAGTAAAATAAGTATATGTATTTTAAACTCTTCCCACACAGACTAGTGTGCTGTGAACTAGGTTCCAAACATTACCTTTTAATACCAAACAACACTTTTTATAACTATAAAATGATGAAATATTAGAAACAACTATAAAACCCATTGTATTCTGTGACCTTTGCTGAAGAATAATCAAACCTTAACAAAACCTTAAAAAAGAATTTGCTAACTAGTTATATAGCTCTTAACTAATTAACTCAAAGCATATATATATATATATATACATATATATATATGCCTATAGAATATAGATGTAGAAAATGGGAAAATACAAAGACTTTTTCACTCTATTGTATTTACCTTTCCTTAGAAATAGTTTATAAGAATTTTCCAGAAAGCATATTTTCAAAATCATGTATTACTAACTTAATTTTCTCTTTATAACCAATCTCTTCAACTGAGAACAATTCCTAAATTTCTTTGCAATATTTAAAGTTATTTGTCACCTCTCCATTTTCTCCATAAAATAATAAAAATTATACTAAAATAGAAGAAATCTATGAACTAGACATAAAATATGGTCGGCTGTGAAGACTGAGCAGAGTAGCCAAAATCAGGATCCAAGTCACTGAGCTTTTCAGCATATGTTCCAACATCTCATGACTTGTTACTTACAGAACAATTCACTTCACTCACCCCCATCATAAAAATGAAAATATATAAATCATTCATCTTTCCAGATTTTCAGACATAAACCTGGAAACATCTGTGGCTTTTTGGTTCACTATGCAATGTTCAGACTAGTCATTCAGTGTTTGACACTTGTTTTTTTCAGTCCTGGAATCTGTTTTCATAGTAACTACTAGCTGCTACAGAACCCGAATATTTTGACAGAGTTTTTGGTTACTTTCTTAGTTTTCCCTTGATAAGTTTTTCTTTTTCCTCGGGATTTCTTAGCTAATGACAACTATGACCTAACTGCAGAGAAAAGCACCAGCATGATTTTTGAAACGAATACAACTGTTAGAGAAAAAGCCAAAAGAAAATATGAGATATATCACCACTGAAAAAAATGCAAGATCTGGAATTATAAACTGTGCTAATGGTACAAGGTTTTTAGTTTTAGTTTAGTTTAAATTTTTTTTTTACTTTGTTAGTGATGATGCTACTCGCTGTCCCAAAGTCAATTAGTGAACATATTCACAGAACTTTTTTGTAATAGGGGTATGAAGTAGAGAGTTTTATGTCAGGTGTATTATAGATGGAGGCAGAAGAAGCTATAAAAAATGGTAAAAATCCTATTAGCAGCATTTTCTTTCAAAGAAGATTGCCTTAAAGTTGGGGTCTTAATGTGTTGAAGATAATATGTTACCATATGGTCTGATTTGCTCTTAAGAGTCCTTTTTTTTTTTTTAAAGATTTTATTTATTATTTGTTAGAGAGAGAGCACAAGCAGGGGGAACGGCAAGCAGAGGGAGAAGCAGGCTCACTGCTGAGCAAGGAGCCCGTTGCTGGACTGATCCCAGGATCTTGGGATCATGACCTGAGCCAAAGGCAGACGCTTAACCGATGAGCCACCCAGGTGTCCCGAGTCCCTTTTTCTTAAATCAGCTATTTATTTTGAAAGAGGAAGTCTGTATAAAATAAGGAAATGGTTTCAGATTTTTTCCATTATTTCTTCTTTCGAAATCTCAGCTGTAAATCTGGTTGTCTCTCTTAATGTACCACCTTGCAGCTTCAAATTTTAGTAAAGATTTCCAGCAAAAACAAAAAAAGGTAACCAGAGGCAAATATTTTAATTATTATTTGCCTTTTGTTGTCTGAGTCTTAAGTGGAAGCAACTTTTCTTCTAAAATTGCAAACCAGGAAGACCAAACTACCAGAAAAGAAAGACAAATATTTCATTTAATCAACATATATTCAAGTTTTCAACAAACAAACCAGTTTCAAAAACACATGATAAGAGATGAATTTAAAAGATGAAATATCCCTTTCATAAAGGAATTCCTATAGAGAAAAGTGATATACAGATGGCCAGTAAATTATTGTACACATCAAAAGAAAGCTCATTATTAGGTAAAGGAGAAGAATAAAGGACATTTTGATGAAGACCTCCCTTGGATGTATGCTAACAATGCTTCACTTCAGAGGTAATATTTTAACTGGGTCTCTGATGTTGTTTTAAAGAATGGCTAGAAGTTCACCAGCCAAACAAACCAAAAAGATATTTTATTAGAGGACAAATATATGAAGAAAAACAGAAGCATGAAGTGGGATAGCATCTTAAAGGAACTGAATATTTTTTTTTAACTTCTGTCAGAATAGGGGTCAGAAAACTATTCCGTATTGGCCAAATTCAACCTGCCAGCAGTTTTGATATTTTCTGGAATGCAACCATGGCCATTAATTTACTATTGCTTATGGTTACTTTGTGTTACAAAGGCAGTGTAAGGTAGTTGAGACAAGAGCATATGGTCCTCAAAGCATCAAATATTTACTACATAGCCTTTCACAGAAAAAGCAATTGCTGAGCTTAGGTTAGAGTAAATTTGTACATAAAAAGAAGGCATTGGGGCACCTGGATGGTTCAGTCAATTGAGCATCCAGATCTTGGTTTCAGCTCAAGTCATGATTTCAGGGTCCTGAGATCAAACCCTGCATCTGGCTCTGCGCTCAGCAGGGAGTTGTCTTGAGGATTCTCTTCCTCTGCCCCTCTCCCCACTCTTTTCTCTTTCTCTTTCTTTCTCTTTCTCTTTCTCTTTCTCTTTCTCTTTCTCTCAAATAAATAAGTAAATCTTAAAAAAAAAAGAAGAAGGTATTGTCATGGCCTTGATGACTGAGAGCATTTAAGTCATTGAGTAATTTAGGTGGAAATGTGTTTCCAAGAGATCCATAGCAGCTGTATTCCTTTACTCCCTCCCTCCCTCCCTTTCTTTCTTAGTCCTCACTTAGTTTACCACCTCTTTGGCTGCCAAAGACCCATATTAAACAACTTAAAGAGAGAAACCTGTTCATGACTTATACTAAGGAATTTAAGGCAATTTTCTGTATTTGACAACATTTGATCCTCGTGATAATCTGCGAGTTCAGCTATTACTGCCTCTATTTCACTAACTGAACCCCTGAATACAGAGAATTTAAGTATTCTTTCTCTGAACTCAGATAACTGATAAGTAGTTTAAATACAGAGCTTCGGATTCCCAGGGCACTGATATTTCTATATTGACAAGTCTTCCTCAATATCAAGCAGGGTTTAGAGCAAGCCAATTCTCTTGAAGACTAATCTAGCATTACCAGTCCTGTTGTACCACGGACCCTTAATTTAGGTTAAATATAAAGGTTGCCTTTGCTGTTTTATCTTAGTATGGTTTTCCCAAAAGTAGAGCCTGAAAATGGCTTGCGTGTAGGCAGTTTACTTGGGAAGCGATTCCACAGAGCGAGAGTGAGGAACAAAGTCATGAAAGAGAGCAAGACAGAAAGGCAATTGGAAGATGTGTTTCTGAGTTGCCCATTGGCAGTATTGAACTTTCTCTGAGTCAAGAACAGCAATGGTCAAGACATCTCCTCCAACTTGTGTTTGGGAAAGGACTTACTACAAAGAACAATTCTTCTCCACACAACGTAGATAAGACACCTTGATGGCTCCAGTGTTTACCTATGACAAGGCAATCAGAGACACTCCAAATTCCCATTCTTTATCTCATAAATAATTAGGTGAACTGTTTGTCTCCACGCACTAATCTGAACAAAAAGCACACTAAATTGATCCAACTGTAGTTAACTTTCTCCCCACCTGTTTCAGACCCCCGAACTTTGGCTTACCAGTGGAAACAACCTCTTGTTAATAGCCTTCTGAAAACCGGCTGACCTCAAGGGAAAACACTCTCTGATAAACTCTTTGATGATACCACTGGTTCAGCCTACTCCCTGACATCTGGTTCTCCTAGCTTGTTCTCAGAGGGCTATTTCTCTGATACCATATATGTGGGATGCTAATGTTCTATCTTGTGAGACTTTCTGAAAAGTCATATGATATTCTTCTGAAAACTCTCTTCTAGTGAGATAAAGGCAAAGGGAGCATTTATTGATGAGTTTCATCTTCCATTGGTTAAGGGTGGCCTTGTGGATGTTAACTCCTTCACATTTCCCAGTTACACATTGGAGAAGGTTGGGAATTCACCTCACCACCAGCCTGTCTCCTCCCCCACACTTTTGGGATTTGAATGGGAATATGATGAGGGCCTACACTTCTATATTTTATAAACTTAGATGGTGGTGTTAATCTCACAATTCCCCCTGGGAGACAGGATTGTTTCTGATATACTATTTTGCTAAGGAACTAGAGGAATCAATTTTAGGGTCCTCTACTTAACCCTTTCTGCCAAAAATGTTTCACTTCACAGTTCAGGAAAACAATATGATATTTTTTCAAACTACTAACTATACCTATGTCAGTTATATACTTAGATACTAGAAAATAGCCAAGGGGTTAGTTCATGAATGTATTAGACCCACTATGTGATGGATTTGAGTCAGACTCCTTCATTTATCACCTCTACTCCTTAAATAATCATTCTATCTGGAAAACCATGGTGGCATTTTCAGTCCTGTGGTATCAGTGCCAATTTAGATACTATGTCCAACAGTGTTCAAAAAGTTTGGAAATTTTGCTTTCACCCTATACATTGCAAGGATTTTCCTCTAGCAGCTCAGCTTCCCCATAGGTGGCCAATGGCTCTGAAGCAGGGAAACTGACATTTAAAAACTGGTTGGAGGGTTGATAATTTTCATCATGATCACTGATGTCAACTTTCTACTCACTAGCTTTCATTTCTTTTTCCCTAATATTCAAGTCAAGTAACACATATCTAACTGTCTATCTTTCTCACTCCTCAAAACACCAGGATTCATTAATCATCTTCACAGATCCTTGCAGGTTATAGCAACCTAATTACCATTTGGCCCTTGTGATCCATTATGGTCATTAATCCAGCTTGTCCTTGCTCATGGAGTGTTGCCATCTGGCCTTGGCCATTCCAGAGTCTACCACCTCCCATTCAAAATAAGCATCCCAGTTGATAGGTATATCCCCTACATTTAACCTTGCCCTGGAGAAGAGTGCTTTCACCAATGTTTTTAAAGATGCCAGTACCCCCTTACCTATACATTTCTCACTGCTTTAGCAAAGGGACCATTCTCTAGTTCCTTTCAAGGAAGTCATTTTTATTTTCTTGAGCCTTCTGACTCCTTCCTCAATACTGTAGTAATCCATCTCCACTTTATTTGCTGTAAGCTAGTGTTTCTTAAACTTAAATATGATACAAATTATCTGGAATCTTCATAAAATACAGATTTTGACTGACTAGATCTGATGGGACTTAAAATTTTATATTCTTTTTTATAAAGATTTATTTATTTATTTATTTGAGAGAGAGAGTGCAGGGTCATGGGCAGAGGGAGAGGGAGACAAGCAGACTCCCTGCTGAGTGGGGAGTCTGACACAGCCTTGATCTCAGGACCCTGAGATCATGACCTGAGCCAAAATCAAAAGTTGGACACTCAACCAACTGAGCCACCCAAATTTTGTATTTCTAATATGTTCCTGACTAATACACATGCTACTGGTCTATAGATGACAATTGAATAACAATAGGTGGGCAGCTGTTACATCCAAACTGCAAAAACCATCTCATTTAAGATAGGTTCTAAGGGCTTCTAGGACAATAAATCTCTTTGGATCCCCTGGACCAATACCTACAAAACCTATTTCATATTTTTTCTTTCATTTCTTTCTAGTACCCGTTGGTGGTCCTGTAATTTTTTCAGTATGTGAACAATTCCCTGGCAGAGCAGAGACCATATTTTCCTGCTAAACTGTGCTGAGTCCAGATCCCTTGAAATAGGAATGAAGGACAAAGAAAGTCAAACAGAGAAAGAGAAAAGCCTACCAGTGCTCAATCCGCTGTGATCATTGGAGGAGCTTTATGTAATGCTTCTCAGACCTTTGCACTCAAAGAAATAAGTAATTTCTTTTTAAATATGTGCATGATGGCTCGATTTGTTTGAACTTGGCTGAACTTCTGAGGTGTACATGTATAAAGGCTAAAAGGGTTTCATCCCATGCTATGGCTTTAGAGAAGCCTTGGGTTGAGATAAGAGGTAAAGAGCTGTCATGTTGCACAAAGCTGTCACAAAAATAGTCACTGCAGTACTGGCTAACACAAGAAGTGAAGCCAAATTACTTGAAATGGCACAAAAGAGTTGTCCAGTATATCTTCCATCTATCTTCTTGACCCCACCTCCCTGTTTGTGTTCTTCCTTCCCCGTTCTTTCTTCTACTCATTGCCCAGTGCCATCTGCCAACAACAGCCAGTTGATAATCAGATATAGTCTCTTAAATCTTGCTTTTTCTAACAATGGGCCTGTCTCTTCCAGTCTTTGCACTGAGAAGACAAGTTCTTAAGTAATCCAGCTGAAGTAGAGTTCTGGATCCCAAACCCTGCAAACCTGTATTCCAGTCAAGTTTTACCTCTCACTCTCTAGGTTTCAACCTATTATTCTGTGTCCTCATCTGGAAAGCAAGGGTAATGATAGTACTTGCTAATGTTCAGAAATTCCACTGTGCCATGTGCAAAACTGTTCTGAAAACAAGAGAGCCCCAAACAAAATATAATCTCTTGTTTTGATGCAATAACTAATTCATAATACATAATGAGGAGAAAAGGCTTACAGAATGCTTAAAATATATATTCCTCCCAGAATTATTTGCATTTAAAAGGAGAAAAGTAATGAAATGAATAAATGCTTAAAGTTGGGATTTCTAACATTTCAGTGGGATCTTCTGCCACTTGTTCTTTTGTTTTTTAGTGACTTTTGAGTATTAGTACAGACATATAACTACCTTTCTCTGAGTACTCACCTGCTGCCAGTAACCTTAGTACCCGCTTTAAAGATCTTATTTTATGTACTCCTCACAATAAGCCTGAGAAATAGGTATTATTATGGTTCCATTTTAATTATAATAACCACTAGTCTTTAAGTCTTAAATTATGTTCTAGTAAAAACAAAGTTAGTAAGAGGCACAGCCAGAGCTTGGAGACAGGCTTGAATGAGAAATCTTCTAAGTTCTTTATTCTGGTTTGATTATACCTCTTGAACCGTCTTGGATAAACCCAGTTTATGTCTGTCTAATTATTAATAGTCCCTTTCACTCCCAAATTATCCTAATTTTCTTCCTTTCTTTTTTTTAATCCTAATTTTCCTGATAATTATTTGGTTATCCTATTGTTCAAACTTTTTTGTCATATCTTTAAATAAAGTTTACAAGTAGATCAAATGTTTCATATTTTTCAATTTGTATCTGTGTGTTTTAGAATAATAACAGTCATTCTCTAAATCTTAAACACTATGCTGCAAGTGAACAGCTACTTTGCTTCTTAAGCTCACTCATGCATGCATCATGCCACAAAAATGCTTGGCATGAAGTAATTGATGGAAACAATATTCTAAAATAACCAGCCGAGGTTTGGTATTGAAACAACAACAACAAAAACTAAGACAGACAAAACCAAAACCAAAACATTAATATTTCTCTTATTTCTAGTACATATATTTCTTATATTTCTCCAACATTTCTTTATAAGTTTGTGCAAACATGCAGTTATTATAACTCAAAGGGTTTTCAAAGCTAAATATTTCTGATACAGATTTGTTAAGAAAAATCTTTTAACTATATACCAAAGAGTTCAGTAAGCACTATGGATGATCCTATATTTGAATTCAAGGTCTTGAGAAGAATTCAAAGGTTTGCACAACACATTCAGAACGAACTTTTTAGTAATGGCTAATTTGTGTAGCCAAACCCCAAGGATCATTTTGGGGTTTCTGAATCATTTTGATGACTGTCCTCATAGGAGGAAAACTATTAACAAACTATTCTTTTTCTTCTTTGTCATCAATAAACAGATTATGTCTAGTAAATTCTAGTTTACAACTACTGATTCCAAAGACATGTAATATCACAAGTTATAGCTGGATAGCTGAAGACTCCAATCAAGAACTCTTAATTATTATATTGTGTTAGTTGGTCATTTTGACCTGAATTAAATTGAAGAAAAGACCTTACTAGAAAATTAACAAATTTTATTGGTATTTAAGTTCCAATGGTACAAACATTGACAACATTTTTACTTGGATGATTAAGAGTACAGATTTCTTACATGCTCAGTGATAAATGTATTTAAAATATTTAGTTAAAAAGAATCCCTATAAAGTAGGTTGATTTTATAATTAAGTACAATATTCACCTAATATATATCTGTGCCATTGTAGCTTGGTATAATATATATTGGCATTTTTTAATTGAAAGAAATATTTTCTATGTAGACTTACTCATAAGGTGGTCATTTCTATCAGAGTGTAAAATGGAGGATAGTAGAGGGTAATTTCATCTTATATAAAAATGTCTAGAATTATTCCCCATCAACATATTGCTATTAACTTTAGTTGTTCTTTTGTTTTAATACATAGTTTCTTATTTCAACAAATTTCCCTGGTGATTTGATAATACTTTGATCATATGTCTTTCACTGTGAATAAATTTCTTTTAAAGATTTTATTTATTTATTCGAGAGAGAGAGAATGAGAGATAGACAGCACGAGAGGGAAGAGGGTCCGAGGGAGAAGCAGACTCCCTGCCGAGCAGGGAGCCCGATGTGGGACTCCATCCCGGGACTCCAGGATCATGACCTGAGCCAAAGGCAGTTGCTTAACCAACTGAGCCACCCAGGCGCCCTCACTGTGAATAAATTTAATTTAAAAAATCACCATGTACATTTCTTTCCCCAACACATATTTTAATAAAATGGGCATGGACTGGAGTTCAGAAAAATTGATTACGATTTCTTATTCTCCCATTGCTACTTATTGGATGTGTTACTACAGACAAGTTCTTTAAGACTCTGGGGTTCAATTTCATGACCTTTTTCATCAGCTGCATCAGCTCAAGTAGATGAAGTTATTCTAGAGTCCTAATACTGACCTTTCTAATTTTAGAATTTAAATTCTCTCCTCCATTTCTTTGTGTTAGAGAATGGGGAAAATCTGATTGCTCCATTCCTGACAAACTTTTATTTTAGGAATATGCTAAAGGATCAAAGACTTAAGAAATGAATGTTCTCACTCTCTGCAAGCTTTAGGAATGATTGAATATCCATACTCTAAAAGCCACATTTATTTAGAATCAATCTTAATTTTACAACCTCTGCTCATAATTAGTGTTGAAAGGATAAATTATATGTAATAGACTTATAAACCTCAAGTTACTTCTCGTGAATAGTGAATATCATTACTCAGTTAAATTAAATGAATCAAATTGTCATGGGTGTAGACATATTAATGACCTGTCAAAGATGCCCATCACTAATTTCCAGAACCTATGAATATTATATTACATGACAAAAGGGAACTAAGGTGGCAGATGGAATTAAGGTTGCTAAGCAGATGATATTGAAATAGGGAGATTATCCTGAATTATTTGGGTGTGCACTATGTGGACACAGGGTTCTTAAATGTGCAAGTAAGAGGCAGAAGAGTCAGTCTAAAAGTGATATAATGTGAGAGAGATTTGAAAGCAATTGTTGGCTTTGAAGATGAAAGGGAACCAGGAGCCAAGGAAGGTGGGGAGCCTCTAGGAACTGGAAAAAGGGGGGGAAAAAGGATAATCCCCTAGAGCCTCCAGATCAAAGCATAACCCTGACAACTTGATGTTAGACTAGTGAGATCCATAGACTTGACCTCCCAAATGATAAGATGCCAATAAATTTGTGCTGTTTTAAGCCAATAAGTTTGTGATAATTTGTTACAGCAGGCATTGGAAACTAATAGTCATTAACAAGAAACTGATACAGTCACTGCTGAGCAGCTACTTTGGTAGACAATAGGTTGTACACTTAATTATTAGTGATTTTTAAATGTTTGCTTAGTGTCAGAATATTTTAAAAATTATAATACAAATCTCATTATAAGATATTGTGTATGTGTAGACTGAAAATCATGAAGACTTTAGAAACATGGAAACTATAAATATAAGCATAAAAAGAATACAAAGCAGCATGTATTTTTACTGCACATCTATAAAATATGAATGTATGTAGAAAAGTTCTGGGAAATGACATAAACACAAATGGAATACAAAGTTGAAATATCAGTTTTTTAGTCTTAAGTATTTTTATTGTTAAATCATGTTCTGGTTGTTGTTTGTAAAACTGGTGTAAAAATAAATAAATTGGTCCAGCAGGGAACTAAGCCTCCAGAGCCACCCAGCCTTCATGAGGCAGTATTAGGTGGTACAAGGTGGACACATCAACACTGCTGTCCCCTTTCCTGATGTTAGCTTAGCCCAGTGGGAAGCTGCTCTTTCACTCAACCCAGTAACAACAAGGTGGAATGAGGGTAAATATAGTTGGCATTCCACATTTTCCTTCCATTCCACTCTGTCTTACTCTACATCTGGTGCCAACGGGACCCAGTAAAGTATTGAGTTTCCACGTCAATCCAACAACAAAACAATGAGAATTTGCTCTTCACTTACTCTCTCCCTGGTGTTGGAGGGCCTGGTGTGCTGAAGAGTTGCAAATTGGGTTTCCACTCTCTCTGGGAAGGTATCAGTAGGGCTGAGGGGGAGGTGAAATATCACCACATCTGTCTGCATTGAGACAGTGTGAGTCAGTAGCTCTAATTTTGTCGAGGTGTGTGTGGGCACAGTGGCAAGTTAAACATATGAACCCATCTGGTCCTTGCACCTCACTTCCACAGGGAAACATCCTGCTTAAAAAAAAAAAAAAAGAGTTAAATCTGACCCAGAGTCTCATAATATAATATCCAAAATGTTTAGGATATAACTGAAAAAGCATTCAGTATACCAAAAGCCAGGAAAATCACAACATGAATGAAAAAAGATCAACAGATACCAATAGTGAGACAAATCAGATATCAGAATTATCTGATATGTCTTTTAAACAATCACCATAAAATGCTTCAGTGAGCAATTTAAATTCTCTTGGAACAAACAAAAAATAGAAAATCTCAAAAAGAAGTAAAAGTTTAAAAAAGGAACCGATATATATATTAATATATAATATATATGAAACTATATACATTATATATAAACTATATATGTTATATATAAAGCTAAAAATAAATCATATATATAATGTATGAAAAATAAATCACAAATAGACAAACAAGTAAATGTCACTTCAGATTATAGAGGATAAAATTAATGAACATGATGATATATCAATAGAATTTGTTCAGTCTGAATATTTGAGAGAAAAATAGTCTGAATAGAATCACAGGAGTCACAGGAACTTCTGTTCTGAGACAATAACAGAAGTCACATTTTTATCATCAGAGTCCCAGAAGGAAAGAATGGAGAGAGTAGAACTGAAAAGGTCTTCAAAGAAATAGTGGTTGAAAACTTCCTAAACTGGCAAGACACAAAATCTGCTGATTTACGAAGCTGAATGAATGCCAAAGAGCAAAGCCACAGACACTCAAGCCACAAAATATAATTAAACATCTGAAACTAAAGACAAAAGAAAAACCTTAAAAAGTAGCTCTAGATAACCAACACATCACTAATAATTAAGAATGAAGAAACACCAGTTCAAAGGATAGATTTTGCATCTAAAACGCTGGAAGCCAGAAAGAAATGGCACAATATTTTTGAAGCCCTGAAAGAAAAGAATGAACTCTAATTTCTATATCTTGGAGATCACGTCCTTCAGGAATGAAGGGAAAATACAGACATTTTCAGATGAAGAAAAAACAGATAATTTGTAGCTAGCAGAACTACCTTTAGAGAATGGATAAAAGTAGTTCTCTGAATAGAAAAAAAAAACCTTGAAATTTCAGAAAGGAAAAAAGAACATCAAATGGACAAAACTAGGAGTAAACAAATAGACTATCCTACTTCTACTGAATTTCTTAAATAATATTTGATGGTTGAAACCAAAATTACATGAAATGTAATATAGTTTGCTCAATTATATGTAAAGAAAATACTTAAGACAATTATATTTAAAAAGTGGGAATGACAAAAGGATCTAAATGGAAATGTTTTCTACATCTCATACCAAGTGGCAAAAAGTCATTACAAGCACACCATAATAGATTAATTGAGCAAACTTCAAATACAGTAAAGCCAAAGAAATCTGTGCCGAGAAATATCAAATTAAATTTCTGAAACTGAATGCAGAAAAACATCTCAAAAGTAGGTATAGAACTATATATGGTAATGCCTATAGCCACTACTAGGAAAACTAGAAAGCAATATACACCAAAACGTAATAATTAAATCAAGATGGAATCTTAAAATGTGCTCAGGTAACCCACTGGAAGATTCAAAAAAGGAGAGAAACAGAAAAAAAAAAAAACAAAGAAAAAAATTATTCTGAAGAAATAAGAATTTATTTTCATACACACACACACACACACACACACACACACAGTATAAGAAGGTTCAGAGCAGCTTTTTGTAGTGGCAAAAACTGCCAACAAGTTTTATGATTGCTTAAATGAATTATAATAGATTGATACTATCGAATACTACTCAGAAATATACATATGATTGAAAAAGCTAATATTTAACTGTTACCTAAAATGCGATCCTATTTATCTAATATTCTTGAAATGGCAAAATTATAGACATGAAGAGATTGGTTGCCAGTAGTTGATGTGCAGGGCGTGGTGGTGGTGGTGAAGGCTGTGTCTATCAACAGGTAGCACAAAAGTTCCTTATGATGGAGTTACTCTGTGTTGGACTGTGGTGATGGTCCCATGAATCTACAGATGTGATAAAATAGGACTCAGACCTCCCTCCCCCAACACCCATGTATATGAAGGCATTAAATCTGGTAAAATTTGAGCAAGCTCAACAGATTGTATCAATGTTAATTTCCTGCTTGTGATATTGTACCATACAAATGCAAGATATTAAGATTTGGTAAAACTGGGTGAAGTTTCTGTCTGTGTTATTACTTAAAATTGCATGTGAAGCTATAATTATCTGAAAATGAAAATTTGATAAATAATACAAGTAGGTAAAATTAAGAAAAGAAAAACTATCTCTTAAAATACAGAATGTTAAAGTCTTAATATACCTAAAATTTCTTCAACGGTTACTTGAATAAATGTAGTGATTATTATGTACTAGGCATTATACTTATGATACACTGATCAAGAGAAATAGAGTTTTTCATGACAATATTATTGTTATTTTCTCAAGAAAATGTGCTTCTTCCACACATAAAGTATATCACGTAATTCCCATAATCTTCAAAAGACAATGATTTATACGTGCTTTCTTTTTTAAATGGTCATTTCATACAGACTGTGTTGAGGTTATTTTTCCACTGCACAGACACACACAAGATTATAGTACATTTCATTGTTTGTTTTTAACTTTTTAAGGAATAGTCCTGGCAAAATGAAGACAATGGTTTTAAATCCTTGCTGTTAGTGGTGGTTAATACATTTTGGGCAGTATAGTAATTATGCTAAAGACACATTTCCTTTCTGTCTATTGAACCAGTTCCTCCTACATTCTTTTCATCTCAGTGAATGGCAATTCCATATCTAAAGTGTTCCATTTCAAGCAAAAATCTTGGAATTACCTTGATTTCTCCTTTTCTCTCATTTTCAACAACAAAAAACACATCCAGTAGCTTTACCTTTAAAACCACCTCTTTTCATCACTTCTCCTACCACTTGAGTCCTAACCATCTCACATCAATTCTCCCTACATCAGTACCTAATATATTCCAAGTGTACCAAGGTAACAACTCCTCTCATGTTCAATGACACCTAAAGGAATTAGAGTAACAGGATAGTTTCTGGCCTTGAACAGCCTCTTGTTTTCCCATGTGACACACAAACATTCTTAATTTCTATGTGGGTTTCCTAGAATTGAAAAATTGGGGATAATTGGGTTTAGTGTATATAATAACTTGTAACAGTTTTCCTGTTGTATCCACTGCTTTCCTTCAGTGTATTTTGCACAGAGAAAAATAAGTGATTTTTAAAAAATAAAAGTAAAAAATGTGTACACCTGCTCAAACACTCCAAAGACTTACCATCTGTTATAGCTTTTCAAAATTTGGCTCAGATATAAACACTGATGGTACCACACACACCAAGAGAGTTGAAAAAGGTTTATTAGTCACATGAGGTGGCTTTCTGGGAAAAGCAGGGCCACTCACAAGGGAGTCTGAAAATGTCTTGAAAGAACAGGAAAAGGAGAGTGGCTTGGAGTTTTTATTGCAGTTAAGCAATAAGGCCAAGGTGAGGATTTCTGCTTGCAGATAGCTGTTTATGAAGATTGAACCTCTGTTGGCACCAAAAGAGGACACCCAGATGTGAAGCAGAAGAGGAAAAAAAGGAGGAAGGCTAAAGAGCAATCAAACATCAAAAAAAAAAAAAATGGAGTCAGACACTTCATTGCACCATCTTACCAAAACTCTTTACCATGGCCTCACATACCCTACAGGGGCTGGCCCCCTGCTACATCCCTGAACTACATTCACCACCCTTCTCTATCACCCATTCTGCTTCACTCACAGTGACTTCCTTTTTCTTCAACAAACCAAGCAATCTCCTGCCACCTAGAATAATGCTTGGTAAAAATTTGTTGAGTGAAGGAACACAATTTTTTGTTCTAACAATATTAAACTTAATCAATCTACCTGTCCATGCAGACAGAAAAAAGATTCTTATCAAATTTAACTATTTATGAAAATTGTGTCTACCACTGTTCTTATTAATGGCTTTTGGAAACTTAATTGTAAAGTTATGGTTCTAGTTTCTAGTTTATATTTGATATTTAACTAAAAATGATCATACATCTTACCAGTTCCTGAATACCCGTTTGGTTTTCTACCCTCCATTTCTTTTCTTAAGATTCATTTAGTTCTTACTTATGTAGTCATGTATTTACTTGTCAGCAGCATCTGTCCAGACCCCCCAAATATATATATATATATATATATATATATATAATCTATTAATATGCATTTATAATTTTTAAAAAGTTTACCTACACTTTTATAGTATACTCTTTTGTGGCGGTAATTTTCTATAAACACTTTGAAAGAATGTTCTTTATCTTCTGCCATGGGTTATTTCTGATGAAATGTTTGTCTAATTATCGCTCAAATTGAGGCATTCCATCTTTTGCCTCTGTCTAATGTTTCATTAAGAGAAGAATAGGTATAGATTTATTTGTTTATTTGCTTTTAATCCATATCTGTTTTAAGTGAGTTGTTGGTCATTTGCTTGTGGTAAAAGTTGATTTTGTTTTCCTTGGTCTGTTACCAGACTGCCCTAAAACTTCTCATTGCTTCTGGCTGGAGTTCTAAATCATACCCAGGTCTTATACTGATGGGTCAGGGCTCCAGTACATGGGTGTTGTTTGGAATATGGCAGATTCAGTATAGTGTAGGAGCTGGATACCAGGCTCTAATTTCTTTCTTTGGCTCTCTGGGTATGGAATTTAAAGCAGGCTCTCAATCCAGAAAGAAGTAATCCATTTTAAGCCTTTTCCCATTCCCAGATTTTATGCAGCAATCATAGCTCTATTCAGTTTCTTTCTTTTCACAGAGCACATCTCATTTCTAACTCCACCCAGTCCAATTCATGTCTCACCACCCAGGATTCTACACTGAGGCTCTAGCAGGTCCACAAACTTGACCCTGCTCCTGGTTTTGAGTTACTTTTCCAAGTAGATTTTTCTTGGAACATAGCACAGCCATATGCTTTTTTTAGTGAACATTTTTTTTTTAAGAATGACAGAAATATAAGAGCACAGATAACCAATTTACATATTGATAAATCATCCCAAAGAGAATACTCCCACATAACTGCTAATCAGATCAAGAATAGGATGTTATTAACATCCTAGAAGCTCCCCTCATTTCCCTGCCTAGGTACTAACCACACCTACCATCTCAAAGCTCTCCTGAACTTCCTCTGATTTAGGTGATAAAAGACTATGACTTTTCAATTCTATCTTTTTATATTTTATCTATCAATGCTATGACTTTGTAGCAGAGGTGGGAGGGATCTTAAAGTGAGAACAATGATGATACCTCTCGAGGAAGTAGATCCAAATGAACATTTCTTAGACAATGCTTGTCTTTAAGGCCCTCTACTGGGAGGTTCATGACCAAGTCCCAGCCTTCATGCCTATGTGCTCTCACTTGTCTAAAAGACCTAGGACCCTGGAACCAAACTTTAATAATAGGAGCCAGTAAGTATAATGTTAACTGTTTTTGTGCTTATATGGATTGAATATATCAGGTTTAAGAGCATTTACATCAGTGTGAATAATAATGATATAACTGACTATTAAGTGCTCAAACGTGCTTTTAACTTCCACCATAAAACTTCCTTTGGCTTCATTTTCAGAGATAAATGAGGACCAGGGACATTGATTTGATTCTTGTGTTTCTCCGGTTAGTCCTGTCAGTCTAAGCTGATGCCATTTCTGTCTTCCAGATTACTATTAAAATAAGTGACTTGGGACATTGCACATGTGTCTGCGTGTTTTTTAAGTGAAATCTAAAACTGGTAAAAATTATTTTGATTTGACTTTTTTTTTCCCTATGTAAACCCTAAATGGGGCTCATGAGTCGTGTCAGGTGAACTTGGCCCAAGTTTTCAGGAGAACTCACTCCTTCCCAAAGGATATAAAGAGAAGATTTATGACTCCAGGTGAAAAACATAAGAAAGCTGGTGACTGTAGATGACTTTAGCTTTGGGTTTCTGGTTCACCGGGAGTCTAAAATGAAACTTGGCAATTGCAGGGGGCATGCCTCTTTAAATAAGAAGAAAGTCCTTGCAGAATCTGTGCAAAATGAACTTCAGTCTGTGGCTGTCTATTCACATACACGATGTCTCCAAAGACCATATAGCTAACTTGTAGAAAGTAGACTATATTTTCATCTTGAGCTTAGATGTTGTCAACAATATTTTATGAATAGTTTGGAATTCCCAGTTTCCTCAATTAAAGCAAATCTTGATAACATTTTGCTTTACTCACTAGTATGACTGAAACACTACCCTGAAATGGACTTAGTTCACATTGCAACAGGAAATCAAGTTATGTCTGCCTGTATATCTCACACCACATACTTAATTCATTAAGGAATTAGAGCTCTGAGTTTTTGGAGTATTTTTTTTCCTTGCTATGGAATTTTTAATATGTAAGCCTGAATCCGAGTGTGTGTTTGTGATTTAAAAGTCCCCCAATTGAAGACTTTTGCAGGTGCATGTTGGCATGTGGGTGGGATCTAGACCATGGACGAGCTCACATTTCAGCACCAAAGTAGAAAATGGGCATGGAATGAATCCTCTTTTGCCCCATTAACAACTGGCCTCATAAGCAACATCTGGAGTTCACATAGGTATTTTATGACTAAAATAGCAGAAGTCACACCACCATTGGCTAGAGTATTCGTAGGCTAAGAATGACAACATAGACATTGAAAGAATAGTCTCCTCATTGATTAAAAAGGCTCAAGTATATTTCTCTTCTAATTTATGAGGAATTATGCAAAACTGCCATTTATGGACATTGGTTCCACCTTCTGTTTCTAATTTAGTACATCATAGTTCTTGATTGTCTCCTGTGATGCAGGCAAAGAGAAATGAGCAATACTTACAAGGAGCCTCCTCCTTTAGTTCGTCCCTGATTCTTCCTGCCTTGCTGTGGCATGGCATGATGTAGTCCATGATGTAGTCCCACAACACATGGGCAAACCAGCAAAATTGATAGATGGCCAAACTACGGATTTTTCTGCTTCACCATGATGAAGGCAGTCAGTATATTATGAAATTGACTTTAAGGCAGTATTTAAGGCTGCATAGTTTCTTGCATCAGTTTTCTTAAATCAATAAAAGACCCCTTTTCTCTATTGTTCAGATCAATTAAGTTGGATGAGATAAAGCACCTGAGGAATACAGAAATAGCCGACATCTTCAGAACAAAATTAAATAGAGAGAGGCCCCTGCATGCTTGGATTACTCCCTCTTGCTGAACGAAGAGGTTCTTGTATTTGAAGAGAGAAATTAGAGTGTTCTCTCAGCCTCCTGATAACATGTCAAGAGTAAATACTACTCAAGAGATTATCATTACCATGCTATAGAGTTAATATATATGGAATGCTTCAAGAAGCAGTGTCTTTCTTCCATGGAGATATAAAGACTGAATCAAGAGGAAATGACACATGACAGAGGAACCCAGGAACCCTGAATCCAGAGCAATCCACTTCTAATGAATAAATAAGGGTCACTGTTTCTTCTTTTAATTTGTAAAGGCAAAATCTACATTTCTTTGAGGATTTCTAATATTTCAGTCAGAATGTTAGGTTCCAGATATATAAAAATAAACATGATGTCTGGTGTCATCAACCTCATTGAGTTTACAATCTAGTGAAGGTACCAGTGAGCAAGGAACAGGATGTGTTTAATGAGTTAAATTACCATGGTACTCTGAGAGAGTAAAAACAGAGGTGAGAATGGCCAGGAAAGACCTCTCTCAAGAGGTGAGACTTATACAGATAATGGAAGAAAGAAATGCTAGTTTTTCAAAAAGCAGAGACAGGAAATCTCAGGGCAGATCAACATGTGTGAAGTCCCTGGGGCAGGAAAAGCCAGTGTTGGTTTGAGTAATTGAAAAATATTGGAACTAGAGCCTAGTGAGTAAAAGAGAAAGTGGCATGAAGTGAGCCTGGACAGGTAGGCAAGGGATAGATTTTCTTTTCTTTATCACCAGTAGTTAGAATTTGTAACATAGAGGATACAAGAAAAAAAGGGTCCATTGAACTTTGCATGTTACCAAGGGATTCCGAAGACTTTGAAGTCTGAATAATTTTCTCCTCAGTAGTCACAGAACAACTGTTTCTTTAGGAATGTATATTAGGCAGAAGATCATTCTAATAGTACTTCACATTTGCATAGAGGTTTGAATTGGCAAATATTTTTCACAAGGGTTCTTTTCCTTCTCCACAAAATGTTTCTAAGTGGGGAGGATTCAGGTTTATGATCAACTTATCAAAAGGGATATTAATCCTTCAATACACAGGAAATGATGGCAATTAGTTGAGATTATGTTAGACAACTTATATTTTAAAAGTTTCCCTGACAAACACTGACCTGATTTTGAAACACTACAAAATCTAGGTGGGGGCTAAAGAACTATTTTCTTTGAGTAATGTGCTATGCATAGTAATGTTCCAATAAATGGAATAGAATTCCATCTATATAAAGTTCAGGAACAGGCAAAACTAATAGTGGATATCACTGGTAGAGAAGGGTTGATTGGAGAGGGGGATGAAGGAAAGTTCTGGGATGATGGACATTTCCTATATACGAAAAAAAATTGTGACTGGGTCTCCAGGAGATTTTAATGCATGATCGATCAGATTTGAAAATCCCAGTTATGGAGAGAATACCTTGGTTAAGCTGGTGACTTGGCAGCACACAAACAAGAAAACAAAGCAAATGACACAATTATTAATTGTGGGGCTATTTGGTCAAGCTCATTTATTGAGGCAGAAAGTGCTAAAACCAGTAATACTTCCATTATCTGGAAAAAAATGTTAAAAGGGCATATTCCTACTTTCCACCTCTATGATCCTGCCTTAGTAAGCATGAGGATGCCTAAAGAAGCCACCTTTCTCCTAGGCATCCCAGTGATTATGTTATTGAAAAGATATTGATTTAAACCTTTATTATATTGGGGCACCTGGGTGGCTCAGTCTTTAAGCGTCTGCCTTCGGCTCAGGTCATGGTCCCAGGGTCATGAGATCGAGTCCTGCAATGGGCCCCCTGTTCTGCGGGAAGCCTGCTTCTCCCTCTCCCACTCCCCCCTGCTTGTGTTCCCTCTCTTGCTGTGTGTCTCTGTCAAATAAAGTCTTTGAAAAAATAAACCTTTGCTATAGTTAAGATTATGGCCCACATGAAACTGTAAGCTTTAAGAAATTTTTGATGCTTTGATAATATTGAATACATGGAAAATAGTTACAAGGAGTTTAGAAATTAAGACTTGCACTTTACTGATTAAAATATATTTGATTTGTCTGTGTATTGATTTATTTGCATTTATTGACTCTCATGTTGGGAGTTGAGAAAAGCATAAAGTGTCTGAACAAAGAGAGCTCATGACACCTGTAATAATTGCCAGAAATATGTCTCTAGACATATCCACTAGAAACCTATTAATATTAGGAATATGATTTAGTTATTTTAGACTTTTCATAATGTAGTGGGAAATTGTTATTCATTTATATATATATGATCAGTACATTTTCAATTTTTTCCTAAGTCTTCTTTAAAGAAAACTGTCTAATTAAAAAAAAAAAAAAAAACAACTCTCATACTATTTAACAGTGATATACCTCACAGATAATCTCACTATATAGTGATATAGCATTTACTATTTAGACTAAAACTATAAATCAGGAGAAAACAGCTCAATCACCTCAAATCCATTTTTGGATCCGAAGTTTTCCAGACTGCCTTTCTTTGTGCATGTGTGCCTCTAGGTTCATTTGTCTGTGTTCTGTTTCACTGCTTTCCATTCAGAAAGTTTTTAAACACTGATGCTTCATTAATTACTCATTTCAGAGCCTAAAGAAGTTCTGATGTTCAATTTTAAACAACTAATAGGGACAGGAAAGATAGGAGTCATCTAAGACATCTTAAACATCTTTCAAATGTAGGTCAGAAAACAAATTTGTTCCTTCAGTGTAAACCTGGTAGTACTTCATCTGTAGGCTTTTGTGGTCTCCACTCTTCTGAAATAGCAGGAAATGTTTTAACAATTAGAGTGAGCAAATTGTAAAGGGAAATATGGTAGTGAGTTACCAGCCGAGTCCTTAAATAAAACATTCCTTTCCTAATGTAGTCCTGATGCTACTCGGTCTTCTATTAGTTGGGGCCACTGCATTGCCATAGGCAAAAATCAAATATACAGTAGTTTGATAATGATAATACATCCAGCAATAGAACAAAAACACAATTAAGATAAAAGACATAAGAAGACATCAACTGCATTTACCTTAGGCATCTTTTTGGTTTCCCTTGAACAAATTAAAAGGCAGACTAATTTCAGTGATGTG
Organism: Callorhinus ursinus; assembly: GCF_003265705.2. Taxonomy (NCBI): domain Eukaryota; kingdom Metazoa; phylum Chordata; class Mammalia; order Carnivora; family Otariidae; genus Callorhinus; species Callorhinus ursinus. The sequence goes on from NW_027397070.1 coordinate 54,294,061, forward strand.
TGTTTGTCTCATTTGCATTTCTTAAAAAGTTCTAACTTTTCTAAAATTAAATATTATTTTTATTTATTTATCAAGCTTGGAAAAAGAAATGTTTGTATATGAGCTATATCCACAATTATTGTTAATTGTGGGAGAAGACAATGGTATGTATTTGAAACTAAAAATGCTCAGTGAGTAGAAAGAGAGGAGGTTCAGGAGAATATCTTTTTAAATTTCTAGACATATTGTAAATTAAATTTCATACATTATTTTTCAGATGAATTAACTCTTCAAAGCTCTATTCCATCCAAAACCTGAAGAATTTGTTTTCAAAGTGGTTATGTCCCCAAATCTACAATATATAAAATCTTTTATCTCTAGTTATATGTAGTGTTAGACGAGCAAATCAACAAACTTAGCCCAAAAGTTCAGTGGATGTAACTTCATTAAAATATTGGAAGTATTTATTGTATGAAAAAAATGGTCCCTTTTTGAAAGTTGTTCTGTTAAGCTCTTGATATTAGATTTTATTATTAATAGTACTCTTAATCCTAAACTAACTATAATGTGTGATTTTTGACTAAGAATTAGCATCATAAACAACATAGGACTAGGTTCCTTTTGAATGAAGTACAATAATCAAAAAGAGCTCAAAAACAACTTCTTAAATATACATATATCTTTTTTTGAGTATGTGTGACTATACAGAAAGACTCAAAGTTGGTAAGCTTGAATTCAAATATGCCCTATACTTACATTCCATTATAGACTATTTGTTAAAAACCTGGGACCTGGGGTCAGACCTCACTGGCTCAAGGTGGTTCTCCATCACTTTACTAACTCTTTGACTTTCTGCAAGTGTTTGTATTACCAAGGCTCACTTTTTTAATTAAAAAAAAAACCTGGGCTAATAATATGATCTGTATTATTGGATTGCATGAGGTTGATAAGAGAGAATTCATCTAAAGCATTCCAGAGTATTTGCTTTCATGTCTCTGTCAGTTAATACTCAATTACTTAAAAGCAAATAGCTATGCATTTTGTGCGAGCTGGCCTACCTACTCTACTGCAGCCTTCATTTTAAATTATTTTTCTAATTTGAGCATATTCAGAAACATTTTGAAAAGAAAGAAAAGAAATGCAGTTATTAGCAGTTGGTTTCCCCACTTAGTACCAGATTTAGTAAGGAATTAAGTAATGTTAAATTGAATCCTGGAAAGTTTGGTGATTTCTTGTTCCTTTGAGTTTCTCATATTACCTCTAGGATATCCATTGTTTTGTATATTCTAGTATAGGGTATCTATGAATTATTCTTCAACATCCCATGCAGCCTTATTTGCTAAACCTGCAGACACCTAATGGTATTCTTCTTGGATGTAGTTCTTTGAACCCATTTTCAATTTTTTAAATCCAATTTTTATAAAATTTAAAGTTCAATTCCCTTCCTCCTCAAGGATATTTTCCTTGTGAAGCTGTTTTTCTCCATAACACTGTTACCTTTATTATCAGTAGCATAAATTAAGTACTTAGATTTATCTTTTATTGCTAGTTATAAATATGCCTCCTGCTATATTTTAATTTCTACCTTTTAATTTTTTTGAATCCATATTACTTAGCACCATTCCAGGCATATATTTGACATTAAGTAAATGTTTGTTACCAATGATAGCTATGTGGTTAAAGAATAGATGGTATGTTGATAACTAAGTTATTTTTTAGATGGAACATTAAGTTTATACAGAGTCTCAACTCCAGCGCTCAAAATGCTAATAAATTTTAGAGATTTTAGTTATGGGGAATTTCGAGACATGTATAATGTAAATGATTTGATTTGGAGGAAGACATATGCACCTGTTTGTTGTATCTGGAAAGACAGCTACTTTTTACCATTGATGTGAAACAAATAGCTGTATTCCTTAGCAAATAGTCAACTTATCCAGAATTAAGGGTATATTAAAAAAGTGTCAGAGAGAAGAAACAAATAAAAAGTGCATTAGAAAAAAAAGTGCATTAGAAGTTTAACAAATCTGACTCAGAGATCTAAACTTATTCTACATGTGGAATCCATCAAGCTGACTTTAGTGGCACTTGCAAACTTCCCTTTTCTGTAACTGTTCCTCATTAAACTCAGAGGGATCGAGGATAACTTTTTTCAGTAATTTATGACATTTGTGTCTATTTGCAACAGTTGTAAAAATACAGTATAACCAGGAAACATCATAAAACACTCATAAACTCTCCTAAAGGCAGCCAAAGAGCGAGACTTTCCACAGCAGTTAATGATACAAATGTGAGCAAATTATCCCTCGGCAGAGGCTGTGTGAAATCTGTGAACTATGTAATGCATTTTAGCAAATATTTAAGGCATAAAAATAAAAACAAAATAAGTTTTGTATAAAAGAAAACTTATATAAAAGAAAATTACTCAATAATTCTGTCAACCTCAAGTATGAATTATTATGGGAGAAAAACCCACGTTACTGTAAAATATCTAGTCTTATCACAATATTTTAAAATATAATGTTCTCTGAGAGGTTATAATTTACTTCTTAAAACCAAATGAGTTCAGTTTATTATATGTGGAAAGTGAATCATTTTCCATATGGAAAATGCAGACTAATATTATATAAATGGACAATTTCATAAGAAATTGCAAACACAGGAAATATACATTTATAAAATTACTGATACATATGCATACAAGTATATCACCATAGTTTCATTTTATTGTGAATGACACATACTGTACAATTTTTAAAATGATATCTGAAGGATTCTGGTGCTTCCAGTGTTCACCTTTTAGAGTTTCTTGCACTGCTCCATGTGAAAATAATTCCAAAGTAATGTTGGCAAAGAATTTTTGCTACCCAATTGATAGCACTTTCTAACTTCAATTTATTTTCTACTTTCTGAGTTCCTGATATATTTTTGTATTTATTGGAATATGTGAGACCTTTCCTCTGCAAACCATACAAGAAATGCCTTAGGCCTACATTGCCATGGTCAGACTTATTTCTTCCCCAGAAACTAAGCTGTTGAGAAGATTAAGAAGAGATGAAGTTTTCATAGTTATGCTACTAGTCTGAATCATTTCTAGATTGAATGTAAAAAAATCAGGCACATTCTAGGTTAACTTGACATCAGCAACACAATCCCCACTGTTATTACTGGCTGGATCTTTGGGAATGCCTTTTTCTGGAATTCAAAGATTATTCAAGCACAAAGATGAGACTCTTGGCACAGAGAGCCTTTCTAGTCCCCATTTGAAAAAAAGAGTGGTGATAATAACTTGGAAGAGTTGCTACCCAGACTACACTTACTCTGATAGATCTTCCCAAGAGATTCAGAAAAATGAAATATTAGGAAGAAATATAAGCACATTGTCATCACTATCTGTAGTCTGCTAAACATAGTAAAAGTTGTATGGTCACTTTCTTAGTGATTGCACACAGCAAGATAAAATAGGCACATTAAAGACCATGGCCCTTATGGAGAGTTTATGGTCAATGAAATAAATTTGGTTGACCTATATCCTTTCCAGTACTCCCCACATCCAACAAACACTTAGTTTCTGGGTATGTTCCTGTGGTCCTCTATTACTGAAGATTTTAAGATCCAAATATAGAGTCAAAGATAACAAAGAAGAAAATATTCTTTAAATAGTAAAAGGAAAAAAAAGAGAAAGCAGTGTAGTGAGCTTGAAATTTCTCAGAAGTCATCAAGTAAAAGAAAAGAAAAGGAAGAGAAAAGAGACACAAAGATAGTCAGTTCCCCTTATTTTCCTAAGTTGGAAATACTGACTGTGGAGATCACACCTCTTTCCATGAATAGTACATCACAAGTATCTATATCAACAGATATATTAAATATACAAATACTTAGATGCATGTATGTGTGTTTAAAATGAAACTGCTTAAGTGGATTGTATTGAAAAATATGAACTTACTGAAAAACATGACAAATAGCTAAACTGATTAAATACTTGGATGGACACAGTCCAAAAGTCCTCTGCAAACTTGGTTTCTTTGTTTAGGCACAAGCAATATAGAATATTGACATTACAGAATGTAAACACATTCATGACACTTACATCATTATGTCACATGCTGTTAATCACCTAGCATGCTGTGAAATCTGCTAACCTGCTATAAAATACACACTTTTTTTATTTGGAAATGTTTCAGCTTATTGCCTTTCTTTCTAAAAGTGACCTGAAATTGATGTTTTAAATACATGGCTAAACATTTATGACAGTACTCACAGAGAAACACCATGATTGTGTATAAGCTCACTAACATCCATTTAATAGCTTTCTGTTTGTATATGTGGTATACCTCCAAATTGGAATCTGAGAGCTCTATTATAATGGATGAGAGAGTTCTCTACTCTGATTAATCAAAAATGTGTTGAGCACTTCATAGACAAAGAGACAATGAAGAGGTCATCACTAGTGAGATTCGTGTCCTAGATTTTGCTAGTAATAACTTGCATGTCACTCTTCATCCTTTCATTAAGATTATAAATACCAGTTGAAAATATGAGAGCAACAAGCTAAGATATTCTATTAGCTATGAAAGTTGTTTATTTTCTTGCTTCTTCAAGTCTGTTCTCTCGACCTCTAGATGGGATCTTGATTCTCTATCCTTTGAAACATGAGAGTGTCCAGAAAATGGTCTTGATGGATTTTGTTTTTCCAATAGCCTGGTATTCGAAAGCAGGCTTGATATTAACCAGGATACTACACTTATTTCTACTGTCTTTCTAGCTTCCGTGAACTACTACAGAAATTGTATAATAAGGATGATTTCTGTTGAGATTCTGTTAAATGAAATGAGTTCTCAGCTATGTCCTCAATCCATGGGTACCCAATGGAACAGATAGTCTCTTAGTCCTCTCTTTTTTTTTCTTTTAAATCAGTGGAATCTTGCAGCAAGAAAGCAGCAAGTGACTGCTTGCTAGTCCTCTATTTCAAGTGTCACAGATATTTCCTTTACCAACCACTGTTTATTTATGTCTCTGTAATAAAAATGCAGCAATGTCAGATGATTGCTTTTAAATGCCATTTCGTGTGTAGTAGAGCAGAGGAAATGGAGCATTCAAAGTTTGGATCATAGCCTCCACATATTCCAAAAGGCCTTTACATGTGATTTCAAGAAATAGTACAAATACTATGCAAGTCAATTTCCTATTTGATAACTTTTTAAAAAATTTTTCTTCTATAATTATATCTAGTTGGGAGGAAAGACTGATAATGTAAAAGATTAAGAGGTCACGTCACTATTTTGGCAGAAAAATGAGAGTTCCCTTTTGGGAAAAGAATGTTTAAAGGACAGATTTGTGTTGCTTTGTTTCCAGCAGCTTAGCTCTGCCATACCGTGACCCAGGTTGAATGAACAACTCCATTATCTGGGTAGAAGGCATTCATCCTATGAGAATGAGCAGGTAAAGAAAACAAATAAGCAAGCAATTTCAACCTATATTTGGAACTTATAATTTCAACTCAATTGAAGGGGAAACTTTGTGATATATAGTTGAAAGATAATTTATGAGGCACTTACTGATCTTCAAATTATTTTAAGTCAATTAAGGATGTATTTATTTGTTAAAAATTGTTATTATCAATAAACTGGTCCTTAACAGAAGGGAGTGGGGAAATTTATCAAGTGGACTGAGTTTTTAAAAATTTAATATAAAAATAAAATCATGTAGCTTCTATAAAATGACCTATAATTTTGCTTAGATCATATTTCTTTGGCGTGATTGCAAAACAATCTGACAGATATTCTTGTGTCCATCTTGTAACTTGGGCATAGGGACATAAATATAAATATTCAGAAACCCAAGAAATTAAAGACTGTTATAATTTTTAGCTCTGTCATTTTGATAAATTTTAACGGAATTTTTAAGCAAAATCTAGGGTCCATAATGAATAGACCACAAAAATGCTCTTTATTTTTAAAGTCTGATCTTGTGTATAAGTTGGAATGCTTTATATAGGAGCTGATATTGATCTTTCCAATATATTCAGTGAGGTTCATGTCCTTTCTGTAGTTTAATTAAAAAAATATATTGATGGAGAAACAAAGCAACAATAATGGTAATGGGTAGAAAATTATCTCAGTGAGAAAAGCAGTATTTAGAGAATCTCATTTTCTAGAATAAAAAGATGATTGGAAAAGTAATAGGAAACACTAAAAGGGGAATATTTTATACTTTTTCTTCATTCACAAGTGGCTGAGAGAGAACAAATTTTAAACTAAAATAAATCATTTTTAAACAGGATTAATATAACAAAGGTCCCTGGGTCACAAATACATATTGAATGTCCTTTCGCCCTCCATGAGAATAAAAGTCATTCTAAGGTCACTCTCTATCGCATGGATGGACGAAGCATATTTGTTGGAATCAGTGTTGCCCAGTGTAGTTAATTTAAAATCATGATGTAGTGGATGGCATGTAGGACCAAGTCAGATTTGGTTGCAATATAGCTCCTACTACTTACTACCCGAATAAATCTTGAAAGATAAGTATTGAATATGTGCCACTTGTTTTAACTGTAAAATCAGTAATTCCTGAAAAGGGCTTGATTAAAGATATTAGATGAGATTAAATGGGATATGCAACAGGGCCTATTTCAGATTCTCATAAACCATAAAATCTCTTCTTATCCTTTTCAGGTATCTCCTGAGATGTAAAAAGTTTAAACAGATGTAAAAAGTGTATAGCAGTTTAAATTGATTTAGAAACTTTGGTTTCTATGATAGAATAGTAAGGCCAAAACTCTCTTTAGGAACAACTAGGAAAGCTTGATATGTCAGAATAATCTGTTTGAAGTATGTGAGGGTTGCTGAGGCAGCCAGAGCTTTTGAGGCTGAGATGGAGAGAAGAACCATAAAAACATGAGTCCTTTTTTTTTTTTTAACTTTTCTTTACCATGGGGCATTTGTTGATTCTTGGTGTGGGACCAACATTTGACAATCCAGGAAGTGTATAAGAATCCAACAATTTTCTCCTATATTGTGGGTCTGGCTTACACAAAATGTAAATTTTGAAATGTCAGGGTATACATTACATGAGCATCCATTTTTCTAGGGAGAAGAGGGCTGTAAGGAAGCATGCAAGTATTCAACTCTTTTTCTTCTGAGGCACTTGGTGAATCTTAAGCTTCACAAGGTAAGAGGCTAAAAATGTCAACCACAAACCCAAAAAAAGGATGATCAATTTTTCTGGGGCCTCATGGTATAGATGAGACAAATTTAGAATTCAGAACCTTCCAAGAAGTAAAGGGTCTTGTGGGGCTATACCTGACCAGTGATACATAGGCAGAGAAAGCATTATGAGGAATGCTCCTAGACTCAAATACATTCAGTACTTGTCTGAATTAGGGTAATTTTTCCGATTCCAATTTTGTAGAAGCAAACTTACAAAGAAACATAGTGTTAGCATCTTTCAGAGATTCTACACTTTTTTGTACATAGAATCTGGAATTCCATCAAAAATAACCAGGAATTTAAAAAAGGGGGGCAAGGTGGGTGCCTGGGTGGCTCAGTTGGTTAAGCGACTGCCTTCAGCTCAGGTCATGATCCTGGAGTCCTGGGATCGAGTCCCACGTCGGGCTCCCTGCTCAGCGGGGAGTCTGCTTCTCTCTCTGACCCTCTTCCCTCTCATGTTCTCTGTCTCTCATTCTCTCTCTCTCAAATAAGTAAATAAAATCTTTAAAAAAATAAATAAAAAAGGGGGGCAAAAATAGAAAAAAAGAAGATAAAATGCAACTTATTTATTACACAGATTTGCAATTATAAAACACATTCTTTTCTGTGATTCATGTAAAATATAGATGGCAAGATGAAGAATTCCAAACAAAGTAGTCTGAAAAGAGCTTCCATGTAATCTTTCTACCTTGGTTCCTAAATTTAACTATAGTAGCCTGAATTAATTCCAACAAATGCATTTATTTCAACTATGTAGAGGTTTGGAAATTACAGAAAACAAGTAATTAAAATTTTGAGAATTGTAAAATGTAGTAAATGAAATTAAGAACTAAGTAGATGGATTTAATGACAAAGTAATTCAGTAAGTAGATAGATTAACAGTGAAGAAGGGTGGAGTAGTTCATGGTAGTGTAGGAGAGTAGACAATATCCTGCTGAATCAAAAATAATAAAAAATACACCAAAAGAACCCAAACACACATACATACACACATGCACACACACATGCACACATACAAGAATGTAAAATGCATGAGACATAGTGGAAATGTGTGAGGTATTTAGAAGTGTGTGAGATATTTAAATTGAGTGTTCTAGAAGGGCACAAGCGAGAGAATTAAATGAAAATCATATTTAAATAACAGTCGCCTTTTATTTTTTTACTGATGAAATACCTCAACCCACAGATTCAACATACATTATGTATCCCAAGCAAGACAAATCCAAAGTAAATGACACCAAGACACAACACAAGCTACTGAAAAACCAAGGATAGAGAGATCATCTTAATGCTGTCATGAGCTAATAGTCATTACATCTAAGGTATGTTTGTATATATCTGCACAGATCATTTATGTAGTAATTTTGAATTTTAATATTCAGCAAGAAATCTGATTATCCTTATTTTTTTAAAAGATTTTATTTATTTATTTGACAGAGAGAGAGAGAGATAGCAAGAGAGGGAACACAAGCAGGGGGAGTGGGAGAGGGAGAAGCAGGCTTCCTGCCGAGCAGGCTCGATCCCAGGACCCTGGGATCATGACTTGAGCTGAAGGCAGACGGCTTAACAACTGAGCCACCCAGGCACTCCTGATTATCCTTATTTCTAAGTTCCTAGAGAACATTTCCATCTACCCCTCTTTCACTTAATCTCTTTAGGACTTATTTTCATTATCTGTAAAATAAAGTTAAGCAACATGAAAAAATAATGACGAGAGTTATATTATTTTTAAAGAAGCGGCAACAAAACTGATAGTTCAGCCTTCAACAGAAACAATGGAAGCTAGAAGATATTGGAAAATATAGACTTAAAATCTATTGTTTAAATGGTGGATGCTAGTTCTTTAGTATACTCTACTTCTGTTTTGAGTTCAGGCTCTCAATGGATTAGAACGTTTTTCACAGACCTTAAAAATACTTTTTATATTTTAGCAGATGATAGACTTTTGTTTCTATAACTTTGAAAACCAACATTTCTTTAGTGTTCTTAGGAAAGCTAAATTACAGTCACAGGGCTGTCATTAAATAGTGCAACACTGTTTTCTTGGTCAGCTATGACGGTTTGTTCCTATAACTGGGTGGATTTTCCAAACTTCTGAGTTTAAAACAATACGTGGAATGCTTGTCAGTGTTTAACTGCTTTTTTCTTCTTTATGCATTTTATGTTTAACTTTGTGTTTTTCAATCATAGAAATGAAAAGTAATCCTATCAGTTAATTTGTAAAGATATGCTTAAAAATGACAACTTAAAACAAGTAATGGTGAACAATATTTATCAAGACCTGAATATAATTAGAGATTATTGGTTTCAAAATATGGAATAGAGCCAATATTTACCTGTTCATCTGCCATTCTTTTCTTAGAGTCAGATTAATTTGAAACTCACCCTTAATGTTTCAGGTTATAAAACATAAATAAATGAGAGGAAACATAAACATAGTACAAGAATTAGCATAAAGAAGAGATATTCTAAAACTATATCACTGTCAAAGTGGCAATGATGGAGGGAGGCATATTGCATGAGATATACAGTACATTCCATCTTTGTGGAATTTCTCCTAGTTGCATCTTGGTGGGATATTTATTTCATCTTTGCTTCTCAAACACTTCTCTTGTCCCAAGACACTTAAAACCTTTAATATCTTAACTCCTTATAAAGGTCAGTCTTGCCTCTTATATTTTCCACCTTGCCTCCCTCCAGAAGTGATCTATTTAGCTGTAACTGGGGCACCTGGGTGGTTCAGTTGGTTAAGCATCTGCCTTCGGCTCAGGTCATGATCCTGGGGTCCTGGGATGGAGCCCCACATCGGGCTCCCTGCTCAGTGGGGAGCTGCTTCTCCTTCTCCCTCTGCCCACGGCTCCCCCGGCTTATTCTCTCTCTCTCTGTCAAGTAAATAAATAAAATCTTTTAAAAAAATAAAAAAAATCATTCCGCTATAACTTAGTAGGTAACTTCTAAGTAAATGTAGGATCTAACGCGGAATGCAGCCAGATGGGTGCTTAGAGCCCATCCAAGTGATCAGGTTATGTATTATTTTCCCCTCCTCCACACTGATAGTTGTGCCTATAGTTTGATACATCAGTGAAACCTCAACTACTTTTTTTTTTAGATTCCATTAGTTCTGATCTAATGCTTGAAGGATAAACTTTCCACAATCTCTTCTAGACTTAGGCCAGTATTATTAAAAGGGAGACTTGTCTTAGAAGTTTTAATTACATAATTGCTGAAACACCACTCATTCCACAGAAAATCTTACTTCTGTGAAAAGTTAGAACTTGTTAAGAGTTTAAATTTCCATTGTGTTCATTGTGAACATTGTCTTAGCAGATACTACTGCTTTTGAAAGTTGCACTTTTATCCAAACCTTGTTAATAAGAAGGGACTAACGCCATTTAATTTGGTAAATAGAAAACTATCAACATCTTCCATTTGTAAAACAAACCAAGTCAGATATTGATTTAAAAAATAAATGAGGTTCTGGGGCATCTGGCTGGATCAGTCGGTTAAGTGTCTGCCTTCGGCTCGGGTCATGATCCTGGGATCAAGCCCTGCATCGGGCTCCCTGTTCAGCGGGGAGCCTGCTTCTCCCTCTCCCACTTCTGCTCCCCCTGCTTGTACTCTCTCTTTCTGTCAAATAAATAAATAAAATCTTAAAAATAAAATAAAAAATAAATGAGGTTCACAAAAGACAGTAAATTATGGAGTGCTTTCAAAGAAAAAAGCCGAAAGGATATACATATAGATATATAGAAAGAGATTTATTATGAAGGTTTGGCTTATGCAGTTATGGAGGCTGAGATGTTCCATGTTCTGCTCTCTGCCACTAGAGGCCCACGAAGATGGATGTCCCAGCTCAAGCACAGAGCAAATCCTTCCTTGTCTTTTTGATCTATTCAGGGCCACTACAGATTGGATGATGCCAACTGGCACTGGTGAGGGTGATCTTCTTTACTCAGTCTACCAATTCAAATGCTAAACTCTTACAGAAACACACAGATGCACCCAGAAATAATGTTCCATCCTCTATCTGGACATCCCTTAACCTAGTCAAGTTAACACATAAAATTAACCATCATAATCAGGAAATTTGAAATTTGCTTCATAATACCTTTTGTAGGTAAAACAAAACAAAAACAAACAATGATATTCAATACTGAAGATAAGGACTTTCCAAATAACAGTGATAGTTTGTGAGACAGGAATTCATAACATCAGTGAATAAAAATACTACTGACATTTTAGTTGGGACAGGTGGTTACAGAAATTAGCACATCCAATTAGAAAAACAATTACATGATGTTGACCTGTTTGGGATTATGGAGACATTGGAGTGGAGAACAAGACCATGTGACTGTATTTTCCTGAAGCAGGAAAGCCCAGCCTTAGCTTATCCAAACTTAGTATAAGCAAAAATCTCTCCTTTTTAGTTATTGATAGTACATACTACAGACTGTTTTGGTTGGACATGGGGATGAATTCTTGGTACTATATGAGGTAAAAATAAGTTAAAAAATTATATACAGTTAAAGAGTCATATTAATAAAAGATGCTGAGTTCAAGAGGGTAGTTCTTACTTGAGGGAAAGAACAACCAGTTAACCCTTGCTTTGTTAATCTGTCATTGATGATTTTATTCTTCAAAAGAAGTGTACTTTTACATTATCTTAAGATTGAACTGGTCTAATAAACTATTCAAATAAAAATAATAAGCACTACATATGGTATGTCCCCTGCTGTTGTGACCAACAGTTATTTTGAAAAAAAAAATCAGTTTAGTAATGATAATCATGTGAGGTTTACAAAAGCATGGGTACTTAGATTTGCATAGAATATAGTTGGTCAGTTCCTACTAAATTAAATTTAAGAGAGTGATTATATTGTAAATACCTGTTTAATAAAACTTAGCATATTTGTGTAGTCTTTTCTTGGATTCCTCTGTTAAATATTGGTAGATATATTACATCCAAATGATGATAATTTTTTGACTCTTTACCTACCTCCTAGGGGAGAGTGCTTGTTAAATATATCCTACACTTGGTTTTATAAACTTGCATGTTAGATATATTACCAATACCTCTGTGGTGAATAAATGTTCTACTGATCAAATGTAAAAATTCACAGCTGCTCCTCCATAGCCCACAGCTTTCTCATATTTTTCCTGTCATTGCTAAGTCTAATTGTTTGCACATTAGCTTTTAATATAAAACCAGCCAGATACAGCCAAGTAAGATTTAATAATAATGGTTGGATTTATAAGCCCTTCAAGAGCCAGGAAGCTCTATGGCATTCATATTCCCTGAATTGTGTAAATGTGGATCCTGGGAATGATTGCAGGATATGTAGTAAGTTGATGGCAAATCTGGACAACAATGGCATTTTATATGCCTATAATTTTTACAATTCTCAAAACACTTTCCCCAAATTATCTTATCATATCCTTATGATAACTCTAGGAATTAAGTAGTACAGGCATTATTTTTTAATCTTCTTTCTTTTCACAGAAGTGTAACTTTAGGAATAGAGAGTCTGCAAGACTTAACCAAAGTCACAAGTTTAGCAAGAGAACTAACTAGTAGAAAATCATAATCTCCTTGGGAATAGCCGCTATTCCCTTCAAATATTTTCCCAATTCTACTATGGGCCAAACATTATTTTAGGGATACCACAGTGACTCAAACAGACTGTCTGTTCTTTTATAGCTCTATATTCTAAGGAGGAAGGTAGACAATAAACACATTAATAATAGAATACGTACTAAAATTTCCTATAATAATAAATGTTATAAAAATTAAAGTACAGTAGTGGGGTGAATGCACAATAGCAGAGGTGATAGAATAATCAGGGACAGACTGTCTGATGATAATAACGTAAAAACCTAAATGAGGGGAATGAAAAAGCAATCGAAGAATCTGCAGGAACAACATTTTAGGCAAAGAGAACAGCATTCATACATGGGGAGGAAAGCATCTGAGGTATATTGGACAATATATTGGATTACTGAGATTGTGGAGAGTGGAAAAGAGGAGGCCAGAAAGTCAGCAGACAGGTGATTCAGGTAAGGTCCTTGGATTTTATTATCAGGTGTGTTTGGGAAGTCATTGCATTGTTTTAGCAGGGAGGGATTTTTTTTTTTTTTTTGAGAGAGAGAGAGAGAGTGTGATCAGGGGTGGGGGAGGGCAGAGGGAGAGGGAGAGAGAGTCTTTTTTTTTTTATTTTTTTATTGTTATGTTAATCACCATACATTACATCATTAGTTTTTGGTGTAGTGTTCCATGATTCATTGTTCATAACACCCAGCGCTCCATGCAGAACGTGCCCTCCTCAATACCCATCACCAGGCTAACCCATCCCCCTCCCCCCCTCCCCTCTAGAACCCTCAGTTTGTTTTTCAGAGTCCATCATCGAGGGAGAGAGAGTCTTAAGCACGGGGCTTGATCTCATGAGCCTGAGTTTGTGACCTGAGCCAAAATCAAGAGTTGGACACTTAACTGACTGAGCCACCAAGGCACCCCGATTTTCACATCATTTTATAAAATCAAAACTAATTTAAAACTGTCTTTTATGAAGGAAAAGTATGGTCTTTAGAACCAGCTCCACATTCAAATCTTGACTGCATTTTTATATGTCATGCAGTGTCCTGGAATCCACTTTATTCACTGGGAAATGGATGAATAATGAGTATTTTAGAAGATAAGTAAAACACATGAATTTATAACATATGTAACAGTCATTGTTTTTTTTTAATGAAGTAGCATTAGTTTAGAAAATGCCTATTAAAATTAGGTTTTATTGGTTGAATATAGGCTCTCTCTCTCTATATATATATATCTTTATATGTATATAATGATTAACTACCCTGGATGTTTATTTTTTAAGTAACTATTTTGAAATATAGATGGAGAAAGGGCAAGCTAAATAAGCTTGTACTTTATATTTTGGTCTTTAAATTTTAAATAAAATGGAAAATCTTATGCTGTAGAAAACATAACATTATACCAGATGGCAGTTGCATATAGGTGCTTCTCTGGAAAACAGAAAGATAAAATGCATATTAATAATGCAAATTCTCCAAGAGAAAAACCTGCATTTGCTCCTTTAGATAGTCAGTGTATTTGGTTATGAACTTATACACATCTGGACATTTTTTAAAGATCATTAATAAAGAGATAGCAAGAGATGACATCAGTGGGAGGTGGCATTTATAAAAGGTTTTAGAAGATAATGGAAAAGTCCCGAGCATAGAGTTAGGTTTTTCACAATTTTTAAATGTTAATGAGTATTCCAGACTTTACTCATGTTGTTCTGCAAAGATATTGGTTCACTTTCTGAAGTCTTCCTCTCCTATCAAAAAATGTAAAAATGACCTTCTTGAAAAAGAAAAGATTGCTCCCCTAAATCAATATCAGCAAAGACAAATACCTTGGAAGATACATACAATTCTCCCTGGGCTAAAAGTTTTATAGACAAATGCAGGTTTATTTTAGAAGATAAAGAGAAACAAGTTTTTTTTTTAAGAGAAATAATTTTTATGTGTGCAAGTATTTATGAGCCCAGATGAGCGAAAGTTCATAGTGAGAACCATTATTCAGAGAAAAAAAAAGGCCTGGGCTTTTTACAAAACAAGATAACTTCGTTGTATATAAGATATGTCATGCAACTGCATTCTAAGAGTGTTTTATACAGTTAAATTACATAAGACCTTGGGTAGTACATGTATATTATGTGATACAAATTATAGAAGTGTGTAAATATATTGTGTTGTGACAAAATGAAATAGTCAATCACAAAAGAGCTAAGGAAGAAGGAAAGTCAGAATTATAGGCAAAAGTCGGAAATACAAGGGGGGTATTTTATATAGTATCTACAGTCAGAGAAAGAATGCCCTGTTGTAAAGATAGAATAAAAGAAATATCCAGATAGCAAACTGGATAGACGACTAAAAAAAAAAAAAAATGACAGAAAAGCAAAATAACAGACTTGGATAGTCCACTTTACTGAGCAGTTTTCAGAAGTTGGCTCAAACTTCAGTACAGTCATTCGGCTTCAAACACATTAACAAGGATCAAAAGAGAAAATCTCAGCAATTAGATTCACAGGTCTGTGGATTAGAAACTCAATTGGTGGTGCTGGAATAAAGCCAAGGATCTCTGGAGGAGGTGCCTAGAAGGGCCATGTTTGTGGGGTAAAGAGAGTGTGGGTAGTAGAGAATTAGTAATTCTGTAGAAAGATGAGGAGTTACCATAAAACACAAAACTTGAAGCCAAGGGCTTGGATGGGACTTCTAAGGACGTAGACTGAGCCTGAAAAAAAATTGGTTCTTAGTTGGGTTTTAGTTTTCAGTAAACTGACAACTGAGAGCATAGAGAGAAGAGGAAACAAATACACATCCTGATGACAAAATTTGATCCAAATATTCTGCTAGTTATTTAACTAGACCTGGGATACCCTCAATCTCATCTTTTGAGTAGGACATATTGGTCATATGTGGTATTTACACTAAACAGGAGGTAAAGTGTAGTATTTAATTGCTTCCAGTGAAAGAATTTAAGGTAGTATATTCAGGAGAGGCTCTTCTGGTCAGCAATGCCTCATCACAAGAAAGAGAAAACAAAAAAAAACAACAACACAACCAACCACTACTTTTGAAAGAGACACCAGGTAAAATTATGAAATAGCTTACATTTTTTTAATCTAAATATTGAGGAAATCGAAAGTGTAATGACAGTTTGAAGAGTAGACTTTGAGTTTTAATCAAAACTACACAAATCAATAATATATTTTGTCCTGACTTGACGAACCTACCTTTTGTCAATAAAATTATAAGAAGAAGAAGGAAGAAACAGACCATTCATTTAAATGAACAGCAATTAGCCCTTCTCTATCCAGTTCTATCTTGGGGGAAAATCTAAGGAGAATATAAGAAGAATTTGTGTTTTGGACCAAGAAGAAAAAAAAAGTAGTCACAAAGGGCTTATTTGAATTTACGTGTTAGACATACGGAATTATTTCACACTGCTGCCCCATTTATTCTCTGACAAAATGGTTGGAATCAATGGTAGGAGCTGAATCATGTGATATCTAGTCTATTCTGGCATCATGTTTTAGAAGAAAACCACTAGAATCCTATCAAAACCTTGGCTCTCCTGCATTTACCATTATCCCCAGAAGATTGGAATTATTTGGCATGAAGGAGACTCAAACAAGAATCCAAGGTTGCTGTAGAGGGTAAACTTCAAATGCTACTATGTGATTTATTTCTGGACAGGGAGATCAGTTACCCAGCCTAGGAAGCTGCAAAATTTGGACAAAGAAATGAGAGAAAAACAAATTAAAAAAACCCACATAAACAAACGAAAAAAATCTCACTCAAACTGAACTTGAAATCCAAATTCCAAATTTTATAAGTGGATCCAATGTTAACAAAAACACCCTATACAATCAAGGATTAGAACATAAATTTACTCTAAAAAAAACTACATAGAACTTAAAAAACTTAATCTAATAAACTCAGTACAGAGAGACACATTGTAGGTGGATTCCACTCTGGCTTGAACATAGTCTGAAAGAAGTGGTGAATTTCAAAAAGTACTTGATGTATCCCTTCCCCCTCAAAAAATCAAGAGTGATAAAGATATATATTTTTAAAGATTTTATTTATTTATTTGTCAGAGAGAGAGAAAGAGCACAAGCAGGGGGGAGCAGGAGAAGCAGGCTCTTTGCTCAGCAAGGAGCCCGATGTCGGACTCGATCCCAGGACCCTGGCATCATGACCTGAACGGAAGGCAGACACTTAACTAATGGAGCCACCCAGGCGTTCTGCAAGTCCTGCCCACGCAGAGACAGTAATCACGCATCATGCAAGCCCCAATCATCATGTTCCGATCTGCCCTCCCGAAGGAGGAACAGGTAAGGATTATCCTACATGACGATCGCCACCCAGGCATTCTGATAAAGACATGTTTTTTAAGAAAACAAGGGACAGACTTCATATTCCATTTACAACTAAAAAAAGTCACAAACAATATTTGTATATAAAGCAGCAATATTTGTATCAACAATATAATTTGTAGAGGAAATAAAATAGAACAATACTTGAAAGAACATATGCAAAATTTAAGAAAGACAGCAATCCATAGATTGAATAGCTGAGAAATAAGCAGGGTTAATATAAACTTACAACCACACATTTTAGAGTAAATTTGGATGTCATGACTGATAGAGAGAAGCTATTAAAACCATTTGAAAGAAAGGAGAGATTATGTGCAAAGAATTAAATCAGGGTAACCACAGATTTCCCACTGAAAAAGCTAAGAGAACATAGTTCCACAATTACATACCATCCAAACTGCCACTCAGCACTGAGCAAAATACTGAGACACAAAAATAAGAGAGTTAATACCCTCTGACCCAAACTAAAAGAACTGATAAATGAGAAGATTGAAAACAGAGAGAGAGAGAGAGAGAGAGAGAGAAAATGGTAGAAGAAACACTATAGAGGGACACCTGGGTGGCTCCGTGGGTTAAGCAACTGACTCTTGATTTCAGTTCAGGTCGTGATCTCAAGTTCCTGAGATCAAGTCCCACATCAGTGCAGTGACATTAAAAAGAAGCGACCATAGCAAAAAATATGTTTGAAGACATAAATGTATACTAAATACCTCAAGGGTGCTAAAGGAAACTGCAATGACAATTGCAAAATATATACAAAGTAGAACAAAACTAAAGTGAAATACATCAAAGCTTGTGAAAAACAGCTAATCTAGTAATTAGTGGCAAATTTATAACTTTAAATGCACAAAATTTGAAAAACAAAGTAAGAGAGGTAAAAGAACAAAAGACTACACTTATGGTAGAAACCTAGAAATTATGGTAGCAAGAGTAAAACCTAATGAATAGAAAAACATTAGGAAAGAAAAGATCAATATATTTATTACTTTAACATTACTAATCAAGGAAGAAAGGCCACAGAAAGATTTAGAACAAAAGGGGGATATGAATTTAGAAACAGTAGAGTTCTAAAAGTCATAATACATTAATTTGACAATTTTTCTGTTGAGTTTAACAGTGCAAATACAATGGGTTAATGGAATATTGAGAAAATATAGAAACTATAAAAATGTACTGAAAATAACAGAAAACCTCAATATTCCAAAAAAATGTGAACAAAAATTGACTCTGTAATCATAAGCCTTTTTACTTACAAAAGACACACTCAGCACAGATGACTTTACTGTCAAGGAACATATGTTCCTAATTTTACATAATTTCAGACAATAAATTTAAAAAAAAAAGAAAGCTGTTCAGTTGATGAGGCTAGTATAAGCTCAATAACAAAACCAGACAAGAACTGCAAAGAACACCAGTTTCCCTGAAGAGCTCATGCAAAAATCCAAAATAAAATATTAGCAAATCACGTTCAATATTATAAACATATATATGCATATGTGCAGGCATACCCATAGGCACACATGTAAACTATATTCTAACAAATCAGTGCTTAGTCCCAGGAATGCAAAGCAATGTCAATTTCAGATAAAACTCTTGCTATAACTTGCTGCATAGAGTTTTAAAAGTATGTATGAGCTCACAAGGAAGCAGATGAAGCTTTCAGTAAATTTCAGTACTCAACTCATGATAGAAACAGAAGTGACTTTCAACTAGAAGGAATATTTCCTTTTTTTTTAAAGATTTTATTTACTTGAAAGAGAGAGAGAGAGAAGGAGCAAGGGGAGGGGCAGAAGCAGACCCCCAGCTGAGCAGGGAGCCCAAGCCCTCTGGATCACAGGACCCCCAGATCATGACCTAAGCAGAAGGCAGACGCTTAACTGATTGAGCCACCCAGGTACCCCTGGAAGGGAAATTTTTAACCATCTGAAGAGTATTTACCAGGAACCTACAGTGAATGACATATTTGATGGCTCAGGTAAAAACTAGATTTTATTCATCCTTCTAACGGGAAGTCTCGGACATTGCATTGTAGAGATTAGAAGACAGAAATGATGTAAAAAATATAAATTGTCCCATTTATGATGTTATAAATATCTTAGCAAAACATCCAGGAGGATCAACAAATTAAACTATCAAAATTATTTTAAAAAATTATTGAGTTAAAAAAATTATTGACTATTCTGGAATCAAGATCCACATGAAAACTAATAGTATTCCAATAGTAACAAATAGAAAGTATAAGAGAAAGAAAAAGACTGTATTTATAAAAATAACAAACCTATAAGATGCCCAGGGATAAAGCTTAAAAATATTACTTAATGGATAAATTACCCATAAGTATTGTAAAACATAAAAAAATTATTTTACACAAATAATTAGCTATACTATATCCATGGATGGAAAGAGCCAAAATTAAGTTATCAATGTTCCCTGATTGATCTGTAAATCAGAAATAATAGCATTTTAATGAATTTGATATGTAGATATTACTGTGCATATGGACAAGTAGGGGCAATACCTAATAAATTTTGAAGAAAATGTGGGAAGTGTCTGAAGAGGAAAACCCTATTTTCATCATTTTATAGACCATATGAAAAGCCACAGTTTTATCAAAGCGTGGCTTTGGCAGAATTAAAGACAAGAAGATCAATAATTAGAATTGATTATAACTCCATATAATGTTTATATACATCAGAGGTGACACTGTCAGTTGATGAAGAAGGGTTGCTATGTTCAAATAAAAATGCTGGCACATTCATTGTGGGAGAGTTAGATCTCTATTTTATAGCATAAACAAAAATAATTATAGATTTCACATTGAGATATAAATTTTAAAAATTTGAAATTTTAAATAAAATATATAGTAAAATATTTGGTAACATTGAGTTTGGAAATTCTCTAAACAAGATTTAAGAAATATAAACTATAAGGTAGATAAATCTGACTACATTAAAGTAAAAACATGGAAGTGCAAACTGGTGCAGCCACTCAGGAAAACAGTATGGAGTTTCATCAAAAAATTGAAATAGAGCTACCCTACGACCCAGCAATTGCACTACTAGGGATTTACCCCAAAGACACAAATGTAGTGATCCGAAGCGGTACCTGGACCCCAATGTTTATAGCAGCATGTCCACAATAGCCAAACTATGGAAAGAGCCAAGATGTTCATGGACAGATGAATGGATAACAATACTATTCAACTGTCAATAAAATGAAATCTTGCCATTTGCAATGACGTGGAAGGAACTAAGGGTATTATGCTAAGTGAAATAAGTCGATCAGAGAAAGACAACTATCATATGATCTCACTCAAATGTGGAATTAAAGAAACAAAACAGAGGATCATAGGGAAAAAAGGGGGAAAAAGTAAAACAAGATGAAATCAGAGAGGGAGACAAACCATCAGAGACTCTTAATCATAGGAAACAAACTGAGGGTTCCTAGAGGGGTGGGGGATGTGGGGATGGTAACTGGGTGATGGACTTTAAGGAGGGCACATAATGTAATGAGCACTGGGTATTATATAAGACTGATGAATCGCTGACCTCTACCTCTGAAACTAATAATACGTTATGTGTTAATTAGTTGAATTTAAATAAAAAATGCAGATATGCAGAAAAAATTTTAAAGTCAAAAAAGTAAATAAATCATTCACTACCAAAAAATAAATAAATAAAATAAAGCAGAAACAACCATACCTCTATAGATAGCACAAACAACATTTAAATATACTGTAAACACACTACAAGAATATACTTGCCATCTTTAACCAAAAAAGGATTAATATTCAGATTTTATAATTAACATTCAAAAGTCAAAGATATCGATATATTTGAAAATAAACAAAAGTATATGAATTTGTTAATAACTAAATAGAAAATTTAAAAAGTAGCAAAATATATTAATAGATGCTTAATTTAAATAATTAGAAAGAAGAGAATTAAATAATTAGAAAATAATTAGAAAACACATAAAATAATACTTTATATCTACTGGAGTAAAACCTGTGTACCTCCAAATATTAATGAAAATGTGGAAAAAAGTTTCCTACTTTTTTCATCATCTGGAGCACAATTTGGAAATATCTAATGCATTTTAAAAAGAATATCCTTTACATCAAAATTATACTTTTAAATAGAGATGTCACATAAACATGCAGGAGGAGAATAAATATGTTCCTACAACTTTTTGTAATGGTTAGAAGCTGGAAAAATCCTAAAAATACCCATTAACTGGAGAAGTAGTTACTATATATTATACTATATCCATACAAAGAAACACCATCCAGCAATGAAATTATTTAAACTAGTTATATGTGACATTATAAATAACTCAAACTGAGCACACATTTTACATAAAAAGCAAGCCACCTTATGATTTGTTCAATATAGTAACATTCCTACAAAGTTTCACAAATACAAAATAGCATCATTCTTATTTTTTAAATTTTTTTTAGAGAGAGAGAGCAAGCAGGAGGAGTAGAAAGAGATGGAGAGAGAGAATCTTAAGCAGGCTCCATGCTCAGCACAGAGCCTGACTCAGGGCTCAATCTCAGGATTCTGAGATTGTGACCTGAGCCAAAATCAAGAGTCAGATGCTTAACCAACTAAACCACCCAGATGCCCCGAGCATCATGTCTCTAATGTATACATATATGATGTGATAATATATGAACATGCACAAACTTGGTAAACTTCAAACTTATATAGGTGAAACCCTGTGGGTATTAGATAGCAGTATTCAGTATACTTACCTAGCATCTGTAATATTCTGTCATTAAAAATATGAACTGATTTTAGCAAAATATTAAAATTTGGTGGAATTTTATATGGCAATATGGATAATCTATATATTTTTATATATAAATGTCTTTTTATTTTAGAATAGATTTAAATTTAGAAAAGAAAATCACATAGTACAGAGAATTCCTGAATATCTCATACCCTGTTCCTTTTATTACTAATAACTTACAATGGTATGGCAAATTTTCATAATCAATTAACCAATATTGATTCATTATATTTAAAATCAATTTTATTCAACTTTTCTAAATTTTATGAATTTTCCCAAATCAAATCTAGGATACCACATTGCATTTAGTTGTTATGTCTCCTGAGGCTCTTCTTGGTGTGTTGATTTCTCAGACTTTCCTTGTTTCTGTTGACCTTGACAGTTGTGAGAGGTACTGATAGGAATTATAGTACAATTAATCTATATTGGCCAAGTTTTTTTATGATGAGAATAGGTTATAGGTTTTGGGGAGGAAAATCATGGAGGTAAAACACTATTCTTAACACATCATTGCAAGGGTACATGTTTTTAAAATGACTTATCACTAGTCATGATAACCTGATCCCTAGCTGAGCTAGTGTTTGTCAGGTTTCAACACTGTAAATTTATTCTTTTTTTACCCATCCCTTTGGAAGTTACTCTATGCAGCCCACACCTAAGAAGTATGGAATTATGCTCCACCTCCCTAAGGGTAGAGTATCTACAGCAATTCTTCGCAATTCTTCTGCATAACAGTTATGTCTGTGCTCCCCACTTATTTATTTATTCAATCCCTTATATATGTATCAGCATGTACTCATGAATACTTATTTTCTACCTTGGGTTATAATATTTTACTTATTTTTTTCAAATGGCTCCAGCTTTGGTCATCAGGGGCTCTTTCACTTGGCTCTTGTGTCCTTGAGATATACCCCCATCATCATCATGTGTGTGTGCATGACTTTGCCCTTCCTTCCTCATTATAGTGCTACAAAATCGTCCAGGGACCTCATGTATGCCACAAATATTCCCTCTCACTACTATGTATTTTCTCTCACTGCTATGATTCAACATGGTTGAATCAATGAAAGTCTTTGTAAGTGCCATAGAACAAAAAACATAAATTAAAAATATTCATGCTGGAAAGAAAGAAATAAAACCATCCATCTTACTCACCCATGACTTATCTATGAAAAACAAACCAACAAAACACATGACCTCTCCTACCCAGACTACAAAATAATCTCGGGTACTAATAAACAATTACAACACTATGTGTGATTAATATACAACATTGCTATATACCAATAGTAAACAAAACTTTTTATTCAGAGTTTTAAAATTTTATAATACCACTTACAAGAGCAATAAAAAAAAGAAAGAACTACTTAGATATAAATCTAACATGGTAAGGAGTAAGCAGATAGATATAAATAGATCTGTTTACAGAAAACTATAAAACCTTAAAGAATGAAATCAAAGACTATCTCAATAAAGGGAGAGATAGTCTATGTTCCTGAATTGGAAAACTTTGGGGAGACTCCCAAGTTAAAATATGGCACACTTGGGGACCTGGAAGAAAACTATCATTCCCAGTCACTGGTTGAGCTCACTCAGCCTTCAATTTCCAATTATTTAGACTGATTGTAGATAAGGCACCTATGAGTACATATGGTGTTCTGCTTTAATCTCCTAGTTATCTGGGAAAAATATTTTTATTATTTTGAATTACTTTTTTGGTCATTATTAGGATTCCCCAAATGGGCAATAGTTGTGCAAAGTATTCTATAGTATGAGTGTTAGAAAGCAAAGAAGATTAATGATAATTCTATAAACTATTGTTGGAAAAATACTCACATTTTCTTCCTCTGAGAAACAACTTGTGTTTCAGAATATATGTAAAAATTCATGCAGTTTAATAATACAATGAAAAATAAAATGTAAAAAATAGAGAAATTGAATATATGCTTCACAAAAGAAAGCATGTGACTGGCCAGTAAAATTATTAAAATATCTCAGCATCGGGGCACCTGGGTGGCTCAGTTGGTTGGGCGACTGCCTTCGGCTCAGGTCACGGTCCCGGGGTCCTGGGATCGAGCCCCGCATCAGGCTCCCTGCTCCCTGCTCGGCGGGAAGCCTGCTTCTCCCTCTCCCACTCCCCCCGCTTGTGTTCCCTCTCTCACTGCGTCTCTCTCTGTCAAATAAATAAATAAAATCTTTAAAAAAAAAAAAAATATCTCAGCATCATTGTTTGCCAGGGACAAACATGCTCATGTGTTCCCACGATACACTGACTAGAAAGAATAAAATCAAAAGTTTGGAAAAGTGTTTGGCAGTTTCTTATACAGTTAAACATAAACTACTCTATGATCCATAACACTTAAAATCTGCTTTCTGTTGTATGTAAATTATACCTCAATTAAATAAACCATGCGGTGGGAAAATAAAGGAAAGAAATCTCTCCAAAAAACCTTGTCCAACTTTTGCCTATGAAATTTCCTAAAGCACATTCATTTGAGAATAGAATATAAATAGGATAGTGTATATAAAAAGTGTCCACATAGTAAGGAGTAGGTAGGTAGTAAATGTTAACCGGGATTATTTTGAAAATTTGATTAAAAAAATTTCTTGTGAATTTTTTTTTTTTTTTTGAGAGAGAGAGACAGAGAGGGGATGGAGAGAGGCAGAAGGAGAGAGAGAAAATCTTAAGCAGGCTCCATGCCCAGCCTGTGAGCCCAACATAAGGCAGGCTCCATCTCACCACCCTGAGATCACAACTTGAGCTGAAATCAAAAGTTGGATGTTTAACTGACTGAGCCATCCAGGTGCCCCTCTCATGAATTGTTTTAATTCACAAAATGTAAGCCTGGTGTTAGGTACACTCTACTCAGGGAACAGTTAATAGGATCATTAATAAACATACATGCTAATAGCTTTGAGTTTCCATTTACTTAAAATTTAAAAATAATAGCAATGAATATCTTTTAGATATGATTTCTAAGTGAATTGTTTATCTCAATTCTCCTAAGATGTGAAAGAAATAGTATTTTTTTTAAGATTTTATTTATTTATTTGAGCGAGAAAGAATGAGAGATAGAAAGCATGAGAGTGAAGAGGGTCAGAGGGAGAAGCAGACTCCCCGCTGAGCAGGGAGCCCGATGCGGGACTCGATCCCAGGACTCCAGGAACATGACCTGAGCCGAAGGCAGTCGCTTAACCAACTGAGCTACCCAGGCACCTGAGAAGAAATAGTATTTTTTAGAAATACTATAATTATTTTATTAGAAATACTATAATTATTTTAGTAGTCCATAGTCTCAAAGAGGTAATATAAGTACTACTATAGATAGAATCCGTTCATATGTGATGAAGCCAGTTACTAGTTCTCACTTTATCTGCATTATGTTAAATATTTAAACGCAAAATGAGAAAATGATTCTAAATTTATAACTCATTTCCATATACAAATACCTCTTGGTCTTTAAATATCCTATGAACTTATAAATTATGAGAAAATAATTTTCTATATATTGTTTTATATTTTTTCAGTAGTATGTATGATGGAATTGAGATTAACTTCAGGGGGAAAATGACCTGAGAAGATGTGGCTTGTGGCTCATGTATTTATTCAATAGACAATAATCGACCACTTAGTGCTATAATGTGTACAGTCAATATAGAGCAGACCCCTAAAATGTAGATGTTTTATTTATTTGTTTTTAAATATTTTATTTATGTATTCGAGAGAGAGAAAGCAAGAGAGAGTGAGTGCACCAGCCGGATGAGGGGCAGGGGGAGAGGGAGAAGCAGACACCTCGCTGAGCAGGGAGCCTGATGTACGCATGACTCTTTCCCAGGACCCCAGGATCATGATCTGAACCGAAGGCAGACATTTAACAGACTGAGCCACCCAGGGGCCCTAAAATGTAGACACTGTAAAAGATAACTTATATTAATAAAAAAAAAAAATCATGTAAAAATAGTATAGCAGTATGTAAGCAATGGCAAATATGGACATGATGACAAGTTAGGACATAGGAAGGATTGGTTAATTTTGAGGGTGGGAAGTTGGTGAAAGCCATCTGTACAGAAAGGAAGAACAGAGAATTATGTCAAACAAGGAAAAGTCATTCAACAACTACCACTCCACATGCTGAGGGCTAGCAAGACAGAGTCCCTGAAATCAATGTACTTATAAGCTGATAGGATAGATGATTGGTACAAGAGCCCCTTTCCTCATCTGTGTCTTTCAACAAGGAGCTCAGAGCTCATTAATATTTCATGCTGTTTGAATTAATAGATCTAATACTTCCCTTTGGGTCCTTGGATATTTTTATAGGATAATGAGATTTAAACTGATTCATTAGTAAAGTTATTGTATCTCATGACAGAAACCAGACAAAAAGTTTCTCCACATTGCTGTACTGGAGTTTAGTACCTGAATTTACTTCTAGATCCCCCACTCATTTTCAGGTAAGCCATCCTGGTTTGAGAGTGATGATCTGTTGATAGAGCTTGGGATGGCACCGCTCTGATGGACAATTAGGTGCTAAGAGTGTGGGCAGGTTGAACTTCAGAAACTTGAGTGGTCTGTAATGCGAGGGTTTGATGATTGTAAAATTCCCAACTTCATAAATGTTACAGCAAAATTGAAGCCCTGGAATGTTCATGCAGTTTTTCTTTCCTTTTTACAGATTTCCCAAAATATTACCTAAAGGTTGATTTTGATCTGTCAAAGATTTTGACCTAGCACTCTCTACCTTCCTTCTCTGTCAGCAGCTTGGAATTACAAGAATACAGCAATAAAATTCTAAAATGAAAACAAACAAACAAACAAGCAAAACCCACAGTGGTAGTTCTATTTACACCAGTGTAATGTCACATAGACATTTTGATTTGATTTGATTTTTATTTTTTTAAAGATTTTATTTATTTATTTGACACACAGAGAGAGATAGCGAGAGCAAGAACACAAGCAGGGGGAGTGGGAGAGGGAGAAGCAGGCTTCCTGCGGAGCAGGGAGCCCGATGCGGGGCTTGATCCCAGGACCCTGGGATCAGGACCTGAGCCAAAGGCAGATGCTTAACGACTGAGCCACCCAGGCACCCAGACATTTTGATTTTAGAAACTTTCAATTCTTTTCACATGCAGATATCAAGTTGTTTAATCAGTGTTACACCCATGAGGAGGGGCAGGTCTTGATAGAAACCTCAAGCTGGCTGGCTGCATCTGAAAGTTGCTTGTAGCCACGGACTTGATACTGGAATCTAGAGCTCTGAGGAATCTGCTAAATTTTAAATGTTTATTTATATTATCCATGAAGCATGGCATATTATCCAGTCTTTACGGACAAATGTTCTATGTTTATAAATAAGCATATTAAGACTTTTTTTTTTTCAAGGAGTGTTTTTGAGTTTTCTCTTACCTTGGAGATAAATATTATATTCAGTTTCAAATCTCACTTTACACATGTAGAATAAGCTTTCCTATTCAGGCAGTCAACACAGTGGTATTATTCAACAAAAGCTCCTGCCCAGGATTGTGAAATCAGGGCCATTTCACCTAGGATTTGTCCATCTGCAAATCAGAGTTAGCCAAACAAATGCAGATAAAGGTAGTGGTGGAATATAGAGAAAAGGGAGAAAATCATGTTTCCATCCCTCTATTAACTCAAAGTTGATGTCATCAATTTTCCACTTTCTTGATTCCACAACTTGTGGCACCAACTTATTTCTGGAATAAAGGGATATTCAGAGGTCCTACGTAGATGATAAACTGAAATTTTCATACTCCGCATAAATGCTTTAATCCAAGAATCTTGAAAAACAATGTCTAGGATATTAGGGGCTTTCTTATTTTTGAGTTTTAATGGTGCATATTTATCTGCCTTACCATGATTTCTGCTCCCACAGAAGACTTACTTCTGCCATATTCTGTTAACTATTTCCTAGTCATTCTAAGGACTTTGGAACATTTTCATTTGCCAATTTTATCAGAAACAATAGACCCAGAGGGAAGTATGAGGCCAAAACAACTTTTTAATTGCTAAAGAATTTTTTTTTTTGATCATCCGTCCCGGATTTGTCCTTCCTAAATTGCCTGTATAATATTTTTTATATAATTCAAGGTACTTTCTCATAATTTTGAAATGACTGAGAGAAATTGTGTGGCTTTAGTTTCCTCTTGAATGTGTATGTGTGGGTCCAAAGAGAGCATATAATTTCAATGTTAGAAACAATTGTTTGTGTGTTTGTTTGTTTATTTATTTATTTATTTTTAGAAACAATTGTTTAAAATTGAGGTTAGATTCCCCCAACATTTTATGCAGGAAAAAAGTGTTTAAGTCACAGTAAGAACTCAAATGATTTGTTTTTTTATTTTATTTTTCTTCAATAAAACATGATGTGCTGTATACCTAAATGAAATTGGCATTTCATTGAGTATCTACTACATGCTGTGCTATTAATCAATCTCCTTTAATCACACAACAACGTTTTGAGGCAGGTGTTATTATTTTTATTCTATACTTGAGAAAATTCAAACAGATAAGTCCAGTGATTTGCTAAATAGTATAGGATAAATGGCAGTACAGAAATTCAAACTTTTTATTCCAGTGCTTGTCCCTCTCTGCTAAATCTTTTTGATAATGGCTCAAAAAATACTGGCAGATCTGGCCAACAAAAAATAGCATTGCAAAATGTTCTACTTTGAGTCTTATTTACTGCCATATATATGTATCCTTTCTAAAATTACTTAAGTATTCAGCTACCAAGTGATCTATACTTATGTATCTTTTTTAATACTTAATCTTTTATTCACTCTTTAACCTACTTGAAATTGCCTTCAGTACTTATCACTGTATTGAAACTGCTCTTGAACGTCTTTTTGTGTTCAAATATGATGGATAATTCTCGGTCATCATTTATAACTTCTTACGTCTTGAAATATTTTCTGCTGTCCAATTATATGATACCACATTTTCCTTCACTAACCTTTAGTAGCTCCTTTTTATTCTCATGAAAACTAATGATTCTGCTTTCTCCACCAAACCTGTAGATATTAGATGCTACAAACCTTGGATGTGGCTACTCTTTTTCCACTTATTACTCTGCGTGAACATATCCAGTTCTAGAATTTTAAATACTCTTTATAAACTGATCACTACAAATTTACACCTCTAGTCAGACATCATGTTTGGGATCCAGTCTAGAAGACGAAGATTGCTTAACACTGTTGCTTAAATATAATAGATACCATATAATGCACATACTTCAAAACAATACAAAATCTATCTCTGCCTGGTGGTTTCTATAAAAATAAAATATATAGCCATCTATCCAGTTGTACAAAGTCCAAACTCAAGAGTCTTACTTGGTTCCTCTCTCCTCCTCATGCCATATATCCAATTCATCAACAAATACTTTTAATTTGTATTTCCAGAACTGTCCCAACCATTTCCACATTATCATCAGTGCCACTGCCACATTTCTTGTTCAAACTACCATGGTTACAGTAATTGACAATAATTGATCTTTCTGTCTGTTTTCTGCTTTGTTTTCTATTGCTGCTGTAACAAATAGACATAAATTTATGGTTTGAAACAACACCCACTTATTAGCTCACAGTTTTATAAGTCAGATGTACAGGCAGGGCTAACAGGTTTTTCTACTTATAGTCACCAAAGGTGGAAACTAAGGCGTTGTTCAAACTGGGCTCTTATTTGAAGACTCCAGGGAAGAATCCACTTCCAAGCTCATTCAAATTGTTGCCAGAATTCAATTCCTTGTAGTTGTAGGAATGAAGTCCCTTTTTTCTTGCTGTCTGTCAGCTATGAACTGCTTTCAACTTCTAGAGACCCATTTGTATTACTTTATGCATGGTCCCCTTCATCCCTAATCCAACAAAGACAAGCTGAATCCTTCTCATACTTTGTGTATCTGTGACTTCCCCTTTGTGGCAAATCAGAGAAAACTCTGTTTTTAAAAGGCTCATGTGAATAGATTAGGCTCACCTATGTAATGTCCTTATTTTAAAAAGAATTTATAAGTAACTTTAGTTACAAGTGGAAAGTGTCTTTTGCTATCTACCAGGATAATTACAATAACAATGTTCAGGGGCGAAGGTTATGGGATCCTCTAGAATTTTGCTTACCATACTTCTCTTACTCTTGCCTCTCAACTACACTATTCATTGTTTACAGAGCAGCCAGAATCATAATTTTAGAGCATAAAACATATGTATCATTCTCCTACTTTAAACCCATAGGTCCTCTAAAACCAGCCCTCCTTTTTTTCTTTTTCTTTTCCTCTAGTGAATAAAATCTTAATCAGATACACATAGATTTGTAGCTTATATGCTTGTGTACCTTGACAGAGGACAACCTTTCTGAATTTAGCTTTGGTCATCAATACAATTTTATGCTAGACGGTTATTTTAGGACATACAAGAGATGATGTGTAACACATATATAGCAATTAGCAAAAAGTCTGACTTACTCCACCCATTCATTAAAAGTTTTGTATATATCTGGGGCGCCTGGGTGGCTCAGTTGGTTAAGTGTCTGACTCTTGATTTCAACTCAGGTCATGATCTCACAGGTCATGGGATTGAGCCCTGAGTTGGGCTCTGCAGTTGGCATAGAGTCTGCTTGAGATTCTCTCCTGCCCCTGCCCCACATGCACATACGTTCTCTCTCTCTCAAATAAATAAATAAATCTTTTTTTTTATTTTTTTTATTTATTTATTTGACAGAGAGAGAGAGAGAGAGAGCACAAGTAGGCAGGCAGGCAGGCAGAGGCAGAGGGAGAAGCAGGCTCCCCGCTGAGCAGGGAGCCCGATGTGGGGCTCGATCCCAGGACCCTGGGATCATGACCTGAGCCGAAGGCAGACGCTTAACCAACTGAGCCACCCAGGCGCCCCTCAAATAAATAAATAAATCTTAAATAAATGAATAAACAAACAAAATCTTTCAAAATTAAAAAAATGTCATCCTATCTTCTGCCCAACTTTACTTATCTACCTGAGACCTGTCTGACAATGATGACTCTTTATCCTCTCTGTGTTTGTCCAAATGGCCATCTAGAATGAGCTGTCTAAATAGTAGGTGTGATATTGGGAAAAGCAGATATTCTTTCAGTAAACATAGAGAAAATGATTATTCTCTGAAGCACTGTTCTAAGCCCCGTGAAAATCACAAAGACAACACAAATGTTAAACTGTGCCCTTTACGAGGTTGGACTCTAGTGGTAATGAAAGCAATTAGAGATGTTATGAAACAGAATTGACATCTCTGCTGTAAACAGAACCACGGTCTAGTTTCAGGCAATGGGTATGCCTGTCTCCAAAAGGCATCTTCTTATATGTGGCCATTTATTTAATTTTGATTTGTGGTGGAAGAGATTGTCTGAAATGAGATTTATTAGAGATGTAAGAGTATAAGCAAGCTAGTATGAATATACCCTACTGTTTTCCAAAAAGAAAAATGTTACATGAGCTTAAGCTACCATTGTAGTCATTGGAAAATGATTCTAATTCATTAAATATTTTTCTCGTAATTGCTATTTAGTTAATGACTCTAGTTAAATAAGACACTATCATAAGACACGCTATGTTAGATACTCATTATTTAAAACATGTGTTTTAAGACTAAGCAATTATAAAACAAGCTATTCACTTCTTAAATAAATAGATCCATAATAATTCACTTGTGCATAATTAACAATAATCAGTTTAGTAAGCCTATATTATAAGGTCAAACTAATAAAAATAAACAAAAATTGCTGTGCTCAACTTCCCAGCTGTTATTTATATACTTAGATTTTTCTCATTGAATTCATCATAAAATGGGACACATTCACTTGTGATTTTGCCACATTTGAATTGAATACAAGAACTAAGCTTATTCACAACAATAGCTCTTAAAAGATATGCTAAATAGAAACATGTGATCCAGAGATTTAGTCTTTGAGTATTTACTCATCCTTAAAAGTTCATCCATAAACTTAAGTGGTCAAAATATTAGCAAAGTTAATCTTTGAACATAATTATTTGGAAGGCAAAATTTGATCATGATTTCTTCACCTTGGTTTGTATTGATCCAGTAAGTGATACGTAGACTTGTTACTATCTACTCCCCCTTGTGGCCTTTAACTTTATCATGAAATTGAGTGCTACATTTTTTGCCTCCAGGAACACGGCCTGAAGTACCCAGCATTCATTGTCAATTTAATTAAGTGCCAGGTGGAGCTCAACAGGAAAGTACTTGCAGAACTAGCCGTCTATGAACCAAAGACTTTTAAATCTTAGGTGCTACATTTTAATGGTGGTATTATTACAGTAGTTTAATTCTTGAAAGGCTTCAGAGGATGATTATAAGGTGCAGGAAACTGCATAATTGAAAGAGAACCATCAGTACAATTGAAAGCTATCAGGTCAGGCTACTATGTGCCCCTATCTGTGCTCTCCTAGTATCTTGATTTAGCGATGTATTAGAAATGATCATTATGACTGAATTATTACTTGTTTATAATACCTAACGTGTAAGGTCACGAACCATGTCTTATTTACATATATACTTTCAATCATTTAAAATGCATCCTTGGAGTTTTAGCAGGTACAAAATGAATGTTCATTAAATGAATCCTTGAACGAAGCATGTGTTCTCATTTGGAAATAAAGTAGCAAATAATTTAAAGTAGTTGCGACTCAGTTTTAGCATCTATTAAAAAAGTAGTTAAATCAGCAAACTTTAGCTTAATGTATCTAGAGTAAGATTTTTTAATCAAGTCACATAACTTTGTGAATTTTCTAACTTCAAATTAGACATTTCTCCATTTTATTTATTTGTATTTCTAATGCCCTTGCATTCTGAGAGTCCTTGTATTATTTCACATACTTAAAAAAGATGGTATCTGGATATTCACAATTGGAAGAGCTTGTCCTTGGGTAGGATCTTTGAGGAAATTATTAGGCAAATTAGGAATTTCTAGAGTTTTAATGGAAAGATTCATAACAAATTTTCAGGTTTTTTCCCTGTTGCTTATCAGGGTTGACAAGTTTAAAAAGGATACAGTAATTTAGGGGAGAAATCTTTCTAGAAATAAAGATCACATTTGGCTGGAGAAACCTTTGTCTTACATTCTTTGGAAACAGAACGTAACATGGGGATCAAATCAATCTCATATTTAAATTACTATTATTACTAAATTGTTGAGAGGAAGATACAGAATGGCAGAAAAATACCTTGGTCTATTTCATTATACTCTCAGAACTAAATAGTACTCTTCACCTATCTGCCTCCAAAATTCTCCCCACACTGATGCTCAATATCAATATTCGACCAATATCAGCAGTTAGTTTCTAAGAAATCTCCGTTTCTCCCATTCCTTAAAAGATTGATTCAAAACTCTTCTGCTGATTTTTAACACCTTTTGTACCTAATGCTTTTCTGTAAACCCACGTTGGTTTCCCACCATTCACTAGTGCACACCATTTGCTTACATTTGTATTAGCTTAATTATAGTATCTTGCTTGAATCTGCCCTCAAGACTTGACTTACCCTATTTATTTCCTTATTTTAAATATTCTCTTTTCTCCTTCACATATACTGAACTCTCACTTAGCCAGCAATAGTCTATTCAACTTCCATTCTTCATTTAAATTATCTCTCTATCTAAATCAGTTCAATTCTTCCTTCTGTGCTAGTACATTCAGAACCAGATGGTTGACACTTAATATTTCTCAATTTGTTAGGAAAAATTCCTGAAGACATGAAACTTGCCTTACAATTTTTTGTGTCTGTCTTATTTTTTTCTAGATACTCATGACATACTTTCTAATGAGTGACAATTAGCAGAATTCATAATAACCCCATCAAAGAATCAATCTCTCTTATTATTTGTAATTGACTGGAAATGGAAAAAGAGTAGCACTATTGTTTATTAAGACTAAAGTCTCTATTTTGTGAAGAAGGAAAGAAAGAAATGTAGAAGTCTAGTCACTAGTTCAGCCAAATTAAT
Source organism: Callorhinus ursinus (assembly GCF_003265705.2). NCBI lineage: Eukaryota > Metazoa > Chordata > Mammalia > Carnivora > Otariidae > Callorhinus > Callorhinus ursinus. Next base: position 54,327,988 of record NW_027397070.1, read on the forward strand.
AGAAAACACTGAACAGAAATTTCTGTTCAAAAATACATTTTCATCATTCCAAATTCCCCGGAGCCTTGTGATTTTTCTCATACAATTAATTTTTTTCATGTAGGCTTCCTTTTTAATAGATTCAGCTAATGAAACCTTTACAAACACACATACACTGATTCATAGACACACATACATATACATTCACAAATTAAGAGGAAAGAAACACAAAAGATTTTTTTTAGGTTTTTTTTTTCCATTTGAAGTAATGGAAAATCAAACTTTCATGTAGATACATAACTGCATCATCATTATCTTCTTTATCATCATCATGATAATCATCAAAACTAACATCTATTGTGTGCTTACTACATGCTGGAGTCCTTGTTGCCTTACTAATATTCTATCTTATTTGATTTCCTATTTTGCCTTCGAGGCAGACAATACTACCATACTCATTTTATAATAAGGAACATAAAAATGAGAAAAGTTCAGCTTTTTGCTCAGGGTCACACAGCCACTAAGTGATACATGTGGATTTAAACTAAAAAGCAGTTGTAAATGGTAGCAATTTTGATTATTATGTTTATTGTTGTTATTATTAAAATTCTAATTATTGAAATCCCAGAGGCATCACTTTAAGAGGCCAGACTCACTCTGTTTACCTATCTCGTGAACACATCGGCCACAGGTGTGGATATGATGCAAAGAATGAGACCCAATGCCTTGAAATTTCATATTATTGATCATTACCATCTGGGCTGTGAAGCATATTGTGATAGTAAAATGAGGCTCTTTAAGAGAAAACCGTCCCTGATTGTTGATTTGATTGATTCTGCAAATTTTTTAATTGCACCTAAGTTTAGATCATATTTTGAATTTTTTTTTAACTGCTAATCTTTTAACTCATTATGCACACCTATCACTTTGTTTGCTCTGCAGCTATCTTGGTAACCAATAATGCCTCTTTCAGAGAGGAGCCATCTTCCCCATGAAATTGGTGGTGTTTTCCTGGGGATTCCCTTGACTTAAATTTTATGGACACCTGGTTATAAATAAACCAAAGCCAATCAATTCCTTCCCTGGGGGCACTGAGACTGCAGAAGTAAATCCAGATAGGGGTCAAAGCAATGTTTCCTCTCATGGAAAAGAGGCTGGCGTGCAGAAAATCACGTGTAGGGAAGCAGAGAGGAGAAAGAGAATTCTGTGGGCATTTAAGTTCTTCAGGACACTATTCATTTGGGTTGAAGTGACATTTTGTCCTTTATGGGCTTTCCTTATGAGAACTTTACCTCATATTCTGTGATACTTCCAAGTATCCCAATTCTATAGCATTCTTTTCTTCTCATATTTAACTTTATTTTTGTTTTAGTCTAATTCAATTGATTTGTAATTGCCTGAAATAGTCTTGATTTTTTAAATGCTTAAATAAAGGACTATATTTTATGCTATTCAAACCCAGATATCAAAAGCTTAATAAAAGTTTAAGTCGAATTTTATGAAATTGATTGGATTTAAGACTATGAGACTAACTGGGGTCAAAAGGACCGAGGAGGGATAAGACCTCATAGTTTTCTTTGATTTATAACTTTTCTTTTATTTCCAAAATAACCTTAACAGAAAAGGAAATTACAAGCTTGTACAGAAAGACACTCAACTATTTTTACTGGATTGCATTGCTATAGCTCAGCAGTAAAAAGGAGCCTTTCAATCTATTAGGAAAAAAAATAAATATAAAAAAAAAAGAGCTATTGGAACCTGAGCAGTTATACAAAGCAGAAATTGGCTTGGCCGGTCCTCTCAAATTCTCTTGCTTTTATTGGAAATGGTTTCTTTCTCAGTAAGTGCGGTTTTTCAGTTGCTGAGCCTGGACCTGCAGCTACAGACCTTTGGTTGAGAAAATGGTCATACAGAGACACTGCCAGGGCATTTTTCATAGGAATGAATCCGGGGAGGAAAGCATGAGTATCAAGCAGTGGGATTGTTTATATAAAAATTCACACGCACTGCTTTACGTTGTCAGTGGTTAAAAGCTTTTCTCTGTAAGAAAATCCATCCATTCTGAGCCCACTATCTTTTCTTTCTTTTTTACAATGTAGCTGTTAGGAAAAGAATAAAAAAGGAAAAAAAAAAAGGCAACAAACCCCAAATCTTGGCTCATTTTCAGACATATTCTGGTGAGCTACTCAGTGCACTAGTCTGAATGGTAACCCACCCCCGGACCACAAATGGCAATTCAGAAACTGATCATTTTGAATTATTCATAGAGCAGTCAAACTTGACATTCTGAACATTGTGTTTGAGAATAGAAGAACTGAACAGGAGACCTGCAGCGGTCATTACTAAGAAGCAATAGCTTCTATTCAGATGATTACTATACCCCACCCAGAAGGAGTAATCAAGTCTAAAATAGGACTGCTTTACTTTTGAATGGGTTCCATACAAATGTCTTTGTGAAATATAACTATTTTAGGTAGTATTTATTTTTCATTCTTTTCAATTTATTGGGCATTTTACAGTAGAATTTCTTATCATATTACATTCCAGGCAGACCTTTGGGTGTGGTCACAGATGTCTTTTAGAAGCTATATACTGAATGAGAGATGTGTGAATCAATTAAGTCCTAATTGTCTTATATGGATATTGGTAAATGTCTTTCTCTCTTCATGTACTTTATTCATAAAATTTCAAATAAAAGGTAGAAATGAGAGAGGAGCTGTTATATGAAGGAGAACAGTATTCTTAGCAAGAAATTTCCAAACTGCTGAGTTAGAGACATTTCAGCAAATCACTAAGGACATCTGGACTCAGCAGCATACACATCTCAATAACATTGGATTGTGTGATATATAATCTTAATGACTGTGGCTTGAATTAAGCACACACACAATTTCTTACTCACAAATCTCAAGGTCTCCCAGTAATTTACTCAAATAACTCAGTATAAGGTGACTTTTGGTGAGATGCCAGGTTGTATCAAATAGGATACTCCAGGGTCCAAAGTGTTAAGTTTGCTATGTAAAAAGATTCAGAGATTATGGTCAAATTTAGGTACTCAACCAAATCTCCTACATTTCCATCATTGTCTGAAAAACTAAAAACTTAATGCCTTGAAACAGCTCTTGGTGCCTTTTTAATGCAGCCCTAGAATGTGTTTTAAAAATAGTATAAAAATCTATGCTTTTGGATTTTATTGTTTTTTTTTTTAAAGATTTTATTTATTTATTTGACAGAGAGAGACACAGCAAGAGAGGGAACACAAGCAGGGGGAGTGGGAGAGGGAGAAGCAGGCCTCCCACGGAGCAGGGATCCTGATGCAGGGCTGGATCCCAGGACCCTGAGATCATGACCTGAGCCGAAGGCAGACACTTAACGACTGAGCCACCCAGGCACCCCTGGATTTATTGGTTTTATAGTAGAATGTAAATGAAGCCTGATGTAAAATGGTATACAAGAACACTGCATTTACCTTCCTGCTCATATCAGCTAGAACCTTTATTAACACTCATAACCAGCTCAGTTCTCCAGCCCCAGAAGGGCACTTAGAAAAGTTTTGAGAAGCCACCATTGCTTCAAAAACATGTATGATTTCCTACCAATTAGAATATTTTTTCTTTAGCTTTGGGGTTTTATTATGACATATTTACTAAGATTGGAAGTACTTTAAGAAGCTATTGATCTTTTATTTATCCTATTGGTAAAGTGAACGTCAGATCTTTTTCTAAAAATAAATGTTTATATTGGAAAAGCACGGAGAGGTCTTGATGAGAGACAAAACGGAATAAAAGAAAATTAATGGAAAGAAAAAGGCCAAGGAAATGATATAAAGAGGATTAGGAAATGTCCTAAATCCTAATTGTTCCTTATGGAAACTCCATACATGTAAGTGCTTATAAATCTATTGGGTTTGCTTTTATTCCTAATTAATTGATTAATTAATCAATTTTTAAAAAGATTTTATTTATTTATTTATTTATTTATTTGACAGAGAAAGAGAGACAGCGAGAGAGGGAACACAAGCAGGGGGAGTGGGAGAGGGAGAAGCAGGCTTCCCGCTGAGCAGGGAGCCCAATGCGGGGCTCGATCCGAGGACCCTGGGATCATGACCTGAGCCGAAGGCAGACGCTTAACGACTGAGCCACCCAGACGCCCCATGTTCCTATTTAATTTAAAATAATAGATGTATTCTCTCTATTTAAAAATAGGTAAATAAATAAATATATCTTTAAAAAACGGGTGTGCCTGGGTGGTTCAGTTGGTTAAGTGTCCAACTCTTGACTTTGGCTCAGGCCATGATCTTAGGGTCCTGGGCTGGGCTCTGAGTTTCCCAGGGAGTCTACTTAGGATTGTCTCTCTCTCTCTCCCTCTGCTCCTCCCCCTGCTTTCTCTCTCTCTCTCTCTCTGTCTCTCTCAGAAATAAATAAATCTTTAAAAAATTGATAGGTGTATAATGGTGAAAACAAATGTAACAGGACACCTCTTTTGAAAAGGGAAGCATAATAATATGTTACTTTCCTAAAGATGAGAAGCTGGAAACATATCTTTTATAATCCACTAGCCCTGTCCTGAGAGACCCTGGATATTTCCTTTCGTCCCAAAGTCCATCTCCCAACACCCTTTCCTCATCTAGTTTCTACTTCCAATTTCCCTCTTTCTGTTCTTCAAATGCTCAAGAATCATTCTTATTTATAGGCCTTTGCAGTTGCTTGGCTGTCTGCTTAAAAAACTATTAACTCTATCCTTAGGGCGTTAATCCCACCATTTTTTAGCATTTATATATCAGATCAGTGTCGTCTTCTGGGAGACATCTCTTTTGGACTACTCTAGTTAAAAAACAATCTTGATTTCCTATGTCCAATTGACTTCTTTTACTTTTTAGAATTTCTACTACTGCTTTGAAATGAATCACTTGTTTATAGAAAGAATGTAAGCATGATGAGAGAATTGTTAAAAGATAAACAGAGGCATATTAAATTGATGAGTTTATTTGAGCAAAAATGGACACAAATGGGGCAATGCCAAATGGGGAGTGGTTGGGAGTACTCCATCCATAGGAACCTGGGGAAAGACTTTCATAGAGAAGAGGTGGAAGGAAGCAAAGCAGTGGTGTTATATGAGCAGCTGTAGCTTAAATGGTTGCTTTATTTGGGAAAGTCTAGTCACTTGTTTGTAACTGGTTGTCCCTGGGTCTTGATTTCTTAACCTTGAGGCATTTTAGGGTTAGATTTTGTTTTGTTTTTTTTTTAAACAGTTTTTTTTTTAAAGATTTTATTTATTTATTTGAGAGAGAGAATGAGAGAGAGAGAGCACGAGAGGGAAGAGGGTCAGAGGGAGAAGCAGACTCCCTGCTGAGCAGGGAGCCCGATGTGGGACTCGATCCCAGGACTCTAGGATCATGACCTGAGCCGAAGGCAGTCGCCTAACCAACTGAGCCACCCAGGCACCCCTTAGATTTTGGTTTTACTTACAAAGGCTATAAGGGCATTAAAGCCAACACAGTCCAGTGGCCTCTTTGTTTAATTAATTTAACAACATAAACTTTTTTTAAAAAGATTTTATTTATTTATTCATGAGAGAGAGAGAGAGAGGCAGAGGGAGAAGCAGGCTCCCCACAGAGCAGGGAGCCCGATGTGGGACTCGATCCCAGGACCCCGGGATTACTACCTGAGCCAAAGACAGACGCTTAACAGACTGAGCCACCCAGGCACCCTAACAACATAAACTTTGCCTCGCCTGCTAGTGTATTTCTAGTATCTAGAAGCGTGACAGACTGATATTAATTATTATATTGGACTTAATAAATGTTTGATAATGAATAATGGTTGTATTTAGATCCATGACTCTATGATTAGATATTGGGCAGATTTTTGACACGGTTAGCATTAATTGTTCATCTATTTATTTAATCACCATTCATTCTAAATCTGTTTACCTAGAACTAACTTAGTTTATATTTGTTTATATATTAGTTTATAAACTAACTTTAGTTTATATTTAATTCTGATTATATTCTCTATGCCATGAGACCCACAGAAAGATTTAAATAAAGAAATTAAACAGTAACGAATGTTTATATACATACACATATATGTACATGTACGTGTATGTATATGCGTGTGTGTGTTTTTTCTTAGCAGATAATCCTAATTTCTGAAAGAAGATGAATTTGAAAGAGTAAAGTCCAATCATTGTGGTAGTTTGTGATAGATGATGAATGATTAAATGTAAAGACACAGTGTACAGATCTCAGATATAATTTAGAGATAAAGCTAACAGGATTATTAATTGATTGACTGAGGGGTTAAAGGAGGCTTTATAGGTGGCTCTTAGGTTTTGAATGACTGGGTTAATGACAGTGCTTAAATTGATTAAATGGATTTGAGTGGTTGTTAGGAAGAAGGCATGAATGAGTTTAGTGTTTGACAAGTTGGTGAAGTCCTATAGAACTTCTACTAGTGATGGCCCTCAGACCATTGGATACAATGGTTTGAAGTTCAGGAAAACTGCCTTATGAGAAGATCTATATTTGGGAGTAATTGGTTGAAATCATGGAAGTATAAGGAACAAAAAGGAATTCTCAAAGGAAACAGAAAAGGAAAGTTAAGAGAGATATTAAGGAAAACTATGTGAGTATAGTTTCAAGAAAGAAGACTTGATTGACAGTATCAAATGTACTAAAAGTCAAGTGTGATAAAAGAAATACTAGAAGATGAAATTATGTTATTTCCAGTGGCTATAGAATTAATAATTCATTATGAACAATTAACGTGAGGTATTTTATAGAACACTGTTTTCCCAGACACTTGGGGGGAAAAATGCTTCTATGCTTTTTCATTTCCTATAACAGGTATGAAAACTTAGCATAAGCATTTAGTTATTCTGAGGTAGAATCTGTCAGATATAGAAATTTTCTGCTTGGGAAATAAGGAATGATAAACTAAGGCTGTGAATATTTGTATCTTCCAAACAGCATAACCCAATAGCACTCCAATATGATGCTGATATTTTCTTCCAGAATGTGCAATATTGCATTGTACACAGAGATTTCATTTGTTTGACCATCTCTACAAGACAAAGGTATTTCCAATAGTAAAATGATTCTCAATGTCACCGTTTACAACTAGCCTGGAACCTCTTGTAGCTCCGCCATCTTTCCCCTTGCATTGTCTACTCAAAGGAAATAATATTCTCCTATAAATCTCATCCCAATATTAAAAAAATAAAGTGTCGGAATTGCTTTGAAATAAAACAAAGTAAATCCAACAAAAATAAAGAAGAAAATATAAAGTAGAAAATTGAAATTGAGAAAATTAACAAGCTGAATATCTACATAACTGGATATAAGAATGCCCCTCAAAATGAAAGTCTATTTTTACTTTGAACCTCCTGTTTCACCTTCATTTTTTAATTTCCATGACTGTTGTTGATATTCCCACATTCTGTTTCACCAAAGCCAACCAAAGGCCAGCCTTTGGCTCAACAACAACAGAAACCAGTCAGAAAATCCTATTGCTACTACCTCCTTAATAATTCTGACGCCAGTTCTTCTCTCAGTTTCCATAGATAGCATTGTAGTGGAATCTGGTCCCTTTAACATAGATTATTACAATGACTTCCTATCTATTCCCCTTGCTCGAAGTTGATCTAAAATAAATCCATAATTCATATTGCTCTCAGAATAATCTTTTTTAAAATGAAAAATCTGATCCTACTTCTTCCCTATTTGGAACACTGCAATGGCTCCCCAGTGCATTCAGTGCAAAATTCAAACTCCTTACCTGTGCATATGGTACCCTTTCTAATCTGTAGCGCACGTGCTTTCTGGCCTCATATCCTTCCAGTCTTTACATAAAGCCTGCTCTCTGGAAACTTGGGTTATTGATTTTAGACCTTTCTTCTTTTTTAATATAAGCATTTAAAGTTATGCATTTCCTTTCAAGCACCAGTTTTACTACATTCCACAAAACTGGATATGCAGAATTTTATCATTTGTTTAAAACTAGTTTCTAATTTTCTTGTGATTTCTATAGATTATCTATAACTACTTTGCATAATTTCCAAATATTTGTTTTTCTAGATATTTTATCATTGTTGATTTCTAAAATAATTCTATTCATATTAATAAACATACTTTATGTGATTTCAATTCTTTGAAATTTATTGAAAATATTTTAGTATGTTTCTCTTGATATAGAATTGTTGAATCACTATACTGTACACGTGAAACTATTAAAACTCTATTGGAGGGTTACCTGGGTGGCTCAGTCGTTAAAGCGTCTGCCTTTGGCTCAGGTCATAATCCCAGGGTCCTGGGATGGAGCCTGCATAGGGTTCCCTGCTCAGTGGGAAGCCTACTTCACCTTCTCCCTCTGCTGCTCCCCCTGCTTGTGCTCTTTCTCTCTCCCTCTTCCTCTCTCTCTCTCTCTCTCTCTCGCTCCCAAATAAATAAATAAAAAATCTTAAACAAAAGAAAAAAATATGTAATCTTCAATTGTTGCATGTATTGTTCTATAAATACCAATTAGGTCATGGTAGTGAGATAATATTGCTTAGATCATATTTGTCTTTACTGATTTGTGTGTGTGTGTGTCTATCAATTGCTGAAAGAGGTATGTTCATTTTTTAATAATAATAAATAAAAATAATAAAATAATTTTATATATAAAATATATTTATTTATATTATAAATAAATAAACAATAATTTTTTAATAATTTTGTGGAATTGTCTCTTCTGTCAATCTTTGCTGCATGATTTTAAAGCTCTGTTATCAGATGAATATAGATTCCTCAAAGTTTTGTGTTCCTGACTCTTTTATCAGTAATCAATGTCCATGTTGTATCTGATCATTCCTTTGTACTGAGTCTATTTCATTTGATATTGACATAACTGATATCAACATACTTGATTTGCTTTCTGATACATACTATTTGCATGATACACATATTTTCATCCACTTAGTTTCAACCTGTGTATTTATATACCAAATGCATCTCATATATAGCACAGTCAATTTCTAATCAATTGTGACATTTTTGATCTTTTAATTTGAATGTTTAGCTTCTTAAAATTTCATTTAATTATTAATGTAATTAGAGTTAGGTCTAACATCTGTTTTCTGTTTGTCCCTTTTCATTTTGTTCCTCTGTTTCTCATTTCCTGCCTTCTTTTGTGTTATTTAAACATTTTTTAGTATTATATTTTAATTTATGTATTGGATTGTTAATTTTTGCATTTTTAAGTGGTTCCTTGAGGGTTAGGTAACACATCCTAAATTTTTCAGTCTACTTAGAGTTAATATCTTATCAGCTCATTTAAAATACAGGAATCTTGTAATTATTTATATCCCTTAAATTTTATGCCATTGTCGGGTGCCTGGGTGGCTCAGTTGGTTAAGCGACTGCCTTCGGCTCAGGTCATGATCCTGGAGTCCCGGGATTGAGTCCCACATCGGGCTCCCTGCTCAGCAGGGAGTCGGCTTCTCCCCCTGACTCTCTTCCCTCTCGTGCTCTCTATCTCTCATTCTCTCTCTCTCTGAAATAAATAAATAAAATTAAAAAAAAAATTTATGCCATTGTGGCCTATGTTTTACATATACATATGTTATAAAACTGAGAATTCAATGTTACAACTTTTTTGTTAAATAGTCATATGTATTTTAAAACTGATGGAGAAAAGTAGCATTTTATATTTATTCCAATATTTACTATTTCTAATGTTCTTCATTTATTCCTGAGGATACTTTTCTAGACCATGTCATATCCCTTCAGTCTGAAAAAGAGCTTCAAACATTCCTTATGGTTGGGATCTGTAGAATACTCACCTCTTTTTCCTTTCTCTGAAAATATCACACTATCATGCTGGAAAGATATTTATATAGATGTAAAATTCTAGGTGGGAGTGTTTTCCTTTCAGAACATTAAAGATGTTCTGCTGTCTTCTGAATTTTATAATATCTGATGAGAAGTCTTTGGCCATTCTAATTGTTTCCTCCTTGTATGTAAGTTGCCATTTTTCTATGGCTGCTTTAAGAATTTTCTCTTTATCTCTGGTTTTCAACAATTAACTATGAAATACCTAGTTGTGGTTTTCCTCACATTTATCTTGCTTGAATTTGAGCCTAATGAATCTCACATTTATCTTGCTTGAATTTGAGCCTAATTTCACTAAATTGGGAGGTGTTCAGGCCAATATTTCTTCAAGTGTTTTTCCTGCTCAGTTATCTATCATCTCTCTGGGATTCTAATCACACATATGTGAGAGTTTTTCATCTTTGTTAACCCACTCATCCCTGAAGCTCTGTTCATTTCTTTCCCCATTATTTTTTTCTTTTCTTCAGATTAGATAACTTCTATTAAACTATTTTTTTAGTGACTCTTTTTAAAGAGCCTTCTACTAGGACCATCCTGGGCCTTTGGGACATCAATTATTGTACTTTTTTCAGTCACAAAATTTCCATTTGGATCTCTTTATTGTTTTCATTCCACTTTCAACATCTTCCCTCTTTGCATTAATTAGAAGTGTATTTTCCTCTCTTCTAATCAAGCATAGTTATAATATTTAGTTTAACATCCTAGACTAAACATTTTAACATCTGGGTCATCTCAGTGTTGGTTTCTGTTGATTTTTTTCCCCCATTGAGAATAGGTCACATTTTCCAAATTTTTCATGTGCTTAATAGTTTCGAATTGCATTTTGGAATTGTAAATTTGATATTGTGGGGACTCCATATTTGGTATTATTCCTTCAGACCTTTGGTATTTTCTTATGGCAGGCAATGAACAATGTTTGACCCAATTCACAAATCCCATCTCTTGGGCAGTAGCTTCTCCATTTACTTCTTTCGTCTTTAGTGGGGTTACTGGCAGTCTGCCTTATGTTTGTGTGTTTCTAGCTTCAGTCAGAGATCTGCGAAAAGTGTGTACATAAAATTTGGAGTTCTCCTTCTCTGGCCTTGGACCCTTCAGGATTAGCCCCTCACTTTCCAGGGATTGTGGTTGCCTTGAACTCTGACTTCTTTACTTTAGGCCAGAAGACTCTGTTTTCTTTCTGAGTTTTACCCACCATCTGGGGAGCTGACTGTGTTCTGTCTTCCAGCGTAAACCCGTAAGAATGAGTAACTCATTCTAAGCTACTTTTTGATCCTGTGGTTCAATTCTCCATCAGGAAACTTCACTGAAAAAAAAAAAAAAGAGAAAAGAAAAAAAAAAAAAAAAAAAAAAAAAGAAAGAAAGAAAAAAAA